>NC_051440.1:9576379-9695942 GCF_001649575.2 Kryptolebias marmoratus | reverse complement strand
TTCTCGGCTGGCCTGGGAACGCCTTGGGATTCCCCCGGAGGAGCTGGCCCAAGTGGCTGGGGAGAGGGAAGTCTGGGTCTCCCTGCTTAGGCTGCTGCCCCCGCGACCCGACCCCGGATAAGCGGAAGAGAATGGATGGATGGATGGATAGTTTTCTTCTGTTGTGGGTCACCTAGTTCTGTTATGGGTCACTAGTTCTGTGTAGTAGTATTTGTTTTATTTAAGTTGTTAGTATTTCTGACCAGTATTAAGTTTTGTATGTTAGTTTGTTAATTATTTACCCCTTGTGTGTCAGCCGTGGTCTGATCAGCCACTATTTAAGTTTCCCTCATGTCTTGTTTAGGAGGTCAGTTTTTTGTGCTCGAGCTGTGTGGGTTGCTGCCTGGGTTAGGGTCTGTTGTATTCACTTTTGTGTTAGACCCAATTTATTATTTTGAAACTTTTTTCCTGACATTTTGTAATAAATTAAGAAGTTTTTTTGAACTTATTCAGTGTTTCTTTGGCTGGTCTGTGCAAATTCCTGACAAACATATATCTTGATATCCAAGTAAATGAGTTGTGTCAAGGCTCAGTGGAAAAACGATCATCATATCAGAGTCATATAATTGGTGCTAAGCAAGAAGAATAATTTATTTTTATTACAAGTTCCAAGAGGTGTTAAACACAAAATGCTCAAGGTTATTATTGCCCTATAGGTTTTGTGCGGTCCTGACCCACAGGGACAAGAAAGTCGATGTCTCTCCTCGGCCCTCGGGGCGTCTGCCTGGTTTCCAGTCAGTTGCTGAGGGTCTGCCCTCAAAGCAACAAGGTTCACCACTCTGTGAACTCCCAGGGGTCAAAGGTCAGGAGCCCAAGGCCGGTGCAGCTGACAGTTATGTTTAAAGATCATACTCAGTAAGCTGATTTGTGAGGTTTACATAAAACAAGGGCAGAATTGTCAAACAAAGCTGTTTATAGCCAACATCTTTACCTGTGTCTTGCCCCCCGGTGCATAATTTACAGTTCTAAAACAAGAATGCACAGAAGGACTTGATGTTTTTTTTTTTTTTTATAGCTGAAACACTAAATCATGTTTATTGTCATTCAATTCCAACATACAGTAAAAGCTTTTGCACAGTTGTGTTAAAAATCCAATTATCTCTTCAACAAGGACAACAACCATAAAGTCTTCCCTTGCAAACATTGTTCTGTTTTTTTTTTTTTTTTAAGAACACTCTCATAATGCCTCTTGACCCGGGGGGAGAATAAACATTTAATTTGGCCTTCATGACTCGCCAGCTATTACCCAGACTGGCTTGTGGCCTTGCTCAATGCCTAGCTGGCTGACTGGCTGCTTTTTCTCGCTAACAGACATAAAAAGGAACATGCGTGCATTTTTTAACAGGTTTACCCCACAATAATGTTGCTGAAGTGCATTCACGTGGGACTTGTAAACTCAAAATCATAAAAGTCAGACGCAAAGCAGAGGGATTCTTCCTAATGGGAAACACCGTGTTGAGGTTTTAATGGATCTGTTCAGCTTTTTCCATTCTGGTCATCAACTGCTAGTTTTAAAGAAATACAACCAAACTAAAGGCAATAAAACATTCAGTGTTATATTTGGTAAAGCATTTATGTAACTACTGACAAAAAAAATCAGATAATTTAAAGAGGGGCTCAGTGGAAAATGTATAAACAATTAATACCTTATCATTTTTAGATAGTTTTTTGAACATCCTCAGTTTGAAGAAATAAAGTTTAATTTTCACAGGATTGATTAACTTCAGTGAGTTCAAGACCAAGCTGATTGCTGCGTCTTTAAATTTCCAGTCTCCAAATTTTCTTAACATTTTATGCAAATTCTGTTTTTACACTTCCACAGTGCACTTTTATTCTGACAGAAATATTATGTTATTACTGCGAGAAATGTCCCAGGCTGCACCAGAGTTGCTACAGCCAGCTGCTGCTGTTTCTATTTGTATTTGTATCTAAACCTAAATAAGCATACAATACAAAACTGACAGTGGTATAAAACTTTATAAAAAGCATTTGCAATAACCACTGTGAAATTTCTGAGGTTGGAATAGTTTTCATACAGCTGTCATCAGCTTTTGTCTTGGCTCCTCTCAGAATAATAATAAGCTTGTCAATTAAGTCAGAATTAAACTCAATTTCTCATATGGAGGTTGTTCAAAGATCTGTCCGCAACAGGTAAGATAATTATTGTTCTTAAGCTTTTCACAGAACTCCCCTCCAAATCATCTGATCTATTGCTCTGTGTGTGCTAACCACAGAAGACTGATGTCCGTCACAGTGGTCATTATGTCCTCCCAGCTTGACGCAGGACTGACGCACCGATGGCTTCTCCACTGCTGAGCTGCACACACACACAGATCAGATTGGCCACTGCTGACCGGCTCCACTCTCTCATTATCTGTATTATTGCATGTCTGAGACCTTTAGCTCAGTGGCCCAGTCTCCAAGGCACAGACGAACATCCCAGCAATGAATCTTTTCATTCACCACATCTGTCTCCTAGGCTTTGTCAAGATGTTGATACTGTTCTGATGTCCATGAAATGTCCACAAATGTCCAAAATAAAGTCTTGTATAAAGTACGGTACTGAGAACTTGGTCTTATTTAGAGAATTAACATAAATATTGTCAAAGCAGGACATGCAGGGCTCACAATGTAAAAGCAAATACGTTTCATTCATTCATAACCTCACACCGATTCATATTGATGGTTCTACATGTTTCTGTTTGTAAAATTAAACTCTCATTTCTTGAAAGAATGCATATTGTCCACCACCTTGCATACCAAAGTTTAAAACAAATGTCTCACATGATCTTTTAGGGCTCAGAATATGTGATGGGGATGACCCTCAGCTACGACCACACCAAATTTCAGCTCAGTATCTGTACAATAGACTGAGTTACAGTCATTTTTGTATTTGCTAAGCTCAACTAGTTTAATAAAATAAGTTGTTTTTAGCTTCCTGAGAGCCAGAACTAATTAAAACACAAAACAATGCATCATTTTTAATTGGCTAAAGTTGGAATAGACCTTGTGACAACTTAAATGTAAAGTCCCACCTAATCAGTCTCTACTGCCACAATAAGTCCAAAATCTTGTTACCATCAGCTCCACAAGTGTTTATTATTAAACTAAGCATGTATAAGTCTTAAAGAGTGTTAACTACTTAGACAGGATCTGGAAAAAAAAAGTCTGGCTGATAAAAAAGAAAAAGAAAACAAAACACAAGAGGGTGTGATGGTAAACAAAAAAATTAGAAATTGACTCAAGAAATAATTTGATATCACACAATTATCTTACCATATGTTGGAGAAAGTGTATTAAAAAGCCTAAGGGAGACAGCAGGAGTGAATGCAGGTACTGTTCACACAAGGCCCTCTCTGACTACATGTTGACTCAACAGGTCACATGTCCAAATCTGAGCAGAAAAAAAAATCACATTACTGTTTTTCACACAGATTAAGCTTGAGATTCAGGTTGATGGTTCGGCAGTGCAGGAAATTCCTGTTTTACATGGTAGAAGGAACTTCTGCAAAAGCCACAAAAATAAATGCTGGTCTGTGCTGTAACACCATCGGTAACTGAATCTTTAAATTTGAAGGACGTAAAATAAATCATTCCCTATGTCCACCCTATTAGTAATGTTTGTTAAAATTCCACACATAAAATTTATTATTACCCTGAATTCCTGAGCCACACAAGAGACAGGAATATTGCAATGGCAATGAGGACATATAAGCTATAGTCTGTTTAAAGTGATAATTCAGATCTTGTGAAGTGGGGTTCTGTAGAAAGGTTATAAACAATTAATGGCTTACCCGTTGTAGACAGCTCTTTTAACAATCTCAGTTTGGAGAAATAGAGTTTAATTCTGACCGGATTGATGAGCTTATGGCAAGTTTGAGTGAGGCTAAAACCAAAGCAGCTTGCTGTGTAACAACTTTAACCCCCCAAATATCACATCACTGTCATTTTTACATTACACAGTTATTTACATATAATTGTAGCTATTTACAAACGTAAATTGCAGCAGCCACTAGCTGTGACACTTCCAGTAGAAATACCACAATATTTTTGCCAGAATAACTGTGGAATGTGAAACTACCAGCGATGTAAAGAATATAAAATAGCCTTTCCATGAACTAACTAGCCATTGGCTTGTTAATGAAATTGTCAGGAACGGTGGAGACGGAGGCGAACCCAGAATGCAGACTCATAGTAAAAGGAACAAAACTAATTTATTCGACTAAAAAAAAAAAAATGAAAACAAAAGCTGACGTGGCAGCAAAACAGAAAGACAAACGGAACATGGACATGGAGCAACAGAACCAGGAACAGACGGCAAGACAACAGGCAAAACAACGACAATGGACCAGCGCAGTACAGACAGAAATGACCGGGTTTTAAAGTGCTGAGGATAATCAGGTAAGTGGGCACAGGTGACATGATTATAATTGCTAACAGGTGAAGATGGGCGTGATAGGTAACCAGATGACTAAGCTGGGGGAATGAAAATGAAAACCAACACAGACACATGAGACAAGGGCAGAAGAAAACACGAACCAAACTAAGAGATAACAGAAAATAATAAACACCAACTGAAACATAAAGCAACTGACTGAAAACCAAAAACCCAAATCCCGACAGAAATCAGATTTAACTTTTTCTTTTTTTTTCAGTGAGCCATTAACAACACGTGAAATACTTTAGTCAAAACCTTTTCACAGAATTGGCACTTCTAAAGGTCTAAACTACCTTTTAATTGTGAAACATGGCCTCATATAACAACACCATCCTTGACAGACAAAGAAAAAAAAAACACTCAAGTGATTGGTTGTCCCACATTAGAAGTGATGATAAAGGTGCTCCTAGAGCTTCTAAAGAAAGTTTGACAGGGTAAATTTTCCATGCCTGTGCAGAAAATGCCTGTGTAAATAAAGGGAAAGAGCTGGTAGGACCCCCTAAGTGCTCCGCTCTCTGATCGGCCCTTATAAGGACGCTCGCTGATCAGTAGAACAGTTGCACAGACATTTGATTCAAGTAGACAAATGGAGAGCATTTGCACTTGAAACAGTGGGCAGGAAAGTAATCTGGGGGAGGGGGGGTGCATGGTTCACCCTTCTAAAGATATCAGTGACATGTCCTAAGTGGCTTTCCATTAAGTTAAAGCTCTGGAGTAGTGAAAGCCTCTGGAAAAACACTTTCTCTATAATGTAGAGTTGTCCTTGAAGCAGCCATTTTTTTGCTGTAGCGAATTTGGAATTTTATTCTTGTTCCCTTAAGCTTTTTTTCTAAACATCCAGGGTCAATTTTGACTCACAGGTAACAGCTGCTGATTCACTGAAGTCTGGGAAGAGAAGGTGCTGCCAATCACAGAGATTACAGACGAAAGAAATGCACACATTTGTTGCTAAGAGCTGTTGACAGCAGATCTGACTCCCAGGTTGGAATAGGTAATGACCATTCCTGCGGTAAATGGAAAGAAAACAGCTGGTCTACAGTTCCACTCAGCATTCATTCTGCTGCCATTTATCCCACTTAGCAATGGCTGAGTCAACTACATGAAATAAACTCCCTCCTTTCTAACAACTACAACCCAGACCTTTTATTGTTGTCTCTGGCTTTAAGCCATCAATGGGATCATTGACAAACTTAGATGAGTGCAAGGTGACTCTCGGGGTCTTTTGAACATCTGTTGGTGAGAAATTCTCATGCTTCTCTGTTGGTGGTGTTTTCATGTCCATGTGCTGAACTCAACATCCTGCAGGCTCATGCTTGGACTCTGGGAAGTGGATCAGTGAGACATTTTGAGGAAGACAAGTAGAGAGAATAGAAAAAGCACAGAAGCTAAACATTACATTTTGGATGTGTTGGTTCACTGAAAGGTCAGAAGCACACCAATGCTGTAAGCTTCAGTATGAGGATGCAGCACCATATTAAAGGGAGTGTTTTCATAACTAATCACTCAGTAGCGCCCCAGCATATTTCATATCATTTAAACCCAAGGGGGATGAATAACTGTGACACGGAAATGCTGTTAAGATAAGGTGTTAAGTGAGTGGCATTGCTGTGGTGCAGCTGTGTGCCTGGCAGGCCCAGAATGCAGAGGCAGGTGTGAACACCGGACCACCTACGCGCCAAGCTGGGAGTACACACATTCTCTTACCAGTCCTTTATAATTCAGAATCTTTCAAGAGTTTCACGTTTTACTCTTGTAAAACTGATCATATAAATTAAATAAGAACTCAGACCTCTCTATTCCAGGAATGATCACAAAGGCTCATCACAGTTGTCTTTTGAGGACTTCTTTTATTCCCTTTTTGAAGAAATGTTTAAGCTCGAACAGGTTAGATAAGGTGCATCAATGTAAAACCAGTTTCCTATATCCTGAGTTCTGCTGGGTTCAGGTCTTCATTTAGATAAGCCACACTGTTTTTCTGCCATCGCTGTTATGTTTTTGTGGCAGTATAGTTTGGATCATGTCTTTTTTGAAATTAAACATTTACCCCTGAGTGAAATTCTAAAAAATCAAGATTGCCAAAATGTCAGTTTCTGTCACTGTTTTCCTCACTGTTCTTATTAGTTTCCTTGTTTTTCAATCACAACACTTTTATTTGGATATGGGGACTGTACCAATGTGTTGCCAACTTTAAATGCAGATTGACTCCATCTCATGATCTAGGAGTCATTCAGGTGACTTTGGGCAAGTATCCAGGCATCTTTCATGTGCTATTTAGCCAAGAATGGCATCTGGATGATCTTTTTTACCATAAAAGTTCTGGTTGGACATTGCACCAAACACTGAAGCATAATTTAAATGTCAAATATGGGATGATCTTGTATGTTAAGGAATGTGTGGCAACCCTACTTGAATCCCAACCTATTACTGGAGGGAATTTAGAAAAAAACATAGAAGTCAACTCTATCAAAAGCTGTCCAACAAAATCAACTTAGCACATTTATTACTATAAAAGCAAGTCATTAGATTATTTGCTAATATTGTCCTTGAAATCTAACTGGAATTTTCCCATAATATTGATGCTATTTTATAAAGACAGCAGTTGTGCAAAATGTGTTATTTTAAAACATTAGACCAAACCAGCAGCTTGGAAATTGTCCTACAATTATTCAAAACTGACTCATCAAGATTAGACTTGAGATTGCTTGAGTTGTTGCAAGTTTTAAACAGAATTTAGCAATTTGATTCGTAAGACTGTTGTAATCATGGTAATTTATGGTCCAAGTGAATCTAAAACTTCTTTTAAAAAGAGTGCAGGTGAAGTATCCACGGAGCTAGTTGTAGGTTTAGTGGTGGTCATTATATCAATAATCTTGGGCAAGAACACTAATTTTAAATATTTAAAACATGGCAAGGCAGGAAGAAAGGGGTGGGGGGATTCAAAAGAGAAAGGATGGCTATTTGGACATTTAAAGTAAGATCAGTCTTGGAGAGAAAAAAGTTTTAAAAAATTCTTCAAGGTGGCAGCAGATGGCTCTGTAGTAAAAGTTGCAGGAGAGTGGAGGGCTGAGATAATAGTATGGAAAATAATATTTTTTAGAAAGGATATAGGTAAAAGACATGGCTCTTGCTACCTTTACAACCTTCTGATAATCATTTAATGATCTTCTATGAGTTCCTAGGAGCACTTATGAAAAGCTCATGAATCTACAAATAATAAGTTATAGGTTTTGGACTGACAAGAAAGTCTTTGTGGTTTTCTTCTATTACGGATTTTTGTTCTACTTTAAAGTGATCATTTTCACAGCAAGGTGTCCCTCTGTAAACAGAGGGAGCAGACGCACAGCTTAAGGGGCTGCTCATTCATCTTGTCATCCCAAGAACCCTGACAGCTGGCTTTCGTGAATGGACAATGAATCCAGAGGGAGTTCCTGCAGAGAAAAAGCTGGCCCTTTCGCCTGTTTCTCTGAAGGGGTTAAATTCTTAATCCTTCATTATTCTCTGCGGCACAGGGATTAGCCAAAATTTAGACAAAAATTAATGCGAACACCTTCGGGTTACGGACCAGAGCAAAGACCCTTAAAACTCTTTTTCTGTCTATACAGCCTGTCGGCTGTTTGCAAACAGAGTACATTTTTCACCGCCCCTTGTTGGCTGCAACCATTTTAATTGGCCATTTTGAGAAGGTGAGCACCCCAACTTCAAAGCATTTTTAGCCGAAAGAGCAAATTTTTTTTGACCTACCCTTCTGTCTGTTGTGTTTGGACTATTCTGCAACATAACCCCCTGAGCTACAGTAGGTCATGATTGTCGTCTGCCGCCAAAGGAGAAACAGAAATGGTGTTTCTGCCTTTGTGTGTGTGTTTGTGTGTATGCGTGCACATCTGTTTGTTTGTTTCTTGTGTCAGAAAAATATTTCATGAACTACTAGACAAATTTTAAGTAATAAGAAAGTAATAATTGAATGTACATGCAAAACCTGATTAACTTTTGGAGTCAACCCTGTTCAAGCTGGCCACCACAGCTTATCAAAATTAGTAAACACAAAAATGGCTGTAACTCAGAGATAGATGACAGATATTGAGCTAAAGTTTGGTGTGACTGATCCACAGCAAATACACCAAATGCTATACATTCCTCAATATCTTTATTTAAAACTTTAGTTGTTGGAGCCAACTGTGTTTGTCTCTTAACAAAATATCTCATGAACCACTAGATGGATTCTTAAGAAACTTGCAGAATGTAATCATTGGTTGTACACCTATAACTGATCAACCTTTGGAGTCAGTCCAATTCAAAATGTTCACAACACCTAATCAAGTCAGTCAATTTTACAAAAATTGAGCTAAAACTTGGTGTGGTAGTAGCTGAGAGTCACTCCAAACACATACTCTAAGCACAACATAAAGGCAGTTGGTAATGTGCATTCCTTCAATGATCGCTAGTTTGTTTTCTAAATATCTATTTCTCATGTTTTTCTTACTGTAATAGTAGTATAGTTTTAGAACTTCATTGACAACCTTTTTGTTGGAGAAACTTTAATATAGAGCACATACAAATATTTTGTTTAAACAAGCCAAAAACAGCCACATTTGATTTGTGGGGTAACAACCACACATTTTGCAGGGGAAACACTGCTGACTCTGAGCAACAAACAGATAACAGAAGAGCTAGGAGCATAATGGGATGGATGATACTATGGAAGACAGGTGTAGGTGGAGCTGGAAGCTCTGACAGCTAAGGAATATATGAGCCAAAACATACCATAGCAACACAAAGAAACAAGAAAACCAAACAGGAAAAAAATAAAATACAAAAACTAACAGTAAAACCGAACATCATGAGCAAAGCAAAGGTTTAGGCAATGGCTTGAAATCTGCTCACAAATTAGTTTTTGCTGTAATATTTACCCTTCTTTTATTTTGACCTTAAACCTTCAGGTATCATCAGAATTTATGGAATGATAAAGTGTCTCTTAAGGCTTTTATGAACTTGCCTTGATCTTTTTTTATTCTAACTCATTTCTCAGAAGACGTAAAGAATACCTTCATTCAGCTTGTCAATAACTGGAATACTTCGTCAAGCTTCAGATGCCCAAAGTATCTATCACTGGGTATTAGTGTATGAGTGACAAGCCAATAGTGTCAACATGGCTCAGATCCAGGTGAGACTTTCATTTCTTATCAGGCCTGGCAAGTTAATCCTCAATTCCAGCTTTCTGACTGGCTAAAGGCACAATGTAAGATATCTGTAAAGAAGCTGCGGATTTGGAAGAGGGCTTTAATCCACAGTGAAACCAAGAGGCCTCTGTCATCAAGCCAAGTTTTTTTTTACTGAAAGGATTAAGGTATTTCTAAGTTAAGAACAACTTTGATCATGACTACTGGCTCCTGGAATGCATAAAAGCTTGAGCAAAAGCCAAGGCGACAATTACCAGTCGACACAGGGTCATTAAACAGAAACTTGCTGCCCATGCTCCAGACAGCCCCCTCCCTGTTTGCCCCGGTATGACCATTACCAACCAGGACCTTCGATAACATCAAACCCACCTCTACTCGTCCACTACAGTCGTACCAAGCCAGGCTGCCTGATGCTGAACACAGCTGGGTCAGACTCCACTGAGATCCAGCATTACCAACAACTAAAGAGGAGAGGAGTGGCCCGACAGGAAGTGTCCAGGGTGGGCCAAAGTGAGGGGGCTGGGAGTTCATGGAGAACTACTAAGATGTGGTTAAAATGTGATGCTATCTATTGATGCTTTACTTTTGTCCTGGTTTATCCAGTAAGCAGCAAATTGATGACAACAATAAATGATGGTAAAATTGCAATCAGTTTTATTTCACTTTTATTTTAAACATTCATGGCTTTGTTCCAGTGAAGATAATCTGTTTCAAGTTGATATATTTTATTCCAGCTCTATGTTAGTCTTGAATAAGAGACTGAATCATTGTATTTGTTTATAGACTACAAAAACATTTGGACTTTGTTAATGGTTAAGTGGGTTTGAAGTTGGTTTTCTATATTTTTCTGTATTGTCTTTGACATAAAAGTAAGTAGTTTTACTTTACCAAGGCTCAAAGGCAATTGATAGATTTGCTTAACTCAAAAGAAAAATAATCAAAGATGACAATGAATTCAGTTTAGTCTGTGGTTGAAATGTGTGAGCAGTTTTTAATTAGAGAAATGAAAAGGCTGATTTTTGACTCACTTGTTCCGTTTCCCCCTTTGACTGCAGAAGTAAGAAGGAGTTACTGTACGATTGTCAGCTAGGTCAGAACAGGGTGAAAGTGCCTGCAAACAGGGAACTAGAGACAACTGTTTTTTGCGAAAAACTTGGTGACATTTAAGGACTAGTGTTGCAACTGCCTTCAATAACAAGTCGCTCAGAAAGAAAAGGAACTCTCCTATCAGTATCAAGAACTCATTTGGTGATAAGCTGTGGGTTCCTCGGACTCTATGGGTCATTTTCCTGATCAGCTAAGTCAAAACACCATTAAATATGATCGGGTAAGACATGCAGCGCTCATAAATCTTCTTGTGTTGCTAAAAAACCGCCAACTCAGCAGTGTTTGTTGGTGAACAAACACTACTAACAATCAGTGACACTCTCTTAGGGTTTGATCATGACCCAAAATTGTTCTCCCTCGATGTTTCCCACTCGCTCTGAAATTATTGCTTTCAGTTGTCCAAGCACCACAGATCCTCAAGTCAGATCATTCATGCTTTGCTTATAAACAGGAAACAAATCAACAGTGAGTAAACGCTTTTGGTTCCAGCAATGACATGGTTGGACATGACTCATCAGAAATAGTACTTCTCTTTGACCCAGTTTGTTAACAGAGGCCACGAAGAATGTCATTTTGAAAAGATTGGAGGTAAACAAAGTGTTTTGTGACAGTCGACTTCTTGGCAACAGCTTGAGGAAAGAAAAAATACAGAACAGCATTGTGAAAAACTGGAGATCATAGGTAAAAGTAAAGTAAAAAAAAAAAAGCATTGAAATAAAATGTTTTTTATAGTTAAAGCACATATTTGTTTTAAATGCAGCAGTGCACACACACACACAAGTTACAAATGTCAGAAACATTTAGGAAAAAAATTACAAATGCCCTTTGAAAACACTGCACTTTTCTGCCATTTTGTCATCAACAGCTTGCTGTTGCATATTTATTTTCTTTTTTTTTTTTACAATGTAATACAAGATCCTGTGGTGATTTGGCTTTTTCTGGGTTGTTTTTATTTTAGTTCTCTGGTTTTGTTTTTGTTTTCTATTTGTAGTTATCTGGTTTTTGTTTTCTTCTTGGTTCTGTCCTCCTTGTCTTTGTGTTCTCATTTCCACTCTTCCCCAGTCATTCATGTGTCTGTTAGCCATGCCCATCTTCACCTGTCCCGAATAAGTAATCATTCCACCTGTTCCCACTCACCTCGTTATCCGCAGTCTTAAAAACCCGGTCACTCTTCCCATACCTCGCTGGTCCATTGTCTAAGGTTAGTTTAAGGTTTGTCTCAGGTTTGTCTCTTGTTGGTAGCTTGTTTCTGGTTGTTGTTTTTTCGTCCTGCTTGTCCCCGTCTCCGTTCATGTTAGTTTTAGTTTGTTCTTTATTTTGTTTTTGCTGCCACGTCAGCTTTTGTTTTGTTTCTTTATTTAATAAATTATTTTTGTTAAGTATGAGTCTGCACTCTGGGTTCGCCTTCGTCACTCCACATCATGACAGATCCACATACCACTTTAGTAATCATAGTAACCTGACAGGATTAGGTTACTGCACAATGTAGGTTTGCAAGAATTAACAAATGTGCCAAATGTAATTGTATTTTTACTTATCTAAGAGTTGTGGTCTTTCCCCCACTAAAGGAAAGAATTTCACTTCCAATTCCAGGCTAATGCTGGAGCTTCAGCCATTATTTTGATAAGCCTTTTAAAATGTTAACAGACACTGTAAGCTGAGAGTTTCTTAGACCTCTGTTTTTCCCAGATTATCCTAGAACTGTTACATGAAGTTGGAAATCTATCTAGATTAGATTTGGTTTAAATTTTGCCAACAATATATCCATTATGGCATCCCAGTTTTCTTCTAAGATTTATGGTTGTGACCTAAATTTAGGTTCTACAGCCTACAAACATGTCATTCCAATAAAATACCCTTGTTGCTGTGATCAAGTATTTCTAAAGAGATGCTATAACTTTTCACACATTCCTTCCTTTCTATTTCTTTTGGCAGACATCTAAAGTGAATGTGAAGCATATCATTAGATCAGCAAGTGATTCCAAGGCCTCAGCCCCTGTGGCACGTTCCGGTTTTACAACGAGACTTCGCTCTTATCGGAGACAATGCTGCATTCCACTTTAGGGCAGATGGAGTCACATATTTTAGTCTATCAATCGACAAGATTTATATTTCGTGCTTTATCTCCGTGATTTGTAGCTACAGCTCACTTTGAAAGCAACTCACTTTATGTCTGCTACCTCTGGCTCAAGACTCAGCTGAACTGCTGTTCACACATCTATTAACCTGCCAGTGACAACAGATCATTCTGAACTAATCAATCTTTTTTAACTGTCAAGGTGAAAATTGTTACTCTAAAAATTTTACTTTAACATTGACTAATGGAAGCAGTTTAAAAAAAGAAATGTGGGAGAAAATTTACCTTACAGAGGAAGAGGCACAAGATGCTGATTCAGCATTCACACTAAGATATGTATTATTTGGAACCCAGACGGCACACCCCAACACAGTCCTCTTGCTTATGAAGTATGAAAGAAAATTGTGAAAACTTATTCTCTATTGGCTTTGTTTGTCACCAGTTAACTATCATCTTTCAAGCTGATGTTAAAGCCCTTCCCTTCAGCTCAACATACCATCCCACACAGAAGCTTTAATACTCAAAGAATACTTGGTAAGGCTGATGCTGCAGTGCGATTATCAGCCATGAGTTAAGGAGCATAGGGATTACAAGGAATTTCCAAAATAGGTCTCTTCCTGCGTTGAATTAAACCCCCCTTTCTGCCTCTCCTCTGTGTGCTCAGACAGCTGACGCTGCAAGGGGCAGGGCACCATACGAGGTTCTGTAAGCTGTTTCAGTAACATGAAAGTGTCACAAAAGAGCCAACATCTTATTCCTGCTTACCATCTCCTGCTTATGAATTATTTCAGGTTCAGTTTTGTGTTGCATGAATATCTGCTCTGTAAAGATAAGACATAATACACCTTTTGAAGATGTTTCTTTGTTTGTGGGTTTCATGACGAATACTGGGTAGAATAAAATTATTTAGAGAATCTTCTACATTTTGAAACAATGTATTTTTGTAGTTTTGAATAAACAAATAATTTCTCATCATTTAATTAGTGAAAAATCTGCTTCTTTCCCAATTTTAGTAATACTTTAGTTGTTTTTAACTATATTTTATGACAATATCCAATTGAAATTTGCTCAAGGCCTTTGGAAGCAGGCAGTTTAGAAACCAATGACAGTATGTTATGAATTCAAAAGACTTTTCAGAAGTTATACTGTGCGTGATATTGTTTTTGCCTATGGCTGTGTGTGTAGAAATGTATGTTAGTGAGTCTGTTGTGAGCAAAATATTTTGTGAACCATTTTTAATGAAACTCTCAGAAAGTCATTATTGGATAGACGTGTTAAAATGACTGACCTTTGAAATCAATTTAATTCAAGATGGCCACCACAGCAAATCAAATTTAGCAAACAAAGAATGACTATAACTCAAACTATTTTACAAATTTTGAGCTAAAACTTGGTGTGGTAGCAGCTGAGAGTCATCCCCAACACATACACTGAAGGCCAACCATTGTTTGACATCTGTTTTAAAATTAACTGTTTAACTGGCATTAACTGTTGGAGTCAGCTTGGTCTACTCAAAATACCTCCTGAGCCACTTGACAGATTTTAATGAAACATTCAGAAAGTGATCATTGTATTCACATCTATAACTGATGAACTTTTGGAGTCATTCCAGTACAAGATGGCTGCAACAGCTAATCAAATGAGCAAAAACTGTTGTCAACTTGACATATATTGAGCCAAAATGTGATGTTGTAGTAGTAGAGTCATTTACAACAGATCTTGGAACGATGAGTTGACTGAACCAGCTGCAATTCCAGCGGGTAATATGCATTCGTCCAAGGAATGCTCGGCCTTTTATTTTCATTTTGTTACAGCCTTTAGGAAAATGTCTTTGCAATGTTCAATCTAAGGCCTGGCAGCTTGTCAGTAATAATAACAACAAAAACAGCACAAAGCAAAATAGTTGCCAGCACTTAAAGAGTATGATGGGGCTATATCTGATTCAGGCTCCTCTCTGGAGAGACTTCATCGTTGTCCTCCTCACAGCGAAGAGACTGATTAATCTGATGCTCATTAAGCACTTCAAAGAACCGGGAAAAGAGCAATCAGTCCTAGAATTACAGTTTTTTTTTTTAAAAAGGAATCCCTTGTAGGTAAATAGCTGTTTCTGAGTTTGATCAGTCGGGTCCACACCCAAGTGTTGCTTAAATGAAAACGTCTAGTCTCGCTCACATTCTTATCACCAAACCGAGGAGCAATACCTCTCTATCGCTCCATCAGATTTAGCTGACAGACATGACCAGCAGCTTTATAGCCCAGTTGTGAGTGAGCTGTTTGATCTCTTGATCTTTTCTCACATTTGAAGCCACATCAAAAGGCTTTAAGCTATTCAAAGAAGGTGGGGAAAATGGCATCTTGACTTCATGTGAGCTAATCCAAGCCAGGTGGAAGAAAGGGAAAGAAACGAAGACTGATGGGTGGCTTGATGTACAGATGTAGCCGGGGATCTTGCCAGACACTTTAGTTTTGTAAATTCTTTATGCTCTACCACTGCATTCTGACCATTTGTTTTAATACCTGTCACTGTGCAATATTGCAGTCACTCTTATCTTCCCTTTTGCTCAGAATAAGCCTTTGATCATTTGTGGACGTTAAGATATTTTCACTTTCTCATAAAAAGCCTTTGCTGCTGGAGTTCAAACATGGCCGGGATCTTGAGTTTGTTTGTTTGAAGCAGATTTTTATCAACTTGATACAGATTTAGAGCGCAGGCAAAGGCAAAACCAATTTTAGCAAGGAATATTTTTCTTGTTTTTCTTGTTCAAGGAATATTTTCTCTTGTTAATCTAAAGGAGCTTTTCTTTATGCCAACTTGTACTTCCATGTGTCATCTCTCCTCCCAAGACCTGAAAATCCTTCTGTGTTCCTGGGAATGAGGAAATCCTGAAGGAGACATGAAGAGAGGAGGCTCTGGAGTGGGTCAGACAGAAGAAACGCAGATGCATCCTAAAACGGAAGTTCTGCATCAAGTTGTGTTACATAGAGATCTCCCACATGTTGAAAGAGACACAGGGAACGAAAAAAAAGAGACACACAAGCATAATGAATAGCGCCCCTCATGTCTGGAAATAAAGTACTGTAAAGTGTTAACCTGCTATCTGTTTTCCCACAACCAGTGTGGTTGAATGTAATCTGACTTTACTCTCTCTCAAAAGCAAAACAACCTGATAAACTACTATTTCATAAAGCTATCTTCAAATTATGTCAAAGAAATCCTTTGAAACCTTTACTATAATTAACTCACATTTAACAAACAATACAAAAAATGAGGCAAAGTACAAATTTTAAAAAGACCTTCCAAACAGCACGTGATCTTTAGATAAGTAACTCAGCAATGAGCAGCAAAATGCACCTTATTGTAAATAATAAAACATAAAATGCTTTTTTTTGTGTGAAATTTAGTTGATTCATGTGATCAGGGTGAAGCACACATTGAGGGTGTTTGTTGCTGTTAATACCGGCACTGCTGCAGTTCTCATCCTAAATACTAGATGTCACTTAAGAGAAAACCATACAGCGAAACAGCAGGAATAGTGCCAGAAGAAGAGTTGTCCACTAAAAGAGTCTACATGAGATCGATTCTTGATACACAAATGTAAGTACACCTTTTCAAGGCTTACATTTTTTCCCCCTTTTTTTATAGGAAATCCCTTTAGAAATGAACCTGCTTGCAGATGTTTTGCTGAATGATTTAATCCTGAAACTGCATAGGTTCATGCGCTGTACCAATCCAATCACATTCTGCGTGTTCGCGTCTGGTTAATCAAATTGATTAATCTTCACACACACAGTTATTTACAGCTGTTTTTATTTCATCATGTGAGACACTAGTAGGTAACGTAACATCGTTTTTTAAACTTAGGCATGCAAGCTTGAAATTTATCTTCCTTCAAGCAATGCTAGTTTCATTTAAAAATTAACAGCTCGACAATGATTTTAATTTGCTGGTAGATAGTTGCAGTGGGATGGTTATTGTTGCAACTTTCAAGATGTAAAATATGTTACAAACACATCTGTTAAGGATTAAGGGTTTATTAGTGTTAAATGAAGAATGCAGACAGGATACTCCTCAAGTGAGTACAAATGACATAATCTGTGTTTAAATCTACTTATTGTTCCCAACGGTCCAAATATTTATTTTAAAATAAAAGGTTTTTAGCCTGGCTTTAAAGGACCTAAAAACCTGTTTTAGGATAATTTGTTAGGTAAGTATTGAGGCTTTGACTACACTTGTAATATTTCTGATTCTAATTTAACAAAACTTGTTAACTTAACGACTTAACAACTTAACGAAGTGTTGTTCATGTCCGAAACTTGTGGTCAGCTGAAACATCTCACTTAACTCTCCACCTCAGTTTTCATTGGCTAATAGGGGAATACAGAGAACAGATGCCCTGGGGGAACAAAAACAATCCCTCTCAATTGTTTAAACTTGAACTCCAGCAGACTGATAGGAGCTGAGCTTTGGGGTCAGCGCCTCCCATCGTACATCAAAGATCCACCGCATCAGCAGATAGTCGGCCAGCCGAGTGAGCAGAAACAGCTGGACCCGAGCAAAACAAAGATGATATAAGCGGCTTCCTCCTCAGTGGCGGCTCCGGAGCAGTCAACAATGATAAGCCCCAAGCCTATATTGTGTTTGAAGCAGAGCACCACCCCTCTTTCCATCCTGCAGCAGCACCGCCAAAACCAGACAATTTAGAGCCCCATGTAATGCAGGAGGAAATATAAACTGTGATCTCTTGAACCCTGTCAGAAGACTAAAAAAAAAAAGAGGTCTGGCTTTTGTCTCGACACCATTTTGGGAAAGCCGTGATAGTGACTTTAACCTACAAGGACCATGATTTGTGAAAGCATTTAAAGACCCTTTAATGTTGTAAGGAGAAGTATAATGAAGAGTAAGAGGATATAAGTGGATGTAAAAATGATAGACATGTGAGAAAGCGCTTCGCTTTAAATAAAACTTTGATGCATTGTTTCCGTGTACTTATGTTGGCTGTGAGAAAGAGGTGAACAGAACATGGTATATGAACTCTAACCATATTTTAGACACAACTTATAATTTTGCTTTTTAAGAGTACAGAACAGCATGGCTTTGGCTAACATAATCAAAAATATTGACCTTTTACATTTCAATAAATATAACAGCAGTTTTACTGCTCAGTATGGATGGGTTTTTTTTTAATTTGAGAAAAAATTATTAAAGGACTAGCATTCCTTTAAGTCATGCATATCATTTTTTGGTCAAACCTTGCGCCTAAAGTAAAGGTAAACATTTCCAACAGATGCACAAATATTAGTTGACACTACTTCAGTGCCTGACAGAAAAAAACCCTGCTGTTTTCTTAGTATAATTACACAATCCGATAACTGTAAGAAAGCAAAACATACGTTTTTTTTGTGCCCTAATGCAGAGATTTACATTACCAAATCCTACAAGGTTAATGTGCTTGAGCTTTGTGCTGGATTATGCAGCATTATGAAAATGACTGCGCTAATATGATTATGGTGTTCACACATTTCAGACTACAAGATTACCTTTGGTGCCAACTTATTAATAAGCTTAACACTTTTATTATGTGGACTTGTGACCTTTGCCTAGCTCTGTAACCTCAAACATATTTTTCTCAAATTAGTTGGAAAAATCAGGAAGGACCATGCTGAAAGTTAAAAAAAAAAGTTGTCCTAATTAGTAAGCTACTACAGTCACAGTGCACTTATTACTGATATAGTACAGTTTATAGTAATAAACTCAAGAGGATTTGCTGTTATATGGAGTTTTTATTCGTAACACTGCAATCTACCACTCACTGGTCCAACTCATCCCAGCGTCAGTGAGCCTCCCACACAAGCCACTGCCTTCAGGACTCAGTGTTTCATTAGGAAATGTTGTGAAACAGGGCAGAGCCGCTCTGCTTCTGTAATCTTGTTAATTTACACCACTATATGCTGAAATTAACATGCCTACTAATGGGGATAATTAGATGAAGTGAAAGCTCAGATCTTTTGAGGTGAAAAGATTATAAACCGTTGATATCTTACCTGTTTTAGATAGCTTTTAAAAAACCTCAATTTAAATAATTAGAGTTTAATTCGGATTGGATCAATGCAGTTTATGAGGTTTCATAGCCGTTCAAACAAAGGCTAATATATACAGTTTCACACTGATGTCTATTTCCCATCACAAACAACCAGCTTGTTATCATCGCTAGCAAGACCTGGACCTTCAGAAAGCTCATCTCCATTCGGTTCAAAAGACCTAAACTGAAATCACTGTCCCTGGATTACATTGACTTTGGGGAGCAGAAGGGACCCTCCAGACCCCTCCCTAATCCCCCGGGGCATCCAGAACTGCAGTCACGTCTGGTGAAAGTGTGAGTCAAGGATCTCACAGCCAGGCTGTTAGGGCTCCATCTGGGCCCCTGAATTAAACATCAGGTAGCCAGACGGACTCCCCTCCTTCAGACGTTGAGGGGACCAAGACCCAGGGCCAATTAACCTGAGTTTGATCTATTTTGATCCTGCTGTGTAGCCAATTAAGAGGGCAGGTCAACAGATACACTGGATAGTGTTTGTATAAAATTCCAAAGACTAAAGTCCAAGGTAATGACTTCAGTCATCAACATCTCAGTAAAATCCTTGACAGAGTCTATGGTTCATTAGCATTAAAAATAATTGGATTGTTCAGAAATTTTGCTTTTAATATATATATATATATATATATATATATATATATATATTTTTTTTTTTTTTTCCCGTAATGCCAGTATGTCATCAGACGTTTCTTTGCCCTTTATCTTAGTTCCTCTGACACAATGAGGAAGTACTCCCACAAGTGAGGCCAGGTCAGAAACAAGTAAAACAAACGAACAGAAGTCAGCAGCATCAGGATCTGTATTTTTACCATTCTGTAGTTGAAGTAATGCAAATGATTACTCATGTGGCCTAATCACGAGCTTCCATTCTGAACAGATTACATCTCTGAGGAAGCCTCGTCGTTCTTACTCCTGTCAATAAAAATAACCAGTTTTAGTAAATGTGGTTAACTATTTAAATCAATTCCCTTTTGGTGGGAAGTGAGCTGTGGGGTGGGAACAGCAGTATTATCGAACAAATTCTAAAAACATTTCCCGTCTTACAGGCCTCAGACAAAGTTTGATTTAGCGCTCATTAAATGGTTCCATTAACATTCCAAATAATGGCCAGGATTTATTTTAGCATTGAGCAGTTTGAATGTCTTAGGATGTTTTTCATTGTGTTGGCTGGAGTCCAGCTCACTGTATTTGAAGGGAAACATATGTGATGAGGTCAAGGTGGTGGCTTTCAGCTCTGAGGGTGTGTTAGTGTTCACACTGATGTAGGTTATTAAAGATATAGTTCTAATCGTTTGAAGTGGGGTTCTGTGGAAAGTTTAGGAACAATTTTTATCTTAATGTGTTATAGATAGCTCCTTAAATGACCTCTGTTTGGAGAAACTAGTTTAGTTTTGAGTGGTTTGACAAGCTAACGGCTAGTGAATTACTGCCATCTTAAACAAAATCCAGTCTAAAAAAATGTCATAGTGGTTCACATCAAAGTTATTTTATAAACCTTTACATCACTTTACATTGTTATTCTGAGAGAAATATAATACTGCAGAATTCCAAAATGCAAGAAGTGCAACAGGCTTCATCAGAAGTGCTACAGCTAGCTGCAGATACCTGCTGTTTGCACCGGCAAATAACTTAGCAAGAAACTCCTTTTCAAAAGATCTGAACTATTGCTGTAAGTGTGGAATGTCAGACAAACCATTTGGAAAAAAATCGAGAAGTTTTAACTGATAGATTTCTGGGAACACAAAACAAACATTTCAGATTAAATATTTTATTTGCTACATGCTTGATCAGTAATATTTTGCTGAGGGTGTTGGAAGGATTCAGCCAATTGCTTTGTTTACATTGACTGCGTACCTGCATTTTAGAATTGCGTTCAATATATCAAGAAAACTACAGGAGTAAGCTCTTTCAAACTGCACTATTTGATAAAGTTCAGGATAACCCTTTATATGTTGGATTTCATATTTTGCAATGAGTACCTTTAACTCTGTTATTTTTGTTCAGCATATATGTGTGTAAATTTACACATATGTTTCTGTTTGTGAGCTGGGGCGGCAGGAACGTTTTCTGATACAACGTTCATGACCGTGGTAACCAGGAATTTATAGCATTCGGCGCTCAGCCCCTTTGAATTGCTGACACCGCAATCAATGGATCGCCTCGGGGAGGGAAAACGTGTAATGACAGTGAAGCTCGGAGAAACAGGTGTTCGTTATTGCCACGTGTCTCTTTGAAGGTGCAGAGAGTTACAGAAAGAGTGTGAATCACCCCTAATTCTGTGGAATTATATAGTTTGCGGGGTGCAAAATGAACTCATTCCAGTGGAGCTCGAGCCAAGGCAGTTATACTTTGAAAAGTCGTGGATGAAAGAAATTATGGAGTGACAGGGGTATTCCTGGATGCTCCCTGAACATTGACTGGTTTACTGGAAAAGCTGTAGGTGTACTTACAAAAATCTCTTTTTATTACCAGCAGATGGTTTACTTTTAAAAGGCAAGTTGTTTAGGTAATAAACCAAATAATTTAGGGTCCATTTTCAGACCTACCAAATCAATAGACATACAGAAGTGTTGCTCATGTTAAACAATTACTGGATTAAAAATAATCTATGAACTTTCTACTTCTTTGTTAAAAGTGAATTATTTTGTGTCATTTTTGTACAGGGGCTATTTGCTACAGATAAGCTTTATAGAAATGACTGAATACATTTTAAAAATTTACACACTAGCATTCCTTGAAACAGTGCATATCACCTGCCGCATTGCATTCTAGCTCAATATCGGCAAAATCTAAAACAATTATGGCCTTTATTGTGTTTGCTAAGATTGATTAGCTGTGGCAGCCATCTTGAATCAGGTTGTCTGCAAAGGTTAACTAGTTGTAGATGTACGTCCAATAAGTATTTTCAGAGAGTTTCATTTGAATTCATTCAGTGGTTAATGGAATATTTTGCTAACAGACAGAACACATGCAGACACAGGCAGTTATAGGTCTTTCCTGGCAGTGGGTGATATCTAACAGCATGGGAACCATCTGTACTCAAAATGTTCAAACAGTGAGTGGAAGCCACCAAAACACATTTACATAAATCTGTGGTTTCTCATTACTCACTTGCTTTATCAGAACAGGCACCCATAACTGAACCAATTTAGATTAGCCAAATAAAAATCATTTGTATTGTTTGACAGGCAAAAACCAATAACCAGGAAGGATGATGCTAAAGCCAGCAGGGAAATAAATATCTCACTGGTGATAAATCTCATATCGTTCATGTAATTTCAGTAACTTAATATGCTGCATTTATATTAAATTTTGTAATATTACTCCTAGCCTTGTTGGCTTTTTTTCCCCTTTACAGAATAAATAATAATGTTCTCTTGAGTTCTCTCGAAACCAAATTTATTCCAAGTCTGAATCTAAATTACTACTTCTGCTTGTGCGTAAATGAGCTCAGAAATAAAAATCTCTTTTTTGCTGTTGTTAGGAGACAGTGAAAGTTGTATGTTGCAAAAATTGAAAAGCATTTTTTATTTGTGGCATATAGCTGATAAAAACATAGTTGAACAGACTTATCTTCAGTTGTCTTGTGTTTTCAGTGACTCGTGAGACAATGTCACACTTGGTAAAATTGCATGTATGTCATGTACCAAAAGCAGAAACAGTCAGCTCTCATATGACTTTGCTGATGCATTTAGTTGACTTTTGAGAAATGAAAGCAGACTCTTGAGTAATAGTTTCCATGTTGCTCAAAAGTCTCCCTTTATAAATGTGGAAATGAATGCTTCATGTGACATTTGTATACTAGGCTGCGAATCTAAGAGGACTTTATCTGCTTGAAAATCATCCTGTCTTCACAGCTAAAAGGACTTTGTAGTAACTGTGCCATTTTAATAAGGACATCTTGGACCTCTGCATATCATGGCTTGCTTCATTGCCACTTTTGGTCTCATTCTTCTCTTGGGACTCAGCGATCTCTCAGCAGGGAACAGCGACACATGTACAATCTATGCTGCTGTTGGGGAAAGTACGACTTTGCCTTTTGACTTTAAAGGGCTGGATAAGACTCATTCATTGAGATGGACTCATAACAAAACAATAATTTTCAACAGACAAAAGGGTAAAGTGTCCACTGGAAAACCAGACGACATCACTGCAACAGGATCCATTTTGCTGAAGAACATTAAGTTTTCAAGCACAGGGATTTATGAAGTAAGCATCTTGCATTCTAATGTTACTTTGGCCAAAAGTTGGACGGGTCATCTTTGTGTGATGGACAAAGCATCAATGCCTCAACTGAGTTATGTCTGTGATTACAATGCTGTTAACCTTAAGTGCCACGTAGCCAAACATCAGGGTTTGGTTTTCTCATGGACATTAAATAACAAGACTTTACTGAGTGAAACAAGACAAACTCTGAGCATTTCTCTGAGCCAGCTGAAAGAGGAGAGAAACTTTTCTTGTAGTGTGGCAAACAAAGTCAGTGTGGAAAGCAGCGAGACTGTTCGCCCAACATGTAAAGCACATTTGCTTTGTTTTAAACCACAGACTGTCATGGCAGTGAAGGTAGGAGGAGCGGGTCTGATCTTTCTTTTACTCGTCAGTGTAGTGGCATTATGCTGCTGCCTCAGATGCAACAAAACACAAATGAACTTCAGAGACAAAGGGGAATTAAAGATGCATTCTATAAAGAAGCAAGAGGCTGAGTTCGTCAACCCAGAGTATGAGACCATGCAGAACATACAAAACTCTCACCCCTCAAGTCCCAAGCCTTCACCGAGAGCCTGCTACAAGAATCACACCCAGCCTGATGCTCAGACTGAAAACAGGCCTCTGCAGCTTCCCACAGCTGCTGAAGGACAGCGATCATCGCCAGTGCCGAAGCCAAGGACAAAGAATGCCCAAACTCTAAACATCTGAGTTTGAATTCCTCAACAGGAACGCAAAAGAGGAAGTAATAAGTTCTCAGTGTGACAAAATGCAAGAGGAATTTATGAAAACCACATATGAAGAAAAAGGAAAAAAAACTTTTTTAGTACAAAAACGAGGGACACCTTGCCATACAAAATGAACTGTATAAGTAGCGGTGAACTGTTGTAGTCTGTCATTTTTCCCACATCTTTTTAATTTTTTTATATTATCATTTTATTAAATGCTTTTCTTCATGCTCAATGTACTTTAGCAACACAGAAATATTTTTTGTACTGTGATATTTAGTGCTAAAGAGTGAACACTGTAGTTTAGTTGAAGGATTTATTCAGCTAACTGTATGACAAGACATGTAAACTGAGGAAAGTTAGATTTCTTTGTACTATTTGAGGAGTTCTGCTGTGACTCTAAAACTCCTTTTTTCATGTTGGATTCTTTAACAAACAATCTTCGTGAACACATAATAGTAAATTACTAATAATATGATTGTTAAACAAATACAGAGCCGTTAGCCAGATATTCATCCTTATTAAAATCATGTGCATGAGCCAATAAAACTGACAACCAAGCAGTGGGCGCCGTGGTCATCTTTGTAAAGTTACTCACATCATCATTACTTGTGAGCAACGTATGATATTAATGTCAAAACACTGATATAATGAGTAAAAATAGGGCCGCTTTTAGCTGGCAGTTTATCTCATGAAGGAATATTCAGCCATAAGATCACTGGTTCCAAGGCAGAGATATATCTCAGAAACATAAACTATTATTGTTTTTAAAACACGGATGAATTCTGCATCTGTTGTGGACTAAAGTTAGCTTCAGAATAATGGGTAATTGCGACAGTAAATCTGGAATTAATAGTCTGAGGACAGTGATGGGTTTATATCAGTACTGGATGAGCAGGAACATTTAGACTGTTTTTAGAATTCGCTTTTAATTCTTTGTTCATGAACACAGTGATTTGACATCATAACTACAGTGTCTAAAAAAACAAAAGACTACCAAAAATATCACAAAACTGAGGATGACTACATGACTGGATTCGCAAACACATCTGACCACTTCTGTTTTTGCAAGCTAGTCATATATATTGATTTTCCAATGACGTATGCTACAATAATCCCTCAAGTTAGTATTTGCGTGTTCTGTAATACAATGTTGTTTTCACACAATGTAAATAAAACAATAAGCAAAGTTGTTAAAACTAATCTTGTAAATGTCTCCAAAAGTACATTGAACAGCTTTTCTGTCTCAAACACATGGCTTCATTCCAGCATCTCACATGTCAGCATTCTTCTGCCTAAAATTTGCTTGCTTGCAAGAAGTTATTAAAAGAAAAAAAAATCTGTAGAGAAATGGATTAGCTAACACAAATATGTATTATCTCCAAAGGGTAAAAGGTAATCCACACATGAAAGTGTTTACTGCCTCGCCCTAATGCTGTGTGACAGCCACATAATGGGATCCTCCCTGAGCGTCATCACCCAGAACTGACAAACCAATGTCATCTTTTGTCAGATCCTCGCTCACTTCACATGGTTGAAATTTTGTCAGTCCAGCCATCAGGCATTTGGGAATAAAACTGGAATCTGCTTCTGGAACAGTGATCTTTTTTTGTTCTTCATCTCAGTCTCAGTGTTTCTTAAAAAAAAAAAGTATCAATTCTCTTCCTAAAAATCACATGAGGCAATGAGATAAAGAAAGACACAGAGAATCAAATCACCATCCTGCCCTGAAACTGTAAATCAGTTTATTGTTGCTCTGGCTGAATGTTTTGTGTCATTGCCCTGCTGGAAGGTGGACCTTTGCCACAGGACTCAAGTCTTTTGCAGCTCCTAACAGGTTTCCTTGCAGGTTTCCTCGGTATTTTGATCTATCCAGCTTCACATCAACTCTGTCCACTGTTAGTTTTCCATAGTCTTTTACATCAAGTCCAAAAAGTTCCGTTTTGCTCTCGCAAAGCACTTTCTTTACATGTTGGCTGTGTCCCTACATGGCTTGTGGCAAACTGCAAACAGGACTTTTTAATGTTTTCTTTCAAGAACAGCTTTTTTTCCATGAAGGTTAGATTTGTGAAGTGCACGACCAGTTGTCCTGTGGACAGATTCTCCCACCTGAGCTCTGGATCTCTGCAGCTCCTCCAGAACTACCGTGGCCTTCTTGAGTGCTTCTCGGTTTAAGATTTTCCTTGCCCAGCCTGTCAGTTTAGGTGGACGGTCATATCTTGGTAGGTTAAATTACACAAAGTTTACTTTATTTCCTAATTAGGTGATTTCTGAAGACAGTTGCACTGAATTTTAGTTAGGAATATCAGAGTAAAGGAGGCTGAATACAAATGCACGCCACACTTTTTTTAAAGATGAATCATTTTACTTCCACTTCACAATTATGTACAACCTTTTGTTGGTCGATCACATAAATACCAGTAAAATAATTTGAGGTTTGTGGTTGTAACGTGACAAAATATAGATAAGGTCAAGGGGTATGAATACTTTTTTAAGACACTGTATCCTCACAGAAAGTGCACACAAACATACAGGACATTTCTGGTTTTTTTACAATATAATTAAACACATCTCAAATCCCACTGCCAGACCTACGCAGGAAATAGAAGGGAAATACTTCAGAAATGTGTTTAAATGTGTTTAATCAGTGGCTTTCAGAGCCTAGAGGATATGTGTGTTTGATGTTGGAGCGTGCGTGTCCAGGAATCAGAGGTCAATTACCCATGGAAAGTATTTTTACTTGTGTCAGATCATTCGTTCTCTTATTGTCTGGGCCTGCCAAGTCTGGGGGGGAAGTACAAATCAGAACATCAGAGGTCAGCCGACACAGTGGCCTTTTTCATCAGATTTGTCCAAAAACAGATCATTATGACCTATTAGCATTCTTGAGCAGACTTGGCATTCTTTGACTTCAGCCTTTTTCTGAAACGGAAAACCTACAGTACTCTGAATTAGCTTCTAATCAGCCTTTAATTTATTGGAAAAGCAAGCTGGTCAATTATTCTTGAAGTTCAGTGACATAATGACTTTGAGTGACGTGCTGTTTACAGAAACTAATTTTAAAAGTAATTCCGAATGTATCATGTTGGGATGCTCCTAAACACAAACCACAACACACTTCATTTACTAACTTTGTTTAAAGTGTCATTTAGCATGAAATTCACACTGCTCGCACCACTCTTGTTAATATTTTCCCACTCCATCTGTACACCACACTTTTTTTTCACACAGTGCAATATGGTGATAGTTTTCGTGCAGACTGTGGGCGTCTGCAACACAGTTTGAGGAATTTGTTGCAGAATTGCATCGCTCTAATTTTAAATTTTATTAAGCTGTAGTAAATCACAAAACAAATTAGATGTCTGGCGCCAACAACAGTTTGGCCCTTACAAGATTTAATATTGGATGGGAAAGTTGCCCTTTTTTATCTGACAACAAATTCACTCAGCAGTTATACAGTTGTATATATGTAAGTTGCAGAGACCTTGTCGTACCCATCCACCCTCTTTGTCCGCTTTTTGGTGCAGGGTTGCAGGGCAGCTGGTGCCTATCTCCAGCAGTCACTGTGCCAGAAGTGGAGTACACCCCGGACAGGTCACAAGTCCATCACAGGGACACGTAGAGACAAACAAGACAGAAAATCAACCACACTTTCCTTCACACCTAGTTACAATTAAATGTTATCAATTAACCCAACATGCATTTTTGTGACGACAAGACCGTAGTTTCCGTTTGGATTCAGCCTGATTAAAATTGGCCGCCACAAGTAACTGACCTTAGCAAACACAAAAATGGGTACAACTCAGTCAGTTTTACAGATATTGAGCTGCTATTTGCTGTGGTAGAAGCTGATAGTCATCCCCTTGTTGTTGGAAAAGAAACTACTTTTAAAATACATATTCTGAGTGCTAGCTGATTGTGTAATGTCTTAATTTTAAAGTTTGGCATGCAAGGAGGTGGGTAATGTATTATTTTTCAAGAATTGCTACCTAAATCTTAATCGTGTACAAACCACTGCTTTTATATTTGATTTCATTAGCATAGAGTGAGAGGAAAATTATTATTTTTATTAAAATCTTAAATTATTGTCAGCAAATGTGACCAGTTACAACCTTTTGAGCAAATCTGAAATTAGATTATACAACCTGTGGTACAGAACTCATTATTACATTCTGAAGAGAAAAAAAAGAAAACTTTGTTGGATTCTTAAATATTTTATTGCCATTTTAATTGCTTTTCAAAGTGTAATTGTGTAGCATGGGTATAGTTACAAATTCCTGATGAAGATCTAGTTCTGTGAACGAGTCTAAACCAACAATCCAGGGTAATCAGCTGAAGACAAGGGAAGGTAAACTCCAGTCCAACTGCTATAAAGAAGACCTATCATTTCCACCACAGCCTGAACTCTATAATAAAAGTGCTACTATTGGACAAATTACCCACCCATGGTCTTGAATTTGATATTTATCAGATGGGAGAAAAATTCCACCATCTACTCTAATAATCATCTTGCTCAGTGTTCATGCAAAGATCAAACATTTTTTGCAACATTCCTGGATATGTGGTGTCTGTGCGAACAAATTACAACCTTACAAAAAAAGAAAATTTAACTCCCTGGAGGTTATAATGCATATTATGTTCAGTCAGAATATATAGCAAACCGCATCACTTTTTTCTGCAAAAATAACCGTGTAATGTGAACTTGACACTGATATAAAGAATAATAAAGAACTTTTTTTATGGACCACTATGAAATCAGTAAGTTTTGTGTTGTTTTAAGACAGCAGTTGTCTCTTTTAGTCTTGGTCTCTTTCAGTATACTTGTTAGTTTGACAGTCTGTTCAGAAATAATCCTGGATTTCATTTGCATACAAAAATACAAATTTCCCCCCTTCCAAGTCAGAAAAATCAGCTAGAATACCCACCACGGCTGGACTTCTGACACAAAATGTCAAAGATTGCTGACCAGTCTCAACCTCAAAATCCAACATGACTGATTCAGCATGAAAAGTTGCGGTTCCTGCAGTAATAAACTTTTTACCTGCACTTTTGTCAGAGTGAATTATTATTCCAGTCACACACAGCTCTTTTCAATCATTATTGGTGAACATGTTGCTACAATGTTTGAATGCCCAGAGCGCAGAGAAATTTATTGTTATTAGCTTGTATTGCTAATAGCATTTAGCCTGGTCACTAAGCGCAACCATTAACAATTGTAATTGTAATTGGAAAATGGTAAAGTTGGCCTGACGGCATTCCCAGATCTGAGTTTCTATTTCCGAGGTAAATGGAACACAACATTACAACATTACCTATTTTTTTGAAAAAGAAGTTGTTTAATAAACTACGTTCAACAGGTAAGATATTAATTGTTAACAATATTTCCACAGAAATCCACATCAAAGATCTGAACTACAGATTTAAGATGAGTCTGTCACATCCTAAGACTTATATACCTATTGATAAGTATACAGAAGAGATAATTTTGATAGTTTGAAGTCTCTGTTTTTGGTTCATAGGCGTATCTCTTCTCACAGAAAAGGATCCCCTTAACTTTTTTTATGTGTGTGGATTCAAGAGTGGATAACAGCTTGTTAGCAAAGGACCACACAACAATAGTTCAAGATGAGAGAGGAGTAAAAATACAGCAGGGTTCTAGCAACACAAGGTTTTGCTTTGACTATGGCGTGCCTATCAAGCAAAGCATCAACATAACAGTCCAACGAGCTCTCTGTGTGGCCTTGGCTTCCTCAAGCATGTTCTCAGAGACCTCATATTGAGAAATTTGTTGTGAAAAGTGTTTTATGACAAAAATAGATATGCTCGCTGAAATAATGGTATTTTATGTTGTTTGTGCAGGTTGTTTATTGCTGTTATGGAAACCAAGAGGTAAAAAGAATAGCTGAGAATAAACTGGTAATCATGGCGAACCATTTATTAGAACATATCTGAACAAATCACTTACACTATTGTGCTTATGCAGCAATAATGACAGCAAAAACAATAAGTGTTTTGTTGGACAAGAAACTACTTTAAAGCCCTCGTTTAAGGTCTAGAAAATGAGTTGTCAAAGATTACTTCTGAAACTGGACCGTCTTATTAGGAACGCATATAATTACAAGTCTAACATTGGCCAATTAATTTGAGGCGAGTTTTATCCGTATGGTAACTGATAGACAGTTTGGTTGAAGTGGCCATCGATGTGTCACTTTGTGCCAATAAATGTGTCATAAGCAGCTGGGCAGAACATGCCGCTGAGCTGCGGCACCAGATGGAGTGCTAAACCAAATTAATTCTGCTGCTACAGTGACATGAGAAAAGCCTTAAAGATTTAGAAGAATTGAATTTACAATCTTAGCATTCTTTGAAGAAATCTAAATTGCCCTCATCTTTAATGCCAGTTTTAAACTAAGATTATCTTATGTTGAGGAATGAAAAAAATCACAGTCTTGACGCTAAAGTTTGTTTCAACATTTGTAAAACTGACTGAGTCCTGGCCATTTTTGTGTTGACTCATGTTGATTAGCCTTTGTGGCCATTTTGAATTGGGTTGACTTGAAAAATTAATCAGTTGTAGATGTACATCCAATGATTACTCTCTAAAAGTTTCATTAAATCTGTCCAGCCAGATGTTTTGCAGATATGACAAACCCGCGCAAACACACACATACACACAAACATTATCATCCTTCACCTTTGTGAAGAGCAATAATTCAAATCAAGATACTGATTTTTTGATTGTTTCAAAAAAAAAAAAAGCAGCATAAATGCATTGAAGAATGGGTCATTTCAGGTAAAATAAGTGAAAACCTTTCCTCCCTCTTCGCCAAAACCTTTTAAAGTCAGCCCGGTAATCACCAAAAACATGCTGCCTCCACACAATGTGCAAGAACGGTTGTTTCATGGGGCCCTCGATCCATATTCCACAAGTCATTTTGTTTAATCCATGTCTGTTTACACAACTCCAGTTTAAACTTTCATCCAGACATGAATTTAATCGACTTACAGCACATCAGTTGCTGAAATTATAGGTTTGATGGCTTTTCTGTTCTTAGGAGGACACATTTTCTATTGTCTAAAAACAAAACTGCTGGATCAGTGCTGCATTTTGTGGCTTTTCATATGATCCAATTGTAGGTGATTTGCATACGGCTTTGAGGAAAGAAATAACTGTATACTTACAAACCATTTTGCGGAGACAGCGAGGGAAAATTCTTTAGATACCATACCAGACTGTCTAGCATCTGTCCGTCAATCCCTGATTGTTCAGCCTGTTTTGTTCCTTTTTTTATACACAAACAATTGCACTTGGATATAAGAATCCTCTGTTGTAAAGTATGACAGTCTTCAACATAACAAGTGCAGGCTGGAGAGTTTCAAAGCCTATAATTTCTTCTTAGCATTTCTCCACTAAAGTGGTTTTCTTTGTATTCAAGTGGCCCCATCATGAGACAGACTGATGTGAGGGTCCATCTTGCCAAGTTAATGGACTTGTTGGAAAAATTGGTGTGACTATAACGTGTGTGGAAGAGAGAGACAGATTTTTGCATTATTTGAGTTTGTTTGCAACACGTATACAAAAATACACACACATACTGTCTAATTCAAACAGGAAGACATGTTCAACAGACAGCAATGTTTTCAAACAAGGGACTTTGTTTGTTTTTAATGGCCTATAGAAGAATGACTAGCTGAACAGTGTGAGAGGTTTAAACATGCTTGTGTCATTTGCAAAGATAGAATGAATATTAATCTTTGCAAAAAATGCACTTGATCAAATGTGAAACCAATTGTATAACTAAGATATTCCCACCTGTCTCTTGTTCAAAGAATGCATCTTGTTTGACAGAAGAGGTCCAGGTCTTTTAAGTAAAAGAAAACATGATGAGCTAGATGAGCTTCAGAAAAGTGACTGATGTGAGGTTATGGACCAGTGCAAAACACTGCATAAAGGACTTCTAAACAGTCTCTAGCTTTGATAGGACCCTTCACACTGGTTGATGACTACTATGCCCTCCGTGACCTCCAAGACCCAGAACTTGCCAAAGGGATCATGTGTCCTCTCTGGTCTGGGAACATCTTGGGATCCTCTAGAAGGAGCTGGAGAGTGTTGCTGGGGAGAGGATGTCTGGGTTTTCCTTCTGGACCTGTTGCATCCATGAGCCAGACATGGATAAGTGGCAGAACATAGATGGGTAGATGAACAATGCCTTGACAATCCTACCCTTAATTGCACACTCCCTGGGCCCTGTCTTGGCAAGACTCTCTTGGACCACGTCAGGATGCAGTTCTGTGCTATTATGATGCTGATGGCATGGTGGGGCAGTAACCTAGGCATGAGGCTAGTCCTATGTTAAATTCTTTATATCTAAGCCCCAGTGTATTCAGGGCCCATCTCATGAATACATTGCCACATTTATGCCACTCCACTCCTCCATTCACCACCCAGGATTCTGATACTCAGCCACAATGATGATAAACCATCTCTGCCATGCTTTAATATGCATGATGAAGAACCCACTGTGGGTCTACAACAAAAATTTGCTGAAGGGCCAAAAGTTTTTAATTTACTGTACCTGATTAACTTTTTGACTCAACCTGGTTTTAGATGACTATCGCAGCTAATCAACCTTTGCAAAGACATAAATGACTATAGTTCAGCCTCTTTCACAGTCACTGAGCTAGAATTCTAGTATTCTAGTTAAATTCTAGTAACTGAAAATCATTCCCAACACATACTCCAAATGTTAACAATTCATACAACAATTCATCTTTGTTTATAACTTTGGCATGCATGGTGGCGGGCAATATGCACTACTTCGAAGAATGCTAGTTTAATTTTTAACCTGTATTTTGAATGTTCTTTTTTTAAATTAGTCCCAGCAATTTGATATAAAAAATGGGCATAAGCTTTTATACAGCTACTTTGACACAACTTCTCTCTCGTAACCACAAACATCTATTTTTTATTAACTTTGCTCTGCTGATCCCATGCAGGATATTCAGACACACCATCAAATGTCCCAAAGTACAATAGATTTAAAAGAAAAGTTTGTCCTCAAATGGCCTGCCACCTTCTTGTAGACTATTTTAAAAGGTGATGTGCAAAAACAATAGGGATATTATGTAGGGTTTATGTATCAGAGAGCCACAACAGTGTGTTGTAACCTCACTTGGCCAAAGTGTTAAGCTGTTGGAAATAATTAGCCCCCCACCCTTTCTTGTTACAGAGAACCCTGCCTGCTGCTTTCACACACAATAGAGCAGCCACAGCTAAGAGCTATAGCTGTGTCTGGCCTTTGCCTCTGTCAGTCCAACTATGCTGACATGGGCCAACATTTTCCAGGCTGCTGAACACCCTAAAGTTTTACAATGGGAAAGTATTCTCTAAAACAAAAACACTGCCACTGGTCATAATGTGCACATTTCCTAAATGACTGTAGGCAGGCTTTTATGACCTCGGCTATGGGAACTACAGCTTTGGTTTTTCCATTTGGGACAACTGTAGCCACAATAAAGTCTTTGAAACATGGTTTATTAAAAATATATATATTCCTGTAACATATTCTCTAAAACACCTGAGCAGAAATGGTACAGTGAGTGGGTTCTGACATGTGATGGATGCCAGTGTCTCACATTTATGAGCCAAACAATGTAAGTCCAATTTTCACCACACCACATGTGCATTTAAGCTCTTGGCACATACTTGCAGACTCTAGGGGTCTAAGACCAACCATCCACCCACTCTTTATATCACCTCTAGTTGGACCATGCCCATTTCTGACAATATACCGCCCAGCTCTCTGCAGTGAATAGGTGGTCAGCGTCGGATCAAGGCTGCAGTCCCCCCCACAGATCTCATGCAGCTGTTACAAAATGGACACTGTAGGCATGTAATACAATATCTTAAAGTGACCTCATTCAGTCTTAGTCAGTAAAAGTCAAAGCTGTCATGATTTTCTTCAAAAGTGCCTGCTGCCAGCCTGACAGAACTGTCTATAATGCTCTGTAAGGCAAAGCGCCAAGAGCTCCTACTGCCAACAGACCAGTTGGCAGAAAGATAGCTGTTAAATTGTGTGGTTTCAAAAATTTTGATGCAGTCATGGTACATCAAGAGATGAAACTGATACTGTTTGAGGCCAACTGTTTCAATACAGAATGTGTGTGTGTGTGTGTATGTGTGTACATCAGAGCTGGGAAGGAGATGCATGCATGTGTGAGGTATACAAAGTATTGAGCTTGCTTAAGCATAATCCTTCCAGTAAAACTGCTTTCACTGGGAATTTCTCCTCAAAGACTGCTGAGTTTGGGAACTGGATGTTTGTGCTCATGACTGTTTTTAGAGAAGTATCTGAAAATAGTACAGCAAATCTCATCAACAGTATTGCAGTTTTGGTGCATTGATGCACAATATTTAGAAAAAAAGAAATCTGAGATTTTTGGTTTAAAACACAATATTGTTTATCTCAAATATACCTTTCAATTAGTCTGTTAAAACAAAACTATTGAGGTAAGCACATGCTTTCTAGTGCTTTACCACCACCTACTGGTCACCTATTATGGTAATCCTAATATTTAACAGCAATCTTTACCATGTTTCCTTAGAAGACCCACTCTTGTGCATTGTAATGGTTTGATTACTGCAATCATAATTCAATGAGATACTTGTAGAAAATGATCCTATCATTGCAACTGTCTAACAAGTGCTTATGACTGAAATCTCCAGTGCATCAAATGTATTCATCCATCCATTTTTCCCCACACTGACCGGAGGTTGGATTGTGGAGGTCAGACACCAATACATCCCTCTCCCCAGCAAAGCTCTTCAGCTCATCTCTGAGTTTACAATACCCAGTCATTGCCAAGCCAGAGGATACACAATCCTCCCAGTGAGTTATGGGTGTGCTATGGGGTTTCCTCCAGGAGGCATCCTCATCAGGTGCCAAACCACCTCATCTGACACTTTTTGACGTGGACGAACAGTAGCTCTACTTTGACCTCAGATGACTGACCCCATTAGGGTCTCTCAGGCAGAGCTCAGCCACCCTATGGATAAAGCTTTTTTCAGCTGCTTGTATCTGGGAGCTTGTTCGTTTGGTCATCATTCATATATTGACAATGGGTGAGGGTAGGACTATGATAGACCAGTAATCCAAGAGCTTTGCCTTTTTTTATGGACAAACTAATATCAGCACTTACCCTTAGACCTGAATTCACAATTTATCATGACCTCAGTGACTGAGTGTTGCGCTTATGTTGTTGCTTCCTGGTTGACAGTGGATGTAATGTCACATTTTAAACACTTGGGGTTGCTCTTTAACTACAGCAAGAAATAAAATATTTTATTAAAGGTATTAGGTAAAAGGTTGAAATGCTTTTTGTGGACATTTTGCAAATTTATTGTACTTTAGGTAATTTTTTACTTTACATTTTTATTGAAAATAAAAATATGGGTTTAGTAATAAAAACTACAGACGATAACTCTTTGGGAAATGTTCTATATGCAAAGAAAGAAACACACAAAAAAAACTTTCTTTCTTGCATTGAAATGTTAGGAAGCTTGTAGCTTCAGTGTGTCAGTTCATTCCCTGGTTGTTTCTGGATATCTGCCCTTTGAGGCAGGTTGCAGCTGCTGACTCCGCTGGAATGTCTGCGCTGTTACCTCAAAGCAGGCTGCGCTTCACGTTAAGCATCAATCATTAGTGCGTTTTATGAGGACTCTCAGTGCCAGTTTGTGTTTTTCAGCTATCTCATTAAAGATGCCTGGTTTGCACTCACAACAAGCATGCCAGGGAAGCTGTTTGTAGCCCGGAGAGTCTGGACAGTTACCATTCCAACTTCTTTTCACTGGCTTTTGAGAAAAGCTGTTGTTGGACTTATAGGGACTTTTCCAAATCCTCAGAAATTTTAGGAACCAAAGCAGGCTATTGGCAAGAAATCAAAGCAACCCATGGGGGAAATAGTATCTGTTTTCATTTGATGTCAAAGCTATCTCTGTGAAATGAGCCCTGGAAAAGTAGACTGAATATAAACAATTTGTCTTTTCCTCAAGTACCAGTACCTTTATTACTGAATCAGTTGGGTGACATTAAAATCGTATTTTCCATTTCTTTGTAAGTTTTCCAAAGCTTAAGGGGAGCTTACCTCATTCTTTGATTTGACATTACACTTTGATGAGTCACTGGATAGTTGGCAGCTTCAACTCAAGTGCATGTCTACATTAGCAAGAAATTGTTTTAAATGGTATTTGCGGTGTTTATGAGACTCCTAAGTGGATGTGAGTTCTTGAAAGTCGTGTTGTGGAAATTCAGCCTGCACCACTAAGTGAAGCCACATGGAGCCACAATGTGGTGAGTACCAACACTCAACCAGCATTGACCTGCTGCCCTTGTTTATTAAGGGGTTAGGGCCTTTTTGCCCTGGGCTAGGGTTAGGGTCTCTTCAGGGTTTAAGGGTTTAGGGCCTTTTGGCCCTGGGCTAGGGTAAGGGTCTCTTTAGGATTTGAGGGGTTAGGGCCATTTGGCCATGGGCTAGGGTTAGGGTCTCCTCAGGGTTTGAGGGGTTAGGGCCTTTTGGCCCAGGGCTAGGGTTAGGGTCTCCTCAGGGTTTGAGGGGTTAGGGCCTTTTGGCCCAGGGCTAGGGTTAGGGTCTCTTTAGGATTTGAGGGGTTAGGGCCTTTTGGCCCTGGGCTAGGGTCTCCTCAGGGTTTAAGGGGTTAGGGCCTTTTGGCCCAGGGCTAGGGTTAGGGTCTCCTCAGGGTTTAAGGCGTTAGGGCTTTTTGGCCCAGGGCTAGGGTAAGGGTCTCCTCAGGGTTTAAGGGGTTAGGGACTTTTGGCCCAGGGCTAGGGTTAGTGTCTCCTAAGGAATTAGGGCCTTTTGGCCCTGGTTTAAACCTGCTCTGTGGTGCAAAGAAAATTTGCTGTAAGAGAGGGGAGAGATGATTTTAGTTTCAACTCACAAATGTTAATTTGAACACATTTTTAAATACATTTGAACACGTGTAGTAAAGCTGTCTAACATAAATAAATGTCGGTTGCACTTTGGTGTCAGACCTTGAGTGTAAGCAAGGTTGGCAGAGTTTGAGATCAGATTCTTGGAGCTAACCTTGAATTTGACATGCAATTACAAGCATAATTTTGTGACATACTTTGAAAGCTAAATGTTGTTCATTGTGAAAGTGAAACATCTGTGGGGTGAAAGTTCAAAGATTCTTGTGTGTATACTGTATTACTGGTAATATTTTGTTCAACTGAATTATGTCTGTATATCTATGAATGCTTTGAATATATTTAATTCATACTGTATTTAAAAGTAGTAAACAATGTGTTTACATCAATAACTATGTTTTTGAAATAACTGATAATGTTGATGTAGTAATTTGTTTTGGAACGCTTGATTTTTAATTTGTATATTAATGACTGGGTGGTCATATGAATGCCTGTGTGCATCTGTTCTTTGGCTGTGTGTTAGCAAATTATCTTATTAACCATTGGGTGGATTTTAATGAAACTGTCAGAAAGTAATTATTGAATGTACATTTACAACTGATTCACTTTTACAGTTAACCTGATTCAAGATGACCACCACAGATAACCAACCTTAGCAAACTCAAAAATAGCTTTAACTCAGTGAATTTTACAGATACCAAGCTAAGATTTGGTGTGGTATTTGCTGAATGTCATGCCCAACACACCCTGAGCACTAACAGTTCACACAACACTTTTGTTTAAAATTTTGGATTACAAAGGGTCAAGTGGTGGGCATTCATTCAAGGAATGCTACGTTTGAATAAAAAAATAGAAAATTTGTTGAAAAAATAAAAATGAAAGGTGTAATTTTGCTACAAAGCATGTTTTATTATTTTTTTATTGCTTAATATAATAATAAGACATACAGTAACTGTATGATTAGTAACCATAGCACCAGATTTATTTCTTACAGTCTCCATCCATCCATTCATCCATCCATCCATCCATCCATCCATCCATCCATCCATCCATCCATCCATCCATCCATATATACATATGATCCCTAAAAACATCTTTGGATAAGTATAGCAAACAAACAGGTTTGTCTATTCATTACCAATGCCCATTCAATTTTTTAGCACACTGTTTACAGTTCAAGTATGAATATTAAAAGTACACATATACAGTATCATAAATTACCAAACTCAAAGGTTATTTTATATATATATATATATATAAACAATCAGGATTACATTTCTACAAAATTAATGGCACATAGTGCATCACATATTGTTTACATTTCTGATACAGATCTCATAGAACAATTGGTCACCATGAACATGAATGGTTGCCAAAGTTTGTCTAGCTGCTCGTTTACTTTATTTTTTTTTTAAATCATTTTCAGCCACTCTTTAAATCAAAACAAGCTGCATTGTCTGAAAAGAAAACAAAATCTGCATCTATTTTCTAACTTTGGTTAAAGCTTAACAACAAATAACAAAAAGGCCTGTTAGGTTACTCGACAGTCGAAGCCATCCTAAAAGTTATTTATGATGAGATCACCTCTTTAGAAGGAGATTTCCTCACATACCAGTTTAGCTGATATAATTACAAATCATGCAGCAAATGTTTTGGCTATGGGACGGTCAAGCATCTGCTAAGAAAATTTTAAGCTTACTTGTGTCCGTTAAAAAGACTGAAGCTCTGCCAATGTCAGTTTTTTCCTTCTTTAGATTAGAGGTAATTCCAGTAGTCAAAAGGCACCATTTATAATATACTAGTTAGTGGTTACAAAATACAAACAGTAGGTGAGTACATTTCTTTAACAAAGCAGACCGTGGACAAAGTATGTTCAAAGTAGTCACTGTACAACAATAAAAAGAATATACTTTGATGTCAGTAGAGAATAAATAGGGTTTAAAACATATATATTACATATCTCAACAGAAAATGGATGTTAGTGAGAGGTAGGGGGTTGTAGGTACCTACAGCAGGCCTTACGGAAGGTCACGGTGTAACAGATGAGAACTTACAAAAAAATTAGAGCACTTTTACACTGGGAAATACTGAGTACTATTATTATCTCACAGTACAAGTGGTTTTTGTAACAGTTTTCATGTCAGTGTCATTCTCGGATTTTCACTGTTGTTAAATACCTCACAACGGACAGCAGAGTGTAAGCGTGCATAACACTGACAACATTAACTATCTACGGTTGGTTCAAAAGCTTTAAATGTCCTCTTAACGTTTGACCTCTGACATGAGGCAAGTCAGGAAGGAAGACGGTACTTGGCTGTTTATCATGGTAAAGTGATAGTTCAGATCTTTTGGACTGGGGTTCCATGGAAAGGTTATAAACAATTTAAAGCTCAGCTGTTGCACATGGCTCTTTGAATGGCTTCAGTTTAGAGAAATAGTTTATTTTAGACAGACCAGTTCATCTAAGTGGATCTAATTCCAAAATAAATCACTGCCATCCTAAAACAACTCCAATCCCAAAAACTACAAAGCGGTTGATGCAAATAGTATTTTAGAAGATTTTACATTGCTGCCAATTTTGCAATACACTGGCATTTCTATAGCATTGTATAGCTATTTCTGAGCACAAATAGCTATCTACAACAGGTAAAATATTTTTTGCTCACCTTTTCACAAAACCCCACTTTAAAAGATGTAAACTATTGCTTTAAGTCATTCTGGATACTTTCTTTGTTAGATGAGAACATTAATAATACTTTCAAATTAACTTAAAGCAGGCAGCTAGGAGTTTAAATCTCTCACCCTGTAATGCATAATAATATTTTAGTGTAAAACACTTTTAGTCACAGATGAATTGCAACAGTCTTTACTTACATTTAGTGTTTTCACCTTTATACTGTTTTACTGGCTGCTGTTGAACTGATACATCAAATTGTCAACAACAAACAGACTAAATATGCACTCCATTTACAGATGACGATACAAAAGACAGTTTTTAAGATGAAAATATCTCTTTTGAAACTAGAGAGGTTAAGCTCCTTAGACTTCTGTTTGTTCTCTTGCTTTCCCTGTCACTGTCGAGTCCTGTATCCCTTTGTATTTTACAAAGCAGGTATACAAGTACAATATAACACAAATGCCAAACAAATGAAGCTGAGTCCTCTTCAGTTTGAATAAAGCACCTTAGAGTGGTCCTGTAGTGCTGCAGAGTGGGTTGCGTTGTGTCCTCTTTAGCTGCCACTTGGAAACAGGAAATGTCACTGTGGGGCATTCGACGCACTCACAACTGACAGCAGGATCCAACAAATCCTTCTTACTGTGTGTTTCTGGGCTCGTGTCTTCAAAACAGATTTAGGAGTTTGGTCTCAGCTTGACTCTCAGTGAACTGTAAGGAGTAGGCCGTGGTGAGCTTGAGGAATGCACTTCCCACAGAAACCGCCACAGCGGCCGTAGATTCTTGTTCCGTCCTACAGATCGAGATGAATGAGAGGGAGAAAAAAAAAAGTGGGCAAAAGGGCAGCTTTGATGCAGAGAATGAACACTTTATAAATGCCTGTAGTGGATTCCAGCTTGGTGAATCAGGCAGAAATGCAACAATGCTATTCAATCCCCAAGCTTGATCACAGCACAGTAAAATGACATAATCAAAAACAGTTACTTTAAAAGTACGTAGTGTAATATATGAATGTGTTTGAAACTTCATACCTCGGATCTGTGGACTTTAAGAGAAACATAGTTGCCTTGAGGTGTCCATTTGGTGGCCTGAGCCACTTTGAGGCCAGTGCCAATCAGATTAATACTGAACTGACCCTAAAAAAAACACATCAGATCGAGTTCTTTACTCTGTGATGCTATCAGACGTATACGACACACACAAACAGGATGCGTTTAAAGTTTCCACAAGACATTACTTGCCCAACCTGTGGACACTTGGCTGCACTGTAACAGTCTCCTGCTGTAGCAAAGGGCACAGGGCGGCCAAGGAGAGTCTGGGAAAACTGGAGGTCTGTGACTGGTAAACAGCAAAGATACACATTTAGAGACACGCCGTGCAACAGCAGAAGTAAACAGATCTGCCAGGAAATTTAACCATGCAGATAAGTGATGTCAGTTTGCCAGATGTGTTTGCTCCACTTGAACGACTTTTCCTCTAAGTGGTTCTTAAAGTAAAGATGGGAGGTTAAATAAAGAGATTCACAAAATCCAAGCCAAATTAAATCATTGGTTGATCATATTTAGGTATAATGTTTAAAGGTTTTGCCATTTTTAAGTTTTTCTCTTTTCTTTAATCTGTTATATTTTACTCACAGGTAACCAGATACAAAAATGCTATTTTCATCTCATCCTTACTTCATACCACTGATGTGTAAATTAAATTTTACAGTTCTTGGTCAATCAAACTGTTTCAAATTTGTTTAGTTTTATTTTCATGTTTTATTTTGCAGTTACAGTCATGAGAAAAAGAAAGTACCCACTCCTCTTTACTTTTTAGTAATGCAACAAGGCAAGACAACAACAACCTGGTTTTGACCAGGTTCTAAAATTTATTTAATATAACCTCAAGTGTACAAAAACACAGCAGATTCCACTATGTTATTATTTATTAAACAAAAATGAAGTAAAAGGTTCCCTGATACCAGTGTATTTTCCTGCTACCTTTTTAAAAATGGAAGAATAACATTGCTGAAATGTGCCAGGTCCACCAAATTAGCACCTTTTAGTAATCTTCCTTTCGTCTTGAACTTATTATCCAGCTACAGATCTGTTTTAAATCATCTGAAAGCCAAATGAGCACCATGTACAGGGAGGCTGGGAGCAACCCAGACCAGACTTTTGCAGGATGATGGCAAACTGATCCAACTTCCCATTTAAAAAGCATGCATGTTCCCACCTATTTACACAAACACTGCACACTAAGCCACCTTCTCTAATAAAAGACACGTTGGAAAACAAGGAAAGGTGGAGCTGACTGTTAAAATGAGAATATGCCCTGAGGTTATATGTGTGTACATATTCTGAGTGCATGATTATTTGCATGCAAGAGTTTGAAAATAATCCAGTTAGATGTCCAAGTGTGAGTGCTCACAAATTGCCAGAATGTGCCTCTGAGTAAGCATGTGCACGCATGCATTCTTTCATTCATATGTTTGTATGGAGAGGCCTAGATTCAATTCCTCGCCTGGTGATGCGAGCACAGAGTGAGGAGAGTTCATCATTTTGATTTCAGTGGAAGGAGTGTGAGAGAAAAGCTCTCTTTTCTGCAGCTGAACAGGCTTTTGGATGAGCCTTTATTTGCACAACGGGACGAGGCGTGTGAAGGTTTAAAACAACACTGATGTGTGGTCTCATTACAGTAGACAGTGGAAGGCAGTCACAGAGTAATTACGCACTCATTATCCTCAGGGAGTTCAGGTCGAGGCGAACTTTGTGGAAGAGTGTGTATCCGGCTGCGGGATAGTCGTTTCTGCAGTCACAGTCCTGTTTGCGGCTGCCGTTATACGGGCACTCAAATGGGTTCAGCAACCTATAAGGCAAGGGAAAAAAAAAGAGTGTTAAAATTTATGTAAGACAAAGACACTGTATTTTAAACACCTTTTTTTATTTTACACACCTCTGTCCATACACCTCCGAGTAGTTGTCAGTCTGACCGCTGCGCAGAGTCACATACTCTTTAGGAGAATCAGTCTGCATCTCTGCGCAGTAAATCTAAAACCAAACACATTAAGACACCAGATGACCTCTCATGGGGGAATCTGCTGTTGGAGTCATGATGTGTGCAGGAGTAACTATGGCAGCACACACACACACCTGTAGGATCCGAGACTTGACTTTCAGATAGTATTCCCCATCCATCCTCACACCCTGCCTCACCTGGACCTCTCGGCAAGATGTGAACAACTGGCCTAGGAGAGGATGTATGTAAAGGAAATTTTAGTTCATTAACTGCATAATAAGAAAGAAGTCCTTAAATTTCCACTATCTAAAGTCCTAATATTGAGCCACTCTACTTGTATATTTATGATTTTGTTGTGAACAAACTCCCAAAAGGTTGCAAAACCTAATAATACAAAACAATTACATTAGAAACTTTTGCAACCTGTTTCTTTATTTCCTCAACAAGAGTTGTTGTGTTTCCTCCTCTGTAGTCCAAAAGCACTTCGGAGCTCATATTATGCTGATTAGCTGATTAAAATGAACACTTGACCACCAAAATGGCTGCCACCCGAGCATATCATTTTAATTTCGCCCGTGCCTGACTTGGCAGAAGCTAAGTCGGCAGTGACTAGCCAAGTGTGCCAGTGTTGAAACATTTGAAATGTGTGTGAGCGAAAGTTTGGCCTGCACAATTAAAGCTGCCTCGGTTTCAGCACAGAACCTTCCGAGACATCCCGACAAACCCTCCACATCTTAATTTGTAGGAAACTGCTGACTTTTTACTGTTTATTGTTCCGCTGAATTATCACCTAAATAGGCTTTAAGTGGAGCCTATTGTTCAACTTAATGTGTGGAACCGAAGCAAGTAGTTGAACTTATGTAAACACAACCAGACACAGCTTTGGTTGTTGTACACGGCACACTCAATTTGATGCCATCTGGCTAAATATTTCATGTTGGAAATGTGCACATGGGAACAGAAAAGTTGAACAAAATGATTGAATTGCTATAGCATGATATCAAGAGAAAAACCATAAACCTGGAAGAATAATTATTTACATTGTCTATCTTGACACGCAGCTTGAGACTCAGGTCTTTCTGCTGGACGACAGTCTTTGGACGGTTGGCCTTTGGACGTCACACACTCCACTTTGCGATACATCTCTCCTGCCCCACAGGTCTGAGAACACTGATACACATAAAGGTTTCCACACACAGAAACGAAAAACATTAGCAAAAAAAACTTTATACTATATTAGAAAAACATATCAACAATTATATTGTTGATCTAAAGAACTTTCTGGTGGTCTTTTCTGGTGGTTTTTGTGCTTCACCTTTGTCCACGGCCCAACCTTCCAGTAGGTGGTGTGTGTGCACTCCCTGAGGAGGCATGGCTGGGTGGCAGGAGGGGACGGCTCGGGGCACTTAGTGCTCACAAAGGAGGCCTGAGTGTAGAAACGCTGAGCAGCATAAGAGGAGGGCATCGCAGAGCAGGAGACGATACGCTGCTGATAGCCAACACCACAGCTGGCAGAGCACTGAGAAACACACAGAGACACACACATTCAGACTATAAAGTGATTGGTCAGGCCTTCTGAAATGAAGTTTGAGGGAAACATTATGAACATTTAGGATCCTACTTGTTGTAGATAGCTCTTTGAATAAATTTAACTTGGAGAAACCAAGTTTAATTTTAACCGGATAACGAGCTGACAAACAATCCGACTGAGGCCAAGACCAAAGTGGAATGCTGCCATTTGAAATCATTTCCAGTTTGTAAAATTTCAAAGCAGTTCTTCTGAATGCTATTTAAGACTATTTACATCAGTCAATTTCAAATCAGGTGAATATTTACAGCCCTGCGATGAACCTCCAACCTGTTCAGGGTGTACCATGCCTCTCGTACAATGACCACTGGAGATTAGCATCAGCACCCCCATGACCAACAAGGATAAAATGAATGGATGATTATTTACATATAATTCTACAGTTATTTGCAAGTGCAAATGGAACCAGCAGTTAGCTGTAGCCCAGGGTACTTTCAGCAAGAATATCATAATATTTCTGTTGACAAAAATGTTTAATGTGAAACTGCCCTTACAAAAAAATCCCATGAAATTCACATGTGATCACATGGGAATCACATGTGATTCCCATTTTCCACATGTGGTTCACATAATCCACAAAAAAATCACATATTTCCACATGTGATTCCCATTTTCCACATGTGGTTCACATAATCCACAAAAAAATCACGTTTTCACATGTGGAAATGTGGGAATCACATGTGATTTTCATGGGATTTTTTTGTAAGGGTGGCAGTGCTGTAAATGATTACAAAAAGGCGTTCACACATCATGTTATTAAATTTTGGGACTGGAGTGGTTTTATGATGACAGCAGTCTGCTTTGGTTTTTGCTCTGCTTAGGCTAGCTGTTAGCTCATCGGTGTGGTGAAAACTAACTCTATCACTCCAGAATGAAGTTGTTCAAAGTGCTATCTACAACAGGTAAGATATGAATTGTTTGTAGCTTTTCCACAGGACCCACTTTAAAAACCTCATTTAACAACATTGAGAGGGAGACAAAGCTGATTATAACTTTTTTTTTCTTTTGATAATTGGTAAACGTGAATATCTGGTAAACTAAAGAAAACTTGTATTTGTAGAGAAGAGGAACAAAGAGTTTCTCTCAATTTCCAACATAAAGAATTGGACTCATAGAATGTCTCCCAAAAGCCTCCCTAATTTGTGTTTTTCTTCCTACCTGTGACCATTCTCCTGTCATCCACATGTAGTGACAGGGAGCTTCTTCACAGTGTTGGAGTGATGAAGGTCTGAATGATGGTTCACAGTAGTCATCTTGGGCCTGTGTCATCCCTGGGCCTACACAGCCCACTTTTCTGCTTCTCATGCCTTCTCCACATGTTGCGTTACACTACAAATGAAAAGGGGAGTGAATATTGCTTTCTTTACAGCAAGGACACCGCTCATTGCTGAGACTCTCAGTTCTTCTTATGGCACAAACAAGCACGCAGGCTTAAATGCAAATCTGTTCAGGTTAGATGAAATAACTCCTAGTTGGCAAGCTTATCAAAAAACAAGATAAACGCTGTGCTGTCCTTCCTAAAAGATGCTTTATTGGAGTATTTAAAAGGACATGTTGACATTACTCAGAAAAAAATAAATCATAAAAAGTTATTGTAAAAACTCTGCTGCATGTTGATTTCAAAGCCAAACCTTTAAAAGATAGCCGGCCGTAAATTCTTAAGGCAACACAGGAAACTACTTCAAACGTTCCAATAGAAGGCCTCAGTGCTATGTCCCTATATGGTGCCCTTTTATATGCCCGATTTTGAGGACAAAGCACACAACATGAAAGGGTTGAGCCATAAAAAAGAGAAAAAAATAAAACACTGCTTGCGTGACACACAATAGTAACATTCAGCAGGAGTAAAGGAATGATGTCCATCAGTGTTTTGAGGTTTGCTGCTGTGGGGTAATTTTTACTGATGATTATCTCTAAAATCCTCATGGCACATAAAAGGTGGATTAAGGGTACTTTCAGATTATCTATTCGATGAGGCAGAAAGAGAAATGGTGCAGACCTCAGCTAATTGAAAACATTAATACGATGGCTGGATTTCTGTACATATATTTCACAGAAAAAGACAGAGCAAAAGAAAATAACAGGAATCCAGACAACTGAGCAAGAGAGTCCACTTACTTCTTCCCATTCACCAGCGACCCAGGCGTAGTGAGTGCATTCTGCAGTGTGACACGGTCGGACAGCAGGAGGACATGTGTGAGGATCACACAGGTCCTCTCGGACACGTCCGGTGCCTTTTAACCTGCAGTAAACATCTCGCTTCTGAACTCCAGACCCACAGGTGGCAGAACACTAATAAAGCAATAACAGAACATGTGATTTAAGAGAATAAAAGTTTTAATCATTGAGAAGATAACAGTTATAATGTGTGACTTTTAAAACACATCTCATAGCAATAAGGGTATATTAGAAAAAAGTACTTTTTATTGGCATTCTAAATGTGCTACAGAACTAACTGAGACACGTAACTGGTTTTAGAAGTAAAACTCTGTCTAGTTGTTTAACACAATTTTATTTAAATTGTTTAAACATGATCCTGCATAAAATCATAATGTACATCAACAAATGGCACAAATACCTGCAGAAAACTCAGTATTCACAAGTAATAGGAGAAATGTATTGTTTTGTCTCTCAAAGCTTTACTGACTTGAGCTGCATGTGAAGATCTGCTGATTAGTTCATTGTTCCTGTTCAATGCACTTATCTGGGATCACACCAAGGTCTATCTCAAACATGTGTTTGATGTTCTTTGAGCCCCGAGCCTCCGCACCGAGGAAGCTTTCTGTAAGGTTTAAACTGATCAAGATTATCTCTCTGTTTCTAACCTCAAAGACCAACACCAAATCCTCGTCATTTTCTTATGGTCTGAAATTCTGTGAATGATACAGCTGGATAAAATTTCCAGGAACTTTCAGATCTGCTTCAATGTTTCACTGCAACTGTGAGCTATCATTGCAGAGTGTGTAGCTAGCTTCAAAAGGGTGAAGTCCTTGACTACGAAAAGAAAAAAAAAACCTTCAGAGATCTGACCTTCAAATTAAAACTAACTTTTTGTAAAACAAATATCCAAAATGTATAAATAAAACCTTCTGTTGACGAGCATCTTGTTTCAGTACTGCTGATAGCTACAGTTCCTGCAGAACACTTCCTTTTATTCTTGAAGCAACGAAGGACGGCAACATGAAACTATAAATAAGAAATGAGGAAACAGCTTCATGATTTCATAACAGTACTGAGTCAGCAGCTGCAGATTTTAAAGAGTCAATAAAGCCAGATTACAAAAAATACTTTTTTATTTACATCTGGGGTTTCTTGCCTGATAGTCAGACAGTTCTGGGAACTCCTAGCTGGTTGGTTGGGATCTCTTAGTCCAAAAACATGGCCGTGAGTTTAATTGGCGTTTTTACTTGGCATTATTGTGCATGTGATTGGTTGTCTGTTTGATAACTGTGGGAAGCAATCTTGTATGTCTGTTAGCAAAACATCTTATGAACCACTGGATGGACTTCAAGAAATTCTCAGAAAGTAATCACTGGATGTGCAGCTACAGCTGATTAACCTTTAGAGTCGACCCGATTCAAGGTGGATGCCACAGTTAATCGATAGAAAAATGGCTCTATCGTAGTCAGATTTACAGATACTGAGCTAAGATTTAATGTGGTAGTATCTGAGAGTCATCCTCAACACTTACATTGAGTGCAAACAGATTGAGTAAAATGTTATTTTCAAGATCTGACCAAAACGTTACAACTCTGCTGCCATTTCTCAATATAAGATGATCTTAGTTTAGAACTCTGACACAAAAGGCAGTGAGCGAAATGTATTCCTTTACAAATGCCAGGCTGTTCTTTTTTTTTTCCTTTTGAAGTGCTGCTCCGTTTTCACCACCTGCCAGACTTGACTGAGAGACCTGTGTGGCCGTAGAATACCAACACAGGGTGCTGAGGTTTCAAAATGTCACATGCATGAATATTAAGATATAAAACATGTTGTTTTACTCTAGCCGAGGATTTCATGGCTGCTGGTGGTATGTTTGAGGGTGGGGGCAGGGGGGTAGGGAGGGATGATTGCTTCCAGACACCAGTGGGAGAAAAAAGTGAGAGGGGAGGAGGACATACTCCAAAGTTTGAGGAGCGGCAGGAATCCTTTGGAAGAAGGCAGATGGGTGATTGGTCTTGAACTTTCTAGTCCTTCTTTCGTAATTTTGGAGCCTGGAAGCTGTAGCTAAAGCATATTCAAGTTATATCAAACAAAAAGAAAAATAAAATTCTACATTCTGATGCTGTTTGAACACACAGTCAAGGTAAAGTTCAAGGTACCAGACAGTTTAGAAACCTGAGACTTTGTTTGGATCAGAGGCACGTCTGGATCTCAATGGTAATCACATTTTACTGATAGCTTGTATGACAGAATGTATGTCAGTGTGTGGTCTCACAAGATGAGGAGCCTTACTTTCTGCAAGAGAATTTTAACATTATGTTTGAATATTATAAACCTGAAATAAAAATGTCAAGCACACTGTATAAACAGTTTTGCAAATCCAGCCTGCAGTGTTTAGTTTACAGGAAATGACACATTACTCTTGAATAAGGGTAAACTGAGCAGTGATTGGACATATGCAGTTTGTGTATGTCCCACATCTGCAACCTCTGAGAGGCTTTCCATTCTGTTTGTGCTTAAGTCTCTGCTGCTAGGCTGCAGTCAGTGATAGTTATTATCAAAGCCAGAAGGAACACCGGGAAGAACAAACATACCTCCCGCCACCTGTTGGCTTTCCACACGGGGCATCCTCGGACCCGACATGCCTTCTGTGTTCGCGGCCGAGGCAGATTACTGCAGTGAGTCTCCTCTAGTTTCGTTTGGTTCTGAAAAACACAGACTACGTCCCGTTGCTTGACGCCCCGACCACAGCTCACCGAACACTGGAAAAGAAAGGAAGAGGAGGTTGTTTTTGTAGCCAAGAAAATATATATATATGTTTTTGTAAAGTTTAGTTATGAGCTTGTAAATATGGGTAGTCATGGTAAAAAGAACGTCCATTATCTTCCAGTACTATGGTTTCACATATTAGGACATAATAAAATGGATTTGGTTTTTAATAGAATCAAAATTACTCAAATCTAACAACAAATGTCCAAAAACAAACAAGTGGGAACAATTTAAGATAGCTGCCATTATCCCAGGAGTGAATATGAGTGCTCCAGCAAATTCACCACAAGGACATACTGTGAAATGTTCAAGGAAATTGCAAAACACCCCCAAGAGCTCACCCCATTAGGCCTCAGTTAGCAGGTTAAAGGTTAAAGTTCATGGGAGGACAAATAAAAAAAGACTGAACAAGAATGGAAGTGTTGCAAGAGAGAGAGAAAAAGTTTGCATTGTTGCATCTGAATGAACCACAAGACTTCTGGAACAATGTCCTTTGAACAGATGAGACCGCAGTAGAGATGTTTGGCCATAATGCACAACAGCATGTTTAAAGAAAACCAAACACAGATCAACACAAACGGCTCATAGCACCAGTCAAGCATGGTGGTGGAGGGCTGATGGTTTGGGCACCTTGCAGTCACTGAGTCGACCATACACTATTTTATAAACCAAAGAATCGAGGCCATCTGTCTGACAACTAAAGCGCAACCCAAACTGGGATATGCAAGAGGAAAATTTTTTTATTTTTATTTATTTAACCTTTATTTCACCAGGAAAGTCCCATTGAGATTAAAAACCGCTTTTCCAAGGGAGTCCTGGCCGAAAGGCAACAAGGTTACAGGACAATAACAATTACACAATTAAAATGCCATACAAACAAACAAACAAACAAAGAATTATTGAAACAGTCCAATTTAAAGAAGCCTTCTCAAGTGCTTTCAGTCTCGTCTTAGCAGTGCTCAGTGAGATAAGTTCAGTTAGTTTCCAGTGTTTTTGCAACGTGTTGCAGGCAAATGGAGCCGAGTAGACAAAAGCCCGTTTTTCCCAATTCTGTGCGAAGAAGGGGAACAAAGAGTAGGAACTGACTTTGAGCACAAAGAGTAAGAATCTAATGTTCTCCATGTGATCAAATCACAAACATAGGACGGCAACAGCCCAAGGATGGCCTTCTAAATGAAAATGTACCAATGACCCAACCTCCTGGTGGACAAAGAAGGCCATCTCACTCGAGAATACCATTCACAATGGTGAGTTAGGGCTTTACAGTTGGTAACAAACCTCAGAGAAGCATAATAAACAGTATCATAATCCTGAACACAGCAGCAAATCAGAAGAATGGCTGAAAATGAAAGAAATCAAGATGCAGAAGGGTCCAGTAATAGTTCAGACCTCAAGCTAATTGAAATACTGCAATGAGACATAAGAGAGCTGTGCAGATGCAAATGTCTGCAAACTTCAATGACCTAAAGCAATGTTATAAAGAAAAGTGGGCCAAAATTCCTCCACAATAATGTGAGAGGCTGATAAAGGAATATTTCAAGTTGTTTTTGTAAAAGAGGAATCTCCAAACTACTGAATGATGGGGTGCACTTACATAAGAAGATTTTGATACATATGAATATTTTCATACACATATAAATATTTTTATTTCTAATGCAATGAAACTTGACCAACCATGCATGCAAGTTTGGTACGATTTACTTTTTTAAATTAAAGACAAAGAAACAAACTCTGTCATGGCCAACAAAACACAATGCATTACATTTAACTACTGAGCTTAAACAGATTTCATCAAAACCTTTAGCTGAGTAACTCACACTCTGATGGAATGCAGCAAACTATTTAACCTGTAAACAAAAGAATTGCCTTAAGGGCTGCTGTGAATGACAGAGGCCAAGGCTAGTAGAGAGGATGATGCACTGACACACTGTGACACAATCATCTGGAATTAATAAGGTACCAAGAAATACTTCAGCTCGGCAGAGAAGAAAGCATAATAAATGAGAACCAGACACCCCGATGACAGCTCTGAAATAGGCCTGAGATGGCAGATGAAATTATTCTACAGACCTTGTCCCCCATGGGGCCATACAGCAATTAGGATGCTTATTTCTGCTCCCCTATCCAAAGCTGGTGCAAAATGGGAGAATTGGAATCAAATCTACCAGATGAAGGGGGTAACATTTTGTCTTTGCATATTTTCCAGCCCAGATAAAGAACATAATGTTGCATTGTGCTTTAATTATGACCTCAGAAAATTGCATAACACCAAGCACACAACTGATTTTTCTTTTTATGTGCTCATCATAATACAGACGATGACCTACTGAATGAAGTTTTAGAGGATTTGTGTTTTTCTTTTGGGATTTTGGATACTACCAAGGTTTGAGAGCCTCTTCAAACAAAGCCACCTCCTGCCTTTTCCTTGTTGACGCGGGCAGTGGGTAACACCGTGCACACACACACACACACACATGCATTAAACACGTTGTAATTATCGTGGCATTTTAAACACAGGGGCTGGCTCAGCTGACAGAGCACATCAAAGCTGAGGACGGAGCTCAAGTGACCATCAGATACCCGCTGCACCCTCTCTCAGAAATGATAACAAAACTCCTTCCATCTCAGAGAAGAGAAGAGACAGGCCAACATGCTGGAGGTGGGGTGTGGGTTAGAGGCTGGGAGTGAAAAAAGGGTGGAGGGAATAGCCCCACCTCACTGTTGTAAAAAAAAAGAGAGAGAAAAAAAAGGGAGGAAAAAAGAAAATCGTAGCCATACAGGCTACGTTTTCCCCCAGCTGAACTACGCCTGCAGTTTCATGGTGGGGAAAAAAAAGGACGCTCTATAGAGACGTGCTCCTCCTGCTAACCTCATCTGTCAGCCATTAGTTAATCAGAGCTGGTAACAGAGAGCACAGAGAGATGGCACAACCCGTGGGACCAGAGGAGGGCTTCATCTCCGAGAGCAAGACAAGGGCAAGGACTCCGGGACCTCTGCTTTCCCGATCCACAGCTGCCGAGGCAGCTTTACAGGTACAAACATTTCACTTAACACTCACCCATTACAAACGTGATCAGTTAAAGTCTTGTTTCATTCTTCTAAGTTTACAAATACATAGTCTCTGCATTTTATAAATGTTCATTTAAAGATAAATGTGTCATGACAAAGTTTATGCCTGATTTTTTTATAAAAATTTGCATTTTATCATAGCTACGTATGAAGCGTATTATTTATAAAACGTGTTGCTTTGATGGGAGTCAGAAATATGAGGGAGAATTGTCAGGATCAAAAGAACAAGACTTAAAGCAAAACATGTAAATCTACGGGTCACACGGGAAATTAAACTCCCCTGAGACAGATTTGCCCTCCCATGTCGTCGCAGCCATTAATTTCACATGATTATCCAGGTTTAATCTGCTATAATCCTGTAAGGTTCATTTAAGCATAATGTGGGATTATGTTAAAATGGAATGACTCAGCTGCTTTAGGGTTTGGCATCTTCAAACTCAGCCAAGTAAAACAACTTAAGTGATCCCTCCCCTTAGACGTTAGAACAAAACATCTTCTAAGAGAAGCCCGACTGATTTAAATTCTGAACACCTATCTTGATCAGGTAGCTCATAATCATTTTACTTAATGGTTTCACAATAACATACCTGACTGCTAAAAATGTTTCTATCTTTTTCTGCACTTCAAAGCCATTAAAAGTAATTTTAAAGTTTTGAAACAGATATTTGAATCAGCCTAGATGAAAGATAAATTCACAAAAAGGAATTCTGATTGAATATTCAGACTGATATTCCACTACTTTATTGTGCGTGTCTATGTTTTCATCAAGGAATGAAAGCCACTGCGTTACTTACAACAGGTAAGCTAATTAAACCAATCATTCATCAAATATATAATTATATAGATCACAAACAAAATGTATACAAACAGAAAAAAACCCCATAACTAACCAACTGGTTTGAGTCAAGCAGTTTGTGTCTGAAGCCCTGCCTGCACTATTCCAGACAATAATTTTGCAATAATAATACATTTTTGATATGCTGTGCAGCCCTAACATTCAGAACTAATCATATAACCATGAGACTTAAATAACTTCATCTAAGTGTGTGAAGAGTATAGACTCAGGCCTTGTCCACAATAAAATCCAGGTTTTCAAAAACAATTGTTTAATTTGTCGGTTCTAAAAATATCTTTGTATTCATAGCACAGTTTCTAGAAATGTTTCCATCCACATGGAAACAGTAAAAGCAACCCAAAACGCTTTAGTAACTATGTCAGGTCTTTGTTATAGCACTATTGTGATAACGTGTACGTGCTGAGTGCAAAATAAACACAACAGAAGAAGAGGACGCCCTCATGTCGTAGGTTAGATTTGAGGTGGGGCTATGATATCATCATTTTTGAAAAACTCGCGTTTTAACTGTCTAACATACAGGTTGCGTTTCAAGATTTTTTCATGTTGGAGCTTGTTTTTTTTTAATTTAAATACCAACTCTCTGTCCTAGTGGTCACAAAATGGAAAAGATAATAAATTTATTACAAAAATGTTCTAATGTGGGCATCCCCTTCTTGTCAGGACTCAGCTTTCAAGCCACATCTGAACCACTCCAGAGACTGATATGTTTTCAAACAAATGCTCTTTTTGTCCGTTTATATTTCTTCTGTATTCAAATGATTAATTTACCAAATTTAAATTTATTTAACAAATAAACTGAAAAACCAATTCCACACCACTAGAAGGCAAGACTGTCCACATAAATAACATGTCGACAGGATCAGTATGAAGTGAGACAAATGGGTCCATTTTTTAATTTGGTTTCAAGGGCAAAAAAAGTGATAGTGTGCAGGCATGAAGTGGGCTACTATGTCATTGTTTCTGGAAAAGTCTATATTTTGAGTCCACATAGGAACACCAAAAACAGAGTTTTCAAAATCTGCGTTTTTCCTCTCTAAAATGGTCCCTTACAATGTCTGGACATTACTGTTGTTTAGAGGATCTAAGAAAGACTACATGTAAAAATAAAAGGCCAAGGTTGAATTCCAGGCATGTTGCAGCATGCACACAATGCAATGTGGATGGTAATACTGAGCATATGGCAACTGTAGCTACATGAAGTCTTCAAACTACTAAGTTCGGACCCAGAGCAGGAAGAAACCCCAAAGTGTAGATGTATACTTTGGGCTGCATTTTGTCAAAACAGTTCTATACAATATCTCTGAACAAATGGCAAACCAGGTGGAAAAAAAAGCTTCCATGCAGATAATCAAAAGCTTGACTATGACAGCTAAGTACTAAATGTACTTCGAAAGATAGCGTATGTTGTGTTGTTATCACTTTATCAGTGTCAGCATGTTCTCTGGTGCAAAGAAGAAACATTCTGATGAAATATTTCACGGAACATCCAGGTTCTTTTGTTCACGGTTTTGCTTTGTTTTGCAGAGAATTTTCAAAAGACAGAAGTCCAAACAACATATCGACATGGGAACAGCTGGTAAGAGCAATGTCATAGGGCCGAGGAATGTCAGGTGTCACAGATCTTTTATACATCAGGTCAACATAACCACCCAGACCAAGCCCACACAGTAAAACCCAACAAATGTATCCGTAGGTATATATTAGATGGGTAAAACACAATACAGTGATGAATTCCTGATGTGCAAAGTTGATTTTTAATGCAGCTGAAAGTATATGAAAATTGCTTCCTGTCTCTCTTTCTGCATTATTTCACAGCTCCAAGAGTCTTGGCTAAAGCTCAAGGCTCCATGCTTAAGTACACCCCTGCCATCTATAAAGACTTAAATAAACACCTGGCTGACAGGATATATACACTTTCTTCAACACATTTTCCTTTTTTAAGTAAACATCACTCAGGAAAGGTACCTACACGTAAAAATAAAATGAGAAAGCAGCAAAGTTCTTCCATCTGGTTCAACATTCCACAGAACTTTGCTTTTTCCATGACCATGTTTAACTCAACCACTAGATGAAAAATTGTGGGGGGTAAATGAAAGGATAAGCATAGAAACAACAGAATACAGCTAATTCTTGATTAGGGAGGTTGAAAAATGCACATGACAGACAAGCTGCAGAGTTATAAAGCAACAGCTTTAAAGTCTAATACCTTCTTCCTGGTAAGTATTACACAGATGCTTTTCTAATCTGTCCTAACAGCCAGCCAAAGTAGCTTGAGGGGACCATGGAAAAGCTCTGAGAAGTGGATGGAATTGACCTTACATTTTAAAGAAAAAAAATGTGACGTGAAATTGTTTTTCCTTCATGAGCAGAATGTCTTCCACTTTCTTTCTCCTTTAATAATAATAATAATTATGATTATTATCTCAGCTTATTTCTCTGCTAACCTTGTGCCTATTATCAACCAAAATAACAGATCCTAAAAGGTCCTGGTACTTGAAATAAGTGCAGAGTTTCTTATTATCTTTTAAATTTGTTTTGATCAATAGTTCTGCAGACTTTCTGAAGGTTTTTTTTTTTTGTATAAAAGTTGTTCTTTCAACTTTGGCTTCTTTGTTATTTATTTTTTTGTCCAGTCCTTTTACATAACCATGACAGAATATTGTGCAGTTTGTGCCTAAAAAATAGGATTGTGGACGAAAGAAGTATCTGGTCTTAAGAACTTTCTGCATCATCCTTCTGCTGATATTCTACTATATGCCAAGTTTTTAGCAAACAGCTCTTTGGGAATAAGCTTGTGGGGGATAAAATACAATTTTTTGTGTTACACTCTGTAATTATTGGTCTTTTTCATAGATCCATGAAAAGAAATGTGCAGCATCCAGCAACCTCTCTTTTTGAGACAGCTTGCTGGTAGCAAAGCGCCAAAAGATCCTATTTACAAAATATTCTTTGCTAAGGTGTATGTTATGTGTTCAACAAAACACATCTCTTGAGTTTAGGAGGCTTTTCTAAAGCCTGAATGACTCATAAGGAAAAGTGGTTTAACAATCAAATAAATATTAATTTGAAAAAGATCAGTTACTGGACGGAAATAGAGTGAAATACCAGCCAAATCAACCCCCCCAAAAAAATTCTGAAAGAGCCTCAGAAAGCCTCAAGAACTATTGATCAAAACTACTTTAAAAGAGGGTTGACTCAAGACTTTTGCACAGTACAGTCAGTTAGTGTCCTTGTGTAACGTTGCTGAAACACTGATACAAAGCTAGTTTGGATTCACCACAAATAAAGTGTAGGGATCACCGTAAAACTACCTGCAGATTTCCTTTGGGGCCTAAAAGAACTAACTTTGATAAATTGTGCATCAGGTACCGTTTGAGAGAGAAGAATTTTCTCACATCTGTGAACCAGTGGTCCTGTTGACTTTGACGATGAGAAAGTTGAAACCTGACAGGTAACTAGGTCGCATGGAAAAGCACAGCACATGCAGTCAAACAGTATGGATGAGAGTACAGCGCAGTTAAACCTCTGATGGAAAACACCCTGACATCTGGACATCACACAACAACAGCTTTAGGATTGTTACCCCGTTAGCTGACGTGAACTTAAAACACCCAATCTGTCTCCGTCTCTCCCAAATACAGAGGGGAACAGGTGCTACAAACTCCTTTCACCCCATCAGTAGATCCCATCCCATCAACGCTAAGGTTTTAGTCTGTTGCAGTAAAGCACTCTCTACCTGTGCTGAAGTGAGGTCATGGCCTCTGTCCATCAGTGGGCCTGGGATACCCCAAACTAAACACTTCCAGACTTCTGAGGTCTGTCTTCTCTCGTTGTGTCTCACTGCATCTGTTCCTGGTCACTCTCAGACCAACATCCACCCTCATTGCAGTAAACCTCTACTTTTACTTCCTTCTTAAACAGTGCTTTAATAAAAAGGTCTTCCTTATGAGCATTTATTAACTAATTTAAATTCAACTGTATGTTACGGTGTACAATATATACAATATATATATAATAATATCTTTATTCATCTTTGCTATCAGATTCTACTAAAGAGACTAACTTTCCATATATAAAAGAAGCACTGTTATCCAGATATTTTGAATCTTCAGATAGCATCTCACTGCATCTGCTTTTCTGCCTCTTCATGGTTTGCATTAATCTGTGGTCAACAGTACTGTTTTGCTTTCTCCCAAAGGCCAAACTGAAACATTATCTACCAACACGTGTTTAAGTCAAAGCCATAACAAGAACCATGATTGTGGGCGCTGGGAAGAACGACTCTTCCATTAATTCAGAAATGAGGAACCACAGGCTCAGTGATGGCACAAATAAGTGATCCTAAGGTGACAGGTTTGGAAAATGTTCCTGCTGAATGCTTGCAGGATAAAGTTAAGTATGTTGACGTGGATTAGATCTGAAACTTTATGATTATTTTGCAGATGGTTCCCTGCCATCATGGGAAACCAAAACGTAAGAGGGATTGTATTTTTCTTAGCAACTAAAAGGAAAAAAATTACTGAAATCATGCCTTGGTTGACCAACTATGTTCGTTATAGTGTTTGTGAATGTTGACATGATTTCCAAGGTATTTACTGAGTCAAAATAATTTTTCTTGAACCATGTTTATAATCTATAATTTGTGCAATAAATGTGATAATTGCTTTGTGTCTTCTCATTATTTTCAAACACAACAAGCACATGTTTAATGACTTATCATCAAATAATATAAAAAATGAATATAATTATGATTAAAAAATACAGTTTACAAGATTCTCACTGAAAGATGAAGCAAAAATGGGTCTTTGATGAAAATTTAGAAAGTAATAATTAATTGGCAGATTTGTAAGGCTGTCCAAATATATATATATATATATATATATAAAACAACAATCCTTTTCATTTATTAATGAAGTCTACTTGTAATTATTGTCAGATTGGGAGTATAGGTGGGTAACTCTTTATTAATACAATGTTTGGTTCATTTGTACAAGTTTAGTCAAACATTAAAATATAGTAATAATAATAATAATAATAATAATAATAATAATAATAATAATAATAATAATAATAATAATAATAAGGGTGCTTGGGTAAAAGAACTTACAGTTAATGATATCTGTAGCTTTACTGATCAAATAAAGACACTGTCAGAAAACTTCTGAGTGTATGAGAAGCAAACTACTGTATGCAAAGTTATTCTATTATAAAATATAATAAATATATAGCATTATCACAATGGCTTAATTTGCTGAAAAATGATGTCAGTTTCATTGGTACTTTGTAAATGCAGCTATTTAAAATGGGTAGCTTTTGTAGATTAAAGGTTAATTTTAGCAAAATATATAATCTGTTGGGATGTTTTTAAAGCCTGTGCTATAAAGTGTTTAAAGCTGAGTTTTGGTATTTAAATATGACTTATTAGATTAAAACTTTTTTATTCTGCAAATAGTGAGTTTATCCAGCTTTTGCTTTTGGATCTCCTCAGCTAAAAAGCCACTGCTAACATGAATTAGTATCAATTACTGCTCTGTTAAATAAACTAAGATTCTATCGTGCCCTGCCAAATACATTACAGAGACCTTCATTAATACAATGGTAAACAGATGTGACACACAGAGCCAATGTTTGATTTGGACTGTGTCTGTTTTCTCCAAGAAGAGTATAAAACAAAATGTGTGAAAGGAAAAGGCCTGAGGTGTTTTCACCCGACAGTACACCAAGGTTTGTGTAATAATTTAGATGCTATTGATATCATTTTAAATGTATCCCAAAACTGAATGAATAAAAATAAAAAGGAAGGAGATGCTTTTAGCCTTGCTCGTGTCTGACATTAACATCGTTCACAATGCCACAGTGTGTGAAAGACTGTTGTTGTTGCTAAACATAACACTGTTACTGTGTCAAAGAAATAAACTATGTATTTCAGAGTTTTACGTTGTACTGTCTTCCTGTTTGTTCATTTTTTGGGACATTTCCCGATAGGCATCAGTAAGTTTAAAGACATGTTTCAAAGCCTGCAGGGAAAGTTGATCCTGTTCTGGCTTCAACTTCCAGATTTTGGCCCATAGTCTAGATAAACAGTTTTTGGTGTGCTACTATTTTGCTACTATTTGTGCTTGCAAATAACCATAAAATTCAATGAAAACCATGTAATGCAAAATTTCATGATGTAAATGTTTATAAAATGGCGTTTGCATAAACTGCTCGAAAAGGTTCTTAAGCTTGTTATTGTTTTCGGATGACAGCAATTCACCTTGGTCTCTGCTCTGCCTGGACTAGCTGTTAGCTCATCAATCTGGTCAGAATTAAACTTTATTTATTTAAACGGAGGTCCTTCAAAGAGTTATTTACAACAGGTAAGAAATTAATTGTTCACAACCTCTCCACAGAACCCCGCTTCAAAAGATCTGAATTACCCTGTTAGCTGTTAACAATATTCAGAGAACAAATAGTGATGTGCTTATAAGTAAAATATTTCACCGAGAAACAACACAAATCTCACATTTATGTTTCTTTAATAGCCTTTACAATAAAAAGAAAACTTCAACATACTGCATAATCTGCATATGAATTAAATAAATAGCAAAAAGAACAATAAAATTATAGGGATAAAATAAGCAGAGTTGCTTCACTGGTTCTGTGCAACTTTGCAGCACAAAGTATAAAACAAAGGAAGAAGTAGGAGTAAAACTGCAATGGCAGAAAAGTCCTGGTTGTAGAGGAGGTCTTCAATCACACACACACAGACACACATGCACACACACAGGGAGAGAATTAAAAACATAAAGGGAGAAACTGCAGACATTCTCACCGGGGAAGATCCAAACACAAACTCAGAGCCAACAGCAACACTTCAACTGAAATATGTCTCATGGTTTTATGTTCTTTTAATCCTAATGTAATTCAATAAAACTTACATGTGACATTCTAAATGAGGTTAATAATTGTTTGCAGGTGTTCAAATAAATCAAATCAAATGAAATAAAACATGACCCGTACATTGCATCATATGATCACACAGTTTTTGGCAACGATTCTGTGTATTTACCCCGTTTGACACAGTTTACTTTAACCTTTTGATTCCAGGTAAAAGATAACTGGTTAAAAGTCACACGACTGCAAGAACCAAAGGCACAGATCAGAAATGATTCAGCGACACGTGCTTAAAATGACAAATATTCAAGTAAAGTGTTGTATTAGTCTGAACTGGATCAAAACATCATGGCTGCAGTAACTATTAATAAACTGTAAACAAATAAATAGGTTTATTTTAAACAAAACAAAAATCCTTCAGAAAAAAAACTACACCTGACTGTTTGTAGAAAGCAGATCAGCTCACGCTGACTGGATGGAGCAGAGGTATGTGTGTGTTTATGTTTGTTTGTTTGTTTGTTGCTTGATTTACCGCATGTTTAGGTTCAACTAGCTGCACTGCACCAAACTCTACTACATATAACAGATTCAACACTTTCTTTAGAAGCCTTAAAATATGATGCAACTTTTATCTGCAGAGTACCAAACAAGTATCACAACATTACCTGAAATAGTTGCAGTTGTTTGTTTGCATCACATCTCATATTCACTCTTATATGGAAATATAACATAAGATTTACATCTTAGTGTCCACTGTCAGGACTAACTCAGATTCCAGGTAAATGATTACTTTTTTTGCCATGCCATTTGTCTTTTTGACATATAACATTAAAAAATGGCTTGTGCTCATTGGTTAAATTGTCAAGAAAACAGCTTAATATATCAATCTTGTATAAAAAAAAAGTATTGGAAAGTTTATACTGTATGTATGTTAGGGGTGCTTTTGATGCATCATGAAAGGTTCTAAATTAATTTTAAAATGTCAGAAATCAATAATTGTGTGATGTTAATAAGGTCATGATGAGAAATGCAAAAAGCGCTCAGCACCCGGACATGACCGAGAGAAGTGTCATCTCATACATAGAAAGCCAGTGCTTGGAAGTACTTCGGCATCTATGAGGTTAAAGAGGAAAATGACACTAACAAGAGTCGTAAAAAAAGCAAGCTGCGTACACTTTTCCATCCGCAGGCGAAGGAAAATACAGCTGGTGGTAGCTGCCGTCTTCATTTCAAAAATGTACTCCAGTAGATTAAATGTTAAACATGGGGGAGGCTGCAGAGGTGGGCACAAAGCAGGCCAAGGTGGCTATGATGTGGCTGAAGGTGGGCAATGAAGTAGTGTGTATTGCCTAGAATACAGTTTTGCAAGGCGTGCACACAAAATTAGGCCATGGGTTTTTTAACAATTGGCTGTGTAAAAACACGGCTGCATGGCTCATGGTCACAAACATTCAGAATTTAGTGAAACTGCAACTGAAAATTTGCTTATTATCTTGCAGCTTTCTCACCATTTGGAGATTTCAACTACCAGTACTCTGCAGCAGTTGCAGGCCAGTGAGATACCACTTCATGTTGCACTTTATTATGAATAAATCTCAAAAAATTATTAAAGATTATTGTTAGGATTTTTATCCATTTTTGTTTTGGTTTAATTGTGATGATGAAGACAGTTTAAAAGCCACTCTAAATTCAGCTTTAACACCATCGCCAAACACGAATGAAACATAGTGTGCTGATAATACTTTCGTCTGTACAAACTATATTTGCTCATAAAAGGATATGAGGGATAGGATCGAGAGCACCAGTAAAATATTAAATATTCAGTAAGAAAAAAAAACAGCAACATGAAAATTAAAATCATACTGTACAAAGATACATACACAAAATACACCGACAGGCTTTTGTAGCTGTTCAATAAAGATCATATTAACTCTTATACACAAATATACACTTGTGTAATTTAGATGCATGGTGAAGACAGCAAAGATTGTTTTCTTCGCACCTTATATATGAAATAAATATTTTCCAGAAATATGCCTCCAGGACTGCACTGTCCTGATTTATAGGTCTTAATTTGAAGCCATGTCAGAAAATTGGTTCCATGTGTTTTTAATGTCCCTCTGGGTGGAGCACCATTGTGTTGTGTGTTTTGTCCTTTTCTTTTTTTTTCTTCTAATCAGCACCATGCCACTGAAGGGCCTATCTGGGTGGGCCAAAGCTGGCTAATCAACAGTGGCGCTTGATACCCAGCATTCAGTTCTAAATCTCTTACGGTTTTTAGACTCAAACTCAGTACACATGTCTGTCGTAACACAACCATGTGTATTCACAGTGACGCAGCCTTAGCGATGATGGTTAAGTGTTGAAGGGAAATTAGTACTATCGTACCGGCTTCCATGGTCGGCGATGCCAGGATGCAGAGCCGGTACAGGGCTGCAGATTGCACTGCTCCATGTCTGGCGGCTTGTCCAGGATGTCGCAGTTGTAGTCGTTGAGCCTTTGTCCGCTGGGTCTCTGACAGACCACCAAGCGTGTCCTCCTCCCTCCATCGCAGGTCTGGGTGCACTGAGTGAAACGGCAAACTTACAGTTAATAAAAGTTTTCTAATGACTTTCAGGATTTTGGACTTACAAAACCCGATAAGTACCAAGTGTGAAAATAAAAAACTAGCTTAAGTAAACTGCATGCACAGGTTTGAAATGTGTTCCCTCAGTTTAGTAAACTGTGGACATGGCTTTGCAAATGGACTAGACTCACAGACAACAGCAGAGAAAAGTATTTGGACACACCTGACCATCAGTGTATTCAAATTTATAAACCTTAATATGGAGCTGGTCCCCCTTTTGCAGCTATAACAGCTTCCACTATTTTCAAAAGGCTTTCTATAGACTCAGATTTTGGAGTGTTTCTGTGAGAATTTGTGCCCAATCATTCTGTTGAGCATTTACACTGATGTTGATTGATTGATTAACTTATCAAACCATATCTTTATAGTCCTTGCTTTGTACACTGGCGTACAGTCATGTTGGAACAGCAGAGGACCTTCCTCAAACTTTTGCCATAAAGTTGAAAGAATAACATTGTCCAAAATGTCATGGTATGCTGAAGCATTAAGATTGCCTATTACTGGTGATAAGAAGCCTAGCTCAGACCCTGAGAATCAGTATTATTATCCCTTCTTAGTCAACCTTTAGTTGGTATAAGGGAGTCAGGTAACATTCTTCCTGCATCTACCAAAGCCAGACCCATCACTGCTAAACAGAAACGGCACAGAACACATTTCCATCACTCCAGTCCAGTGTCAGTGTACTTTATGTTACTCCATCTTGTCATAGTTAATACAATTACCTTCTGTAATATATCCCTAAAATTTAGTTTTATAGCTGGTTTGTGTCGGCTTGTTTAGACCTAGACCCCCTGATCTTATACACACATCAATATACTCGCTGCACATAGACACCAATGTTAATAAAAATCCATGCATACAATTTCGTAACAGATGGAACTGATTTAGTCTATTTTTAATTTCTACACCCGACACTTTCAGAGTGTAGTCTGTACAGACTTGATTATTTACTTCTTTCACTAGACCTGTAAGTTTTTTTTTACACATGTGTGTGACTGCTAGGAAAGATGAAAAGCCCAAATTTGTGCAATAAAAACAAAAAAAGAGACAATACATAAATGACAGAGAAAGTGAGCAATAAAAGGTGTGCAGAAACTCTAATGACGACTATAGTTAATTGGGTTTGCTACTCCAAACCCTAAATATAACCTCACCTCTCCCCAGACACCGTAGTTCCACAGAGGACAGGGACCAGAATTGCAACTCTTGGATTCAGCAGGTTTGACCCTCTCATCACAGTAACTGTTGCTGCGCCCATCAGCGTCCTGACAGACCACCACTCGCCTCTGAAAACCTCCGGCACAGGTACTGGAACACTGGAGAACACACAGCATTGGATCAGTCAAGTATACTCAAAGCTAGAGTCTTCAGTCGATTGATCATACAGTGTAAAAACTATTAAGCTGTTTTAAAATTTAATGTCAGATTCATTTTCATGTGATCAGTTTTTCTACCTGGTTTTTCATTTACTCAAAGAAATAAGATCTTTTCACGATGTAAAATATAGCACAATACTGAGCTTTTCAAGCTAACAACGAGTGATCTTTACATGATCAAACCCAGCGGCTTTGCTCACAATTATCTTTACAGGAAAGTCAAGGAGCCACACTGAAAGCTGAACAACGCAGCCTTGACAAAGGTATCTGGAAGACTCTGCATCCAATTACATGATGCATCCCCTCTGTTGATGGGAGAGAGAACATTCAGTCCTATCTATGTGTGTGGGAGGACAGCACAACATGAACATGAACAGTCGTGCTTTTCCTGTTATGTTACACTTAACAGTGTGCAGGGAGGAATAATTTATGAAGTGCAGCAAGAAGACATGAGTCCACAAATCATCACTCTCTCATTTTTTGAAACGTGTTCAAAACAGTTGTTTACATCCGCTTAATCATAGGAGAAACATTTCAGAAACAATGATTCCTGTCAGTTTTCTACCGGGCTGAAAATATATTCAAATATATACTCTACGAGTGGACAGAAATGGTGGTTCTTGTAGGAGATCATTTACAATGTGCTATCAGAGGATGACACACAAATATGTGATATCAAACAAATGGTCCAAGTCTGTTTCAACTGAAGTTGTATTATCAAATATTAATAAAGGGTAATTCACAGGACACCATCACATTCCACTGTTAAAGCTGATTTAGATTTGCTGCTTTTTCTTTTATGAGATCCATGCCAGCCTGTATTTTGGGGAAGTTTAAATCCCTCAAAATTTATATATTAACTAAAATATTTCAGTTGAAATTTTGAAGGGTGCCCAAACTCCCAACATAAGCTTTGTATTCATCTAAGCTCAGATAAATGTCTACATTGTAACTGTGAAAGACATGTAAAGAGACCCAAGATCAAAAGAAATGGTAAAACCGCTGTCAGTCGCTCATTAGGGTCACCGTGGTAACCACACCTGTGTCTCCTACTCCCTGACAGCAAACCTAGGAGAGACAGACTGATAAGTAGGGCTCAAACAGAAGCTGCTGTGTGAAAACTATAAGTTGTATATTTAAAATTCTTGAAAAGTGAGCAGCAGAAGACTCCAATGGTCAAACACCCAAATCTTTGTGTTTCCACAGTATTTTATTCAGGAGATAAAGATGTTTTGAGCTAAACTAAAACTGAAGTTTGTGGAAGCTTGTGTTTGCACTTGCTGCTCCTTGGGGGTATTTGTGAGCAAACTGTCCATCCTATAGCAGTGAGAGTTTTCAGAGTTCATTTTTTTGTGTGTGAATTTTGTCTATGTCGTACGATGTACCACTTTCAAAAGTCAGCACGATATTGTGCTATGACTTAGCTCAAGCCATGCGTTTTGATGCGTACTTTGGATGATTTTTTTTAAAGCTTTGGGGTGTGAAAATAGACAAAAATGGTGATGGAAACCAAAGAGAATAGCAGAAAAGGTGCTTCGAAGCTTATTGGCACCCTTAATAAATTGTGTACATACATGTTTTTTTAATGTAGTTATTGCTACATTAACTCACAAGTGGCAGATTATTAACTATCAGAGCAATTCTTTAAAACAAAATATCATAATCAAAAGTATTACTTTAATATTCAAAGCCTGAATAATAACAGAAGAGCTTCAGCTGCCCTCACCATTTGTAATTGTGCAGATTTCATTTAAATACTTAACGTTTTGCTTTGTAGTAACCTGGATTTTTTTTTCTTCACAAAGCAGCACAGTGCCGAGTGTTAGTACATACAGCACATCATACAGTGTGCTGCACATACACTCGTTTGTTACCACGTATGGAACTTCTGCACTGGGAAATGAAAACATCTCTTACCTCAACCCCTCAACCTCTAAGTTAATGTGTTCACAAGAATATGTTTACACACAGACACACACAGCCTATCTCAGCAACACGTGCATACTATCTATAATACTTACAGGGCAGTACATCCCATCTCTGCTATATGATTTAAAAAATGCCAGTAAAGAATATTGCAATGCATTTGCACATATATTTCCTGGATTATTTTCTACACACAAAACCCTTTCTGGACACCTCTATCTCTTAAAACACACTGTGTATTCTGCACATACCGAGCCCCAGGGTCCGGTCCTCCACTGGTTGTCGGCTGAGGGGACATTCCAGCTGCTGTGCCCGGGGTGACGTCCGGGATCCTGAGGATATCCGTACGGCTGCTCGTAAATGTGCTGCCGATTGTAAACAGAAGGGCAGGGCGCAGCAGTGCACTCCTGTTCTGTCGCAGGTTTCTCATCCGGGTCACAGAAAGACGGGTCCACCGAGTGGTGGTAGTTAGAACAGGTCACCTGTCTGGAAGCTCTTCCAACACCGCACGTCACCGAACACTGAGGAACAGAAAAGACAACCACCGTGTTATAAACAGAGCAGAAAGAAAAGTACAATACAGAACCCAGATTTATTTTCTTTACCTTACTAATACCTCTTGTACCTGAAATTGATATTTATTGATTGTCAACAAAAGCGATTAAATTTTCTTTATTTGTACTCAAATTTTCAAAATGATTGTGGCATACCAACAATTTAAAGAACTCCTATCAGGTCCCTGAGATTTTCATACTTGTGTATTTAAAAAATATGTTCTATGTCATGTATGTCATATAATATAAGTCATGTTTAATTGTCATATTTTTGGCTCATTCCTTTATTAGTTGTGTATAGTTACTTTTAGGACTGTAAGACAGCTTTATTTGTATTTTAAGCACCATCTTTCATTGTGATTATTTTTTTCTGCAAGGTCTCGCCAGAGAAAAGTATCTCTTAAATCACTAAACCCTTTGATTGTGCAGTTAACACAATAGCTTGATGTTTAGTTTGTGGTCAGCATCTGTTAGTCTGAATTTCTGCCTCGAACTGCTTGACCTGTTTTACTTGGAATTTGCGCTTCTTTCCCTAACAAGATGTTTGTAGGACATTTTCCAGGTTCTAAAATCTGGCTAGTGTTAGCAGGAGTGATGCTTCTAATAATTGTTCCCATGAACTGTTTCATAATACTGAGCCTTGTGAAACTGACAAAAACAATGGGAAGAAATCAACTTTTACTGTGGCAATTTAAAACTTAATGGACTCAGAAGTTTTTTTCCACAAAGGAGTTCATTTTGATTTTTATAGACTAATAAAAAAAAAAATAGAATAATAATAATAAAAAAAATAGAAAACTTCAAATGAACACACGATTAAAAATCACACAATCATTGCAAATCATCAGTGGCCCTTTATAGAAGTCAAGAAAAGCTTTTGATGAGAAACAAAGATCTAAGCATAACAGCAGCACTGTGTTTCATGGTTATTTTACCACCGGAGGAAAATGAGGTGCACGATTTTTATAAGACACCAAGTTGCGAAAGGATTTAGATGTTTAACTCACAGCAGACCACTCTCTGGGATGCCACTGACCACAGGGGCTGAAGCAGGTAGAAAACTCCGGAGGGCGGGGCAGGTGGGCGCAGTACGACTCGTCGGCCACGCCTCCCTGAGCGTCTCTGCAGCTGACATACCGTGCCCGCTTCCCCTTACCGCAGGACACTGAGCACTGGTGAAAATAAGATTAAAAAACAAAAAATCTTGAACTGGTTGGTTCTGCACACCATGGCAGACCTTTAACTATGGCTGTGATGGTGTCTAAATTAGTTACTTCAAATCAAGTGAAGGACGCTTAATTTACAAAAGCATTGTTTTGTAAGGTTTTCAGATGGATGTGTGGATGTGTGAAACATGGTAATGTCTGCTTAGATACTCATGGTGTTAGTTTTTTGTGTAAGGCTTAATGATAAAAACTGCTCCTGAGTCTCTCAGTCTTGACCATGGTACTTCTGAATCTCTTGCTTGATTGCAGCAGCTGAAATGATGAATCACATTGAATGCTGTTAATATTGACATATTCAGTCTGATTTTCTAAATATCACTATTCTATGTATTGATAAAGGCTAAAAATTACATCTTGAACATCTTAAAATGTTCCACCTCAACCCAGAGACAGAGACCTTTTCTGGATGTTTATGGATCATGGGACGAGTTCGTTCTGACATTAAAGCACCTGAGAAGTGCTGCTACAAACACTTAGGTTGTTGAGCATAGGTGATCGTTATTTATAATACACTTTACACATATTTCTAAATTGCTACATTATTTCTGAAAGCAATTCAATGTAAACCTGTTATGTGTTAGAAGGCTGCTTACTGGGTCTCTTTTGAGTCAAAATTTCAGATTTTTTCTTCATTCTTGTGATAAAAAAATGAAAAGATGTGTGAAAACAGATTGTAAAATGACTATTTTTACACATTTCTATGTGATCAAAGACAAAAAGGAGTGAAGCAAACACAAGTTCTAACAGAATGCAAAAAGAATATAAATATGCAAATTAGCGTCAGATATTGTATAATGATTGTTGAGGACTTTTTTAAATCAACATTAAGGTTCCATTAAAACCAGTTGCCACAATCATTTTGTCTTGCACTCAAACTGCTGTAGCAGCAAACTCAGAGGCATGGGGTATTACTGAGCACGGAGTTAACACTAAAAAAAACCTTTGTCAGGTTACAGGTTAATGGACAGTCAGAAACACACCATGATCTGGAAGAAAACAGCCGTTCATTCTGAAAACTGAAAACTGTGACAATGCTGTGATCTGATGAGTGCACCAGACACTTCAAATGACAGATTCTTGTTGTTTAGTGAAACACTGTGATCAGGTACTATAGGAATCTGAAGAATCTGAAGCTCTTAGACCTCAGATACAGAAGAAAAAGAGCCCATCTGATGGAAACAAACGCTTCGGTTTCTTCACTCGGGTGTCACAAATGAACATGCTCACGATATAAATAAAAATTTCCCTTGCTTGCATAATATGAGTGTATTTCTGTCACTGCAGGAGAACATCATAGAAAATTCTTCTAAGAATGAATGCGTAATGCGACCGATCAAAAACAGCACATACATATGAGCTCACACCAACCTTCAGATTGACAGATGGGGTTCAACTGCAGAAACTGTAGGCTTGTGTTTAGATGGAATCTGGTTTTCATTTGCCATGAGTAACAATGCGAACTATCAGGGAGACGTAGGGGCCTCTCAGCCGAGACGCTGAAGCCTGCATGTGTATTTGTGAGTGTGGGTGTGTGTGCGAAGATGCAACAGAGGCTACAAAAGACAAAGAGGAAAATAGAGTACAGTGTGTACAATCTGAAGATATTTGGAGCTTTCCAAAAATTTAAATATATTATATGTAAGTCCACATGCAGGAGCCCAGTCTTTACTTCAATGTGGTTTGCTTCTATTGAAAACAAACACAGGCACATATAAGCGCCCGTCATCATTCTTATTCATCCTGATTGCACCGTGATGCAGAAAATTTACCCTCAAGCAAGACACGCACAAAACAATAAAAAGCACAGTCCGTCGATTTGTTTTAGTTTAACGTGAAACACATTGCTTTTGTCTGACTCCTGAAATTTGGGGATGTGGTCCGAAGAAAACATCAAAGACAATAAATTTTCTTACTGCCGTCCAGGAGCCGTATCTCCACTGCGTCACAAGCTGCACAGAGTTGTCGGGACGAGGGGTGATTTGAGAAGCCCGTGGACATGCTGGCATCTCACAGTCCTACAGAACATGTCAACATGGAAATAAGCTCTACGGTGGAGATAAATGTTAACACAACAGAATAAAGAGGTACCTTTTAAATTAAATTTGCGATTGTGGCAAAAGAAAACATTTAAGCATATCAGAGAACTTACAGTAAATTACTCTCCTATTACCAACTTAAAATAATCCTCTCAATTTAATTATCATTTTAAAATCTCAAATTTCGCATTTTAGCTATTACCATTTATCCTACATTAGCATACATTTAAAAGATTTCAGTCATTAATCAGCTCAGTCTTAAAGCACACCCAGCTTTGTCATGTTTCACTTTAAAATGATTCACAGGGTTATAAAATAAAATTAAAGTTGTACAGATGAAGTCCTAAAATCACTGATTAGGCTACAAACTTAGAAAAGTGAGGAACAAAACATGAGCTTTGGCACAGTGATAGGGGGACATCTTTTGGTAAGAGGTTCAGAGATTTGATCCACAGCCCTACAATATGCCGAAATGCCCTTGGGCAATACACTGAATCCCCCACTGCCCTCAATATGCTTTCTTGTGTATAAGTGAGAACATGAAAAGAGCTAAATATCCTTCTGACTACCAGGAAAAAACATATTGCCCAATCACAATTTTTCTTTCAATTTCCCAATCTTTGTAAGGTAATCAGCCCCACCCCTTCACATTTGGCATCACTGAAAAGCCCTAAATGTCAATTGTAGACAGCAAAAAGAGTTAATTTATTAGTATGCAGCGGGTGGGAGATATTTGGGTTTAAAAATGTCTTCCACAGAGAACAAATTTAAACTACTCAGGAGGATATTTTCTGAAACCCAACATTATGTTGCCTGTGGCTTTACAGCACCTTTACATGGTCTTCATCGTTCAGACTGGGAGGTTTTTTTTTGTAATGTTTGGAGCAGAGAAGAATCCTCATCCCTGTAGACATGAGTGGTATGTTCATGAAGGATTAGAATGTGTTGATGATCTGTCTGTGATGGCTGCAGTTACAGCCACACAAATGGGGTGATGTCTAAGTATCACACTGCTATAAAAGAGCATTCTCTATTTCACCACACTTTTTTTTTTTTTTGTTTCTTTAAATACAGGATTTAATTTACAGAGGTATAATTGGGTTTTGTCAATAATTTATTTACACAATCATAGCACTGTATTCTAAAATTAGTGCACACATTTTTGTTTACACTGTTGTGTTTGACTTCATTTTTCTGTTCTTTATGAGATACCTTAGTGCCAGCTGCTCCAGTCCTTCAGAGAAACGAAGAGGTGGAAAAGGAGCAGAGCAAGCCTTTGTGGAAACCTGCAGATTCGGTCATACCACGACTTAGGATCATAGGGGGGGAATGGGATTTACTTGTGGTAGTTTTAGTTAGGTTTTTGTGTGTTCTCCCCTGTTTGTGTCTTTGTGGGCTGATCAGCCAGTATTTAAATTTTCCTTTCTGTTTCATTTAGTTAGGTCAGTTTGTTTGAGTTAGTGGTCTGGTGCCAGTTTCTTCAGTAGAGTTTAGTTACTTTGATCTCTTTTATTGGCCCAGTATTGTTATTTTGTATGATTTACCCAAGTTTGTTTTTAGGGTTAAATAAAACCCTCTTTTTTGAACTCCAAACCTGTACCTGACTGTCCTTTTACTGCCCTATTATAGCATAGAGCACATTCAAACCTTAACATACTTGTAAAATGCTAATTGTACTTGACTGAAGTTGGTAAAAATTAACAAACTGATTAAAGTCTGTTCAGAAATGTTGTTTGACCTAAATACCCTGTTATATTTTTCTTTTAGGGACATGTTTTTACATAAGAAAATGGTTTGGTTGCACTGTTCAGTAGCTTGCAAAATAGTAAGGAATCAATGTAAAAAAGCTGTGATAAAATATGATCTTAACTGATAAAAAAAACTTATTTTACAGACCAGTTGCTGCAGTTTTAACAACAGAGTGATTCTCCAAGCCCTTCTCCTTTAGCATGCACTATGGAGAATCTATATTTTCCAAATATTGCAATAACACCAATATACAATTATATTTCAATAAATAAAATATTAAACTTTGATTAGTTATCCTACAGAAAATGCTTCTCTGTCTGTATTATCCAATCTCTGGTGCAGAGAAGGCGCCAGGGTTCCTTTTGGTCGAGACACGATGCCAACTTTCATTTGAAACCTATTTGTTTTTGACAGGGGTTTTGATCAAGTGATGCTCTGGAACAAATTAAAGAAGACTTTCCCAGACTTTTATTATTTAATATTTTGGGTCTGAGCTGATTTCAGTTAAGCAAAAAGGATTCAAGATGATTTCGAAGTTTGTTGTAAGCAGAGCGATAAATTATTGAACGTTCCGGGAGGTTTCAGCTTGTTGCAACTAATCATTTTAAAATAATTTATAAATTGAAAAACATATGCACATTTAGTGAAAATAAACGGGTTTATGAAGACTAAAAATTACTTCTTATTACTGCCAACGATGAATTGGCCATCCGTATATAATACCAATTACCAAAAGAATTTGACTCTTGTATTTTCTTACCTGACTGTCTCTGGGCCTCGCTGCAGCGTTGCACTCTCTGTCATCAACTGTGTCGCCATAGTCTCCTAACACACACCTCACAGCTCTCATCTGGTAGCCATGGCCACAGGTCACCGCACACTGAAACACAAAATTACATGCGATATATACATAAACACAAGGAAAAGAAAAAAAGATGCCCACCGGACCACACGGTTTCTCAAGCTCCACCTGTCTTTTGAGCTTGATATCTTAGACAGGGCCTCAGAAGAGTTTGGTTAGGACTCTTCTGACTTGAATACACAGACACATGGGTTCAGCCACAGCCTAAACTCAACCCTTTACCCAGTTGTTATTTCATATACAAAGCCATCAGATTACAATTAGGCACACCACAAGAGTGAAGGAAGTGCCAACATCGGTTTATTTAAGCAGCAAATTATAATTACACAAGCTGATATCCTCCAACTCTGAAAATATCACTACTTCAATTCTTATGAAGACAAATAAGAAGGAATGGGTCCCGCAAGTATAAACTATACTATGAATGGCCAAAGGCATTCATTCATACATGTTTCACTAATTTTGTGCCTAAACATAACAGTGTTAAATCCATTGAGACAAACAATAGAAACTTGAATGCAGAGGAGGGATGTGTTCCTGTGTGTTTAAGTGTGTGTGTGTGTGTGTGTGTGCTATATGTGAGAGCTATGAGGCCAAAGTGAAAGTAACATACAGTAGAGGAAACAGCAGCTGGAGTCACGAAGAGCACTCTCCCTTGGAGCTTTTCAGTATATTAAATTACACATATAAATATATACACACACACACAAACTGGAAATATATCAATCTAACCAAATTTAAATCTAAGTCCTTGACTTAGATTAAATACAATACAAATTAAATACAATTGCTCACACAGAAAACAAACAAATAAACAAAAAGAAAAAAACAAGACATACATTGGTTTGAATAAATCAAAAAAGGTGTGCTTATTTTACATTTTTCTCTTGAGTGTAACCAACCTAAATTAAAAACATTTGTACGGAGCTAATGGAAATTTATTTAGTAAGTGCATGTCACCAGTGTGTGCAGTGTGCATGTGCATGTGCACGTGTGTGTGTGTGAGGGAAACTCACCGCTCCCCAGACGCCAACCTGCCAGGATGCGCAGCTCGGGAGCTCGCAGCTCCCAGCGGCAGGGGGTTTATTGGACGGGTCACAGAAATGTTCACTCAGCTTTTCCTCACCGTCCCCCGTGCTGCAGGACACCTGTCGGTGCCTCATCCCTTTCCCACAAGTCACCGAGCACTGATGGGTGTAGACAGGATGGGGTGAAATAGAGAGAAAATTCTTGTTGCATATCACTTATCAAACAAAGATTGATCGATACATTTCTACTCTAACTGGCCTTTCATGTTTATATTAATAGGAGTGGATAAGAAGTTAGAAGTTATTTTATTTAAAGGGTTTAAAAGTGTTCAAGTAATCTATGAATAGCTCTCTGCTTCTGAGTCAATAAATCTGAATATACAGGGAGGATTTTATATAGGACTGTTGTATAATTATAATGTGTTGACTGTTTAAGCCCTCAAAATATAAAAAAAACCATGACTTTATCCTTATTTTCTATCAGCTTTTCAGTCCTCCATTAACTAGTTTTCTTATTTAGGAAAGCAATAATGTTTTTGCCCAGGTGTGTGTGTAAAGGCCCACCTCGCTCCAGTCACTAACAGTCCACTTGGGACAGGGCTGCTCGTTGCAGGTCTCCGTTACCACCCTCTGGTATTCGCTGCAGTCTCTGTCCACCAGGCGCCGGCCCAGATTGTTCATACAGTAAGACTCTCTGCTCCGACTGCCACGTCCACACGTCTTAGAGCACTGTCCAAACAATACACAATGTCTTCATGCATTTGGTAAACAATTAATGGAGTGACTCATTAGGGGTTGTACAATTTCCAAATAATCAAAATTAATCATCTTCAGTTGTTTGTACAGTAAGCACAAAAGAATTTGCAAACAAACTGTTGCAATGTAGATCTTTTAGAGCACATTGTTTGTTTGAAAAACTGAAATCCTTTAACTGGATGAAGCTCTAAAACGTGTTTTCTTTCAAAATGCATTCTGTATGGTTTCCTATCTGCTGGTACCTGTGACCAGGCACCGTACTGCCAGCTCTTGAGCAGACAGTCTCCATGGCACGGCTCTCTAGTCTGAGGTTTGTTGATGTCTGCGCAGGCGCCATCTTCCATCCGCTCACTCTGTCTCTTCATCAGGCTGTACTTCATACACTGAACATCCAGGGTGTGGTAGCCGGGGCCACACTTAGCTGAACACTCGCTCTGTCCAGCAACATGCCACCTGTTGGAGAGGAGAGTTTGGAAGTGTGCACGCTGTGGGACTTTGTTTTGTTGCTATAATTGTGTGTCTTTGTGCAACAATGCCCACCTGACTTCACAGTCAGTGCTGCAGGGCTCAGTAACAGAAACGGGACGAGGTAAATGTTCACAACGTTGGTCCGATACTTCGAGGTGGTCACTCTCACGAACACATGCCGCCTTGCGTCTGCGCTCACCTACATTCAAGAATAAAAATGAAGACTGACTTTAGATATCTGACTGACACGTCACTTGTTTCAATATTACATTTCCAAACTTTAACAAGTCTGTCAAGATTTTTGACATCCAGTCTCAAAGCTCAGTGCAAACATGTCACATTACAAGATCCCACTCTGCATTCAGATTCTATGGGACTCTCACTAACTGGCTTTTTAAAAAGAAATTTGAGGTCTTCAGTTGTGGACCAGGCTAAGATGAAAGTGACTAAGTAGTTTGATAAGATGGCGACTGAAGAAAGAGCTTATAGGAGTTGATGATTGTTGAATATGGTTTGAAATTTGTGTTTTTAATAGATGCAAGATGTATTTGTTTTCAGACTTGTACTACATGTATGTACTGAGATGAACTGGATGATTACCTGTAAGAACCCTATTCAAATGAAATTTCACATTTTGTTAATGAAGTTTAACACTATGTTAGAAGTAACCAAAATCTTTGGCTTTAGATTACTTTAGAATAATACGACTTTTTCCATATGGACAATTATTAGCATTTGTGAGATAATCATGAGCTAAAGAAAACAATAATATTTTTCATTCTTTGTCCGAGGAGCTTTGGAAGGCAGGCCAACAACTTACCCTGACAGATACGATTGCACTCAAGCCAGGAGCCCAACGGATCCCACACGAATCGCTCCCTGTGCTCCTCGATGGGTATGTTAAAGGAGTAACGCACGTCTGGGTTGTAAAGGTTTCCTACACACAGAACCTGTAGGAACAACGGTGGTCACAGAGAGACATTATCTCTTTAGACTGAGGGATTAAATTCATGTCATAAAGTGGCTAAATAAAGAGAAAAGATGTCAGTACCTGTAGAATGAGCTCTTCGTCAATGCGGTCGGTGCAGTTGATGCGCTCTACTTTTGTGTCTGAGCCGCTGTACTCAATGACGACTCCCTTGAAGGTGATTTCCCTTTTGAACATGGCCACCACAAAGTTCCCATTCAGGAGGAAGTTAGACTGGCTATCAGATAATGCTGAAATAAGAAACAGCAAGATGACAGCATCTAAATGTGACATGAATGACAATGGTTTACATTTCATGTGAAATGTAGCCTTTAGTTTTTTTGCTTGTCCATGCACAGGTAGGAGAAGTGTTACCACTTTATGTCCAGGTTAACAAAATACTGAGTGGAAACATAAATAGTACGAAGTAAAAAAAAACATATGTGCATAAAAAACATGGAGAGTAGAGAAGGGAAAGAGACATTTATTTTCAGACGTCAGAAATACATCTTAAGATAATATAGTCAACATTTCAGAAAAACCCCAAAAATCCCAACTGATGTTTTTTAGGGATCTTTCTATTGTGGAGCATGGTGTCAGGGTATATCTGGTGTGTCGTGCCAAGTATGTGAATAAAAAAATATGTAAACATTTTGCATTCTTAGAATGAAGTCAATTGTGGCTTATTATTTTCTTCTTTTTTTTCTGTGGCCACTCAGGGCTCCACATATGTCATCTCTTAATGGTAAACATAATGCTTTGAAAAGCCTACACTATAGAGCAAAGGTAACACAGAAAGATGGTGGCATTAAAGTGGAGTTATTTGGAGGTAAACTCTTCTCAGAGACTGACATTGCAATGCAAACACCAGTTCTCCACTGATGCAAATACAAGCAAATTCTATACATAAAAAAATCCAAATGAACACCAAGCACCTCCTTCTCTGTGGTCAGTGCTGCAATTCTAAAAAGCATGCAGTTAATTCCAGCCTGTGAGTTTAAACAAAAAGAATGTATATGTGTCATAGTTTGGTATTTTCAGTTTGTTGTTTTTGATTATTGTCTTGTTTCAGTTTAGTTTTCCTGTTCATGCCCTGTCACTCTCCACCTCCCCAGTACTTTTCCTGTTAGGTCTGCCACGCCCATCTCCACCTGCTCGTAATTATTCTCACTCACCTGTGTCCATTTTCCTCATTATCCTCTGTCTTTAAGAACCGGTCATTCTCATTCACTACTCACTGGATCATTCCGCTTTGTCCGCTCTTTGCCATGCCATGTCTTGCCTTGCATCTCGTTTTGGATTTTGTTAGTGTTAGTTTTGCTGCCTCGTCAGCCCTTTTGTTTTTGTCTGTTTATTTAAGTAATAAATTAGTTTTCATTATTTCTTCCACCAAGAGTCTGTGTTCTGGGTTCGCCGCCATAGTCCCACCTTCTGACAATATGATTTTGTCTCTTGATAAAACTTTGTTTACACTTTATTCTGCGTAGTGTAGGATGCCAGCTGGCATTTACAGCTGACAGTGATCTCTAGTTGTCATGACTAACACTTTGCACACACACAAAATGGTTATGATCAACTGAATTGTTTCTTCAGCGTGATGCAGAGCAGAAGTCTGAAGTCTATTTTCCACAAAAAATGTGATATTGCAGCCCATAATAAGAAAAGTTCTCCTTAGGGAGGATTAGTGTATGTAAAACCGAGAAAAAAGATAAGAAAAAAGAAAAATGGTGCACGTGAACTCACAGGAGAGACGCCAAAGTAGAAAGCAATTATGCTTATTTACTGATTTGGAAAAAGTTTCAAAGCCCACTCAGCACTAGACAAAAGATGTTGTTGCTGAGAGACAGTTCTTGAGAAAATCCCAGCTCTGCAGGCTATGTGTAGACTGCTTCCTCAGCATTTAATTTTCATATTTACTCTTGGAAATTGATTAATCCTCACTTTTTCTTACAGGAATGGCAGGTTTGAGCAGGTGTGTCATCCATGTTCTTTTTGATTTTTTCTAAACCGTCCAGAGTATCCAAAAGAAGAGTGCTTCAAACTCAAAGAGTCAGTCCAAAGGCATCATCTCCTTTTCTATGTCCTGGGTGTGCTGGATTATCTTAAAAAACAGAACTTACTATGTGATGTTCTACCCCAAATGACTAAATTGGCAGGGTGTTGCACACAGCGAACCAGACGTGGACCCCCTAATAGCAGTGTGCAGATGAGGATCTGCCAGATGTGTTCTCAAAATATTCTTTTCTTTTTTTCTTAAAAACATTTCAAACCTGACTTGAACTATCACCTCCTCCAGGCAGCTCCCCCCCCCCCCCCTTCTTTCTTTCCATTCACCTTTCACTTGAACACAAGCACAAACACATTCACAGACACACAAAACCCAAGCCCACCTAACCCTATACCCCTATATCTGCTTTCATACAGCCTGGGCTCCACCTGCCTCTAATTAGCACTTATTGCTGCCTCATTTATCTTTCTCAGTGGCTGACACTCCATTTGCTTTCCCAACCAATCCAGATGGACCACCGCCCCCCACGTTTCCTTCATGTACTGTAAACTTGGTGTAAACAATAGTTTTCCATCATTTCTGAAAGCGGTTTTACAACAGTTTTCCCCAAACCCTCTTGTAATAGTGCCAGTCTCTACAGGCCTGGGTCACCAAGTCATTTATAGTCACATAAAGGATAATGACATTTGCCTTTGTGATTTAGAAGTGAAGGGATATAATGTAATGCTTTACTAGAATAGATTACATACATTTCACGGTATTTTAAGTCAAATATCTGACATATTCCCAAAGCGCACTCACCGAGGTAGTTGTCATCTTCTGGTTTTCCGGAATAGCTGACCTGTTTGATATCGATGTTGGTGGCACCAGCTGGGATCCGCACTACTACGTTGTAACCTGGAGAGTCCAAAAGAAAACACACAGAGGAACAAACAACAAAAATGTTAGAGTCTGTGCACATATTTGAAGTCACACAAGGGAATAAAGTAGCTGCAACATGAGCAATGAATGAATCCAGCCCTGATTTTCATAATAGCTTCACTATGCTCCACCAAACTCCAGACAGGAAAGTCTGGCTCCATCCACTTGGGAGTTAAATGTCACTCTCGGAAAAAATATGAAAAAGCTCAAGTCATCTCAAATAACCTGCAGGAGGCCTTGTTTCGCTCTCAGAGGCCTGACCATGAAAGGATATGTAATTATTCCAGGACCTTCCTTTTGGCCTGTAATTACAGCACCGGTGCTGTTGTTCCATGATAAACTAACATAAAAAAGAAGCGAGTGTGAGGGAGGAGCCGAAAAGCCACGCTGTGACAACAAAAATGTAGGTAGGAGAGCCTGACAATGGCTACGATAAATTACATTATTTAAAAAATATGGTCAATACAGGCAATTAAAAAAGGAGGACTAAAATTCACATTGCGAGATAAACTTGATATTAAACCTAAATACTTCTCTGTTAGCGAGTTGAGTCAGCCATTTTGTACTGCAACTCAAAATTTTAATTGCAATTTAAGCCACATTGCAGCTGTTGTAATGCTTTCCAGCTATCATCCGCACACAATCTACAATTCTTAAAGAGAATAGTAGGTATAAATTCACTGTTTCAGTATATTGATTTAGTGGAGGCAAATTATTTATTTACAGTTTCTCAGTGCAAAACATCACCATTATTCATTGTATCTATCATCTCAGATTCAGTTGAACACAGCCTATTCTACTTTTCTGTTAGCTAACAGTTAATGACATACTAGCTTATTTGTCATATATTAGCTTACAGAACTATTATATGTTCCATAGTATCATATTGCAGTATAAATAGAAGGTATTGTCAAATGTTAGCTCTGTGGTTTAACCACATTTATATTTTTTTCGTTTTGTTTCTTTGATTGGTACTGGTGTAATGTTGGCTAATGCCATAGTTTTTAATCATAGTTGTTCAGACTAAGATTTTGATCCAATTTAATTTTAATTTTAAAGTCTGAACTAATCTGACACCTAAGCTAATACCTTGAGCCACCCGGGGGCAGCACTCAGTTTACACATGTACCTCTAATCAGCTGTGTAGATTTTTTTACTCACACATTCAAAGACATGCAGATTTTTTTTTATTTAACTTTATATTCATAAATACCACTCTGAAAGACTCCTTTTCCCCTCCTTCACAATCAAACACCAAACTATCTTCTAGTTTTCCTCTGGGTTTGCTGTCAGTAATTTTAAGCGTGGAGTTAAATTTGCTCCACAAACCACAAGGGAAAGGATGGAGAATCAAACACTGAAGTGTATTAACTTTAGTGACCATCAATGCCACACTTCCCTTAGTCAACAAGGTCTCAATAAACCATTAGTGGCCTCTAAGATCCTCCAGCTTAGCAACAGACCACACGCACAATCCTCCACACCACAGAGCGACCCAGGAATGTACAGTAAGTACAGCACACTGAGTTAACATATCAACCGCGTTCTCAAAGAGCACTGGGGTTTACCTCAAACATGTATCTTCCTCCCAGTATGATACAATATATAGATTGTTGCACATAGCTGCTTTTAACAATTTAAGTAAGTATGTGGTCAAAACACATTTCATCAGACATTTTCTTTTAAGTTTTAACTAAAACGTGATTATTTTCAGTTAGTAAAATACGCTGGTGGTTCTTGGTCAGGACATAATAATCATAATAACATAATAATCACAAAAACTCGAATCAATGATGACATCAAGTGAAAATTCTCAAATAGTAATTCAGTGAAATTTCTGACTTAAAAGTCCAACCTGAACAACTGTGAGGTCTTGTAGAGAAGTTACTAATATAATTTTAAAAAATTACATGTTAACCTCCACTTCTGAAATTAAGTTTCTCAAGTGTTGTGAAGAACTAAGCTTAAAAAAACAAAGCCATGTATAGATAAAAAATAATATATAAAAGGGAATAATAAAAAAAAAAAGAACAAAGGCGTGAACAAGATAAAGACAAGCCCAGACCCAGGAACAGAGGGATATCCTGCCTGGGCTGCGCTCCCACTAGTTTTCCCCTTCTGAAGTTTAAGCCAGATTTCCAGGGCTGACGTCAGTACCTGGTTTGGTTCAATACAATCCTCAAACTCTTTGCCCCCAACAGCCAAAAGAGTGCAGAAAAAAAAAGCTAATGGATAGAGATGCAAACACTTGGCGTCAAACTGAGGACAAACACAAGACAAGCCGCACCCAAAGCTTTTTACGCTAAAGCTTCAGCTGTGTTGTTGCTCAGACTTAAAGGAGGATTGGATGCAATCAGCAGTTGGCGCTCGCTGAAATACTGCATTAACCAGGACAGCTCAAAGGGACAAAGACAGGTTTGAGGGGAGGAAAAAAAAGACACAGTGAGATTCCTGTTTTTATCAGCTTCTAAAGCTTTGAAACATAAGCTTTCTGTTTTTCTCCAAATTTGACCAAGGCATTGGGCTCCACCTAAAATTCAAGCTTGATATGTTTAAATGTAATTACACATGACATCAGTGTCTAGCATGATCATATGGCTTATCGTGTCAACATTGTGACTAGTTGAATGTCTACCTTGGCTCTTCTCACATTTATCTGCAGAAGCAGCTGACATAATGTGTGTTTAATAGCAAGGCAGTCAGCTAATAGTGGACAGGTAATCTGAGCAGTGGGACTCACCATACTGAGCATCGTTGAAGGTCCCTGCCAGAGTTTTACATGAGGAGTTGTCCCCACCGCAGACTCCACACTTGTCATTCCTCGCCTTCGAGTTAAGAACGTGATCGCATCCTGCTTGCTGAAAAGCCACATGAGCAGAAGATATAAATCTGAGATTTTAGAGAAATTTTTGTACAACACAGTGCACTTAAAAAAGATTAGTGGGAATGTTTTTGTGAATGCTTGACCCACAAATTTGTCACTTGAACTTTGTGCACAATGCAATAACAACTACAAACCATTTGGTAAGGAAAAAAAAGGCTTCATCTAATCCAGTAAAAACAGCTATGATGTATTTGCACACAAATTAGCAAACCAAAAGGTTGGCATTATAACAAGAAGACAGTAAGTGAAGATTTACTGGGCTGAAAGCCTGTTTCATTGTGTGTTTGCACAGTATTCAACCTGAGGATGAATAAACACAAAGATATACCCTGCAGAGGCCTTGAACGCAGATGTCATAAGTGTCTGGACCACATGGAGTGCCGTCAATGACCCGGTCCTTCAGCTGATAGTAAGCCATGGTGCCAGCAACCCGGCAAAAGAGCTTACAGCGATCCTTCATTAAAACTGCACATGGAGAGAAAAATGGAAACAGTAAGCAAATGAAATTAAACAAATACGTACTCTGATTGAAAACACAAAGAAAGAACTGGAGATGATTTGCCTGTTCTGGTAGTTCACAAATTTGATAATAACCTATATACTTTTTTTTTTTCCTTTTTTCCAAAATCCAACGGAGTGCTTTGCCAAATTTTTGTCCAGTGTTTGAATGAAAATCACTGTATCTGACAGCATACTGACTCCAGGGCTTGGCTTGTTTGCTTATGTAGCATCAATTAAATGAATGAATCACTTGCAGTAAAACTTGCCAGATGGTAATCTTGTGGGTTGGCTATCTTTCTCGGCAGAAATCAAGTTACAGCTGTGTGAGGGTTAAAACTTGCCTGGGGGGATGGGGGTGGCAGGGTATCATGCAGCTTTTACGGTGCTGTTGTTTGTCAACTAAAGGTTTACTCACATCTTACAAGGCAGATACAGCAATTAGTAGAATCACAATATGTGTTGCAGTCCCTGCAAGAACTCATCAAACTCATTGAATAAAAAAAGGTTAATCACCTGTGTTGAAAAGTGAAAATGAAATGAAACAGTACATATTGAAAGGTCACGTAGCTGTGTTGCACTGACTACAACATCAGACCTAATGGATAACAGAGTTGACAGTACATAACTTTACAAGGATTGGTTTTCTCCCTTCAGCACTGTGATTTGTGGTAATACAAAACCAAGAAATTCATCCCTGAACATGTTATAATGCAACTCATCAACAGCTCACGTCTCCCAGTTACGACACTGCTCCAAACTTAGCCATCTATACTCTGGTGTTAATGGTTTCCTACGAATGAGATGGTGAACCCAAAGTTCAGGCTGATCAACATAGCGAGGGATGACATGAGGTCTTGTAAAAAGTTTAATGTCTGGTTAGTAGGCACAGATGTCAAGGGGTTGTGTAATAGGATCTGTCTTGGGTGACTGGAGCTTTCGCAACATGTAAGGGTGCCATCACATACTCCCTGGTTTCACCATCGGGCCACTATGACATTTACTATATACCCCATATGCTAGCAGTTGCACAATGTGACCACCCAGACTCATGCAAACACACAATGGGACCCCTATCAAATTTCATCAAGGGCTGGTAATGCTGTCTAATGCATCTATAAGGCATCATTTGTATCTGGTGACATTCACTTAGTGTTTTGACTGACTGTCAGACTCTCCGACAACTGCCTGATAACACTATTGCTCTATTCCTAATGTCACCACTTTCTGTCTTCTTGTGCAAGTTCAAGACGTGCAAATTCTTGCAAACTGAATCACTTTTATACCCATCACTGGTCTGTGTGTGACCCAAACTACATCCAAACTGGACCATTGCTTCAAAGTGCCTAACATTTTTGTCAGTGAGTGTACACTGCAAGTACTAGACCTCAGAATAAAATCTCTAAGTGTATCCAGAGGAAGAAAAGTAGAACATGTAGACGCCTAAATCTTTTTGGCACAGGTTTTCTAAATTTGATTACAAAGGATTTACCACAAGTAGCTAAGTTATGTTGCGGTCTTGTTTTTGTCAAGCCATATATAAAAGCTTCTTGCCCACATTTCTCAACTGTATATGCTCTGTAATTGCTTAACATTCAAGTATTTTTAGGTTCATAACAGTCCTTTTTGGAATAATAGACTTAAACCTTTGCCACAAAGTTAATAGTAATTAGAAATTAATGGTCACCGTGGGGCTGTTGGTTAGTGCTGTCGCCTCACAGTAGAAAGTTTGCAAGATTCCTAATGTAGCTGGGGCCTTTCTGTGCAGACTTCTCCTTATGAAGGTGTGTGTTTCTCTGGGTACTCCAGTTTCCTCTTATAGCCCAAAAACCTGCATGTTAACTGAAGATTTTAAATAGCCCTTAAGTGTGAGTGTGTGTGCATAGTTGTTTTTTATGTGTCTTACTATGTTGATCCTAATGGACTGGCAACCTGTCCAGGGTGTATCCCACCTCTTGCCTAATGACTGCTGGAGACAGGCTCCAGCTCCCTATGACTCTGAACAGGATCAAGTAGGTATAGCAAATGGAATAATGTAAAATGCCTTTCTTAGATTTTGCAGTATAGGTTGCTACTAGTACCAGTAGACAGAGCCAAACAAAAAAACACAATGACACACAGAAAAATAAGAAACTAGGAATACCAATAAAAGCAAACATCAAAGACAAAGAAAAAGACAGTGAAATACACTGATAGCAGGTTGAAACAGAAAAAACTACAAAATCCAAACAGGCAAGATAATTGATCAAACAAAAAAAAACTTCTAACTTGTGACAACTAGACATCAAATCTACATGCTTGAGTGGACTCACTGCCGCTGTACTTGGGGACCCAGCGGACGGTAGGAGGTAGACCGTTGATATTGAAGTGCTTGCCGTCAAACTGAGAACACTGCTCTTCACGGAAATCCTTCCGTCCTCGTGGGCATGGCTCAGTGTTGCAAGAGCGGAACTTCATCCGACGACCCACGCAGAACTTACCACCATTTCTGGGCCTAGTGTAAGAGAAGATCCAAGTCACGAAAGCCTGACAGATTAGGGTTTTTATAAATACAAAACAGCATTGCATATATTGTAAGAAATTCTATTTTTCCCTGCTTATTTCTCATGTTATCTTCTCTTCAGCTCGTCTTTAGGTCTGATTGCACTCTTTTAAGATAAGGCTCATAAATATGCTTTAATTTTTAAGAGGTGGTCTTTTTTATCTTACTCAGGCTTGTTGCAGTCTCTGGTTGTGCTTCTTGTTCCTCCACCACAGGACCTGGAGCAAATACTGTACGGTCCCCATGGACCCCACTGTCCATGGACCGGCTGCGTGTCTAACTCCTTGTTTACACACATCCCTTGTTTGCAATGCTGCATGTAAATACACAAAACACAACATGCAGATTGTGTTAAAAACCATGACTGCAACTCTTGAGCTAAAGTACTTAAGACAAGTAAAATTGGTATCAAGCACAGCTTAGTACTGCTTAGACTACAAGGGATATATTTTTACATCAAATCTTATTTTGGCTGTTGTATCTCCAAAGGGAAAGTGTCCAAAACTGTCTGGAGAGAAAAGCCGCACAAATGCAGGTACACAGAGAACAGAGAAAGAGGTACATAGCAGAAGACAAGTTTCCACAGAAGAAGTGCGAAACAGAAATATACAGCATATTTTTTAAAGACAGACACAGTTTTGATGCAATTGGGATACATTTTTTTAGTAAAAACATGGAAACCAGTTTCTGCTCAGATGGATTTAGGAACTTTATAGTAATTAAGAGAAAATTGTATTTTATTAACACACAACACAAATCTGCAGAAAGCAATGTTAGTTAAAGGTATCACAAAATAATGCTAAACATGATTCCAACAACAGACACTGGAAAAATTATATTCTTTATATTCTTATATGATCTTTGGCATAAACTGTAAAGGCAATTACAGAAATTACCATACACCAGATGCAACGTTACAGAAAATAAGCTACCTCGTATTAAACAGTCCACTCACTCAGCTGCTTTTGCCAAAAAGTGCTAACCTTGCCCTCATAAGCAATTCCCAACAGGCACATTTCCCTTTGTGTGTAACCAAATCCCCCTCTTGGTGACTAAGATCTCAGAGGGTCTTGTTGACTGAAAGAATGCAGGACAAGACGGCGTCTGTCTGGGTATGCAGCCCACCGTCCGGGCACACAGGACCGGCGAGCAGTGGCACCACGATAAGGAAACTCTAGAATTGTGATAACAAGAGAAACAAACTTCATTACTGGCTTGACTTCAGGAACCCCCTTGTCCTGCTCAGCTGTGTATCTTCTCAGGTATACAGACCTCAGTCTGGAACAAAATTCAGAGGATGATATTTGGGGATCCTTCAATGTGTTAATTTCTCTTGCATATCCTTTAGTTTTTTGAGATTAATGTTCAAATTGTTATTTTAAAATAAAACACCCATTATATGAGAACAAATACCATTTCAAATAGAGATGAAATTTATGCAAAATTATGTAAAAAAAGTTTCCATTCAGTAGTGAACAAATCTCAACTGTTTTTTAGAAAAGTATTTAAAAAAAACCACCAAATAATTCCATTAACTTGATTTGAAATGAAAACAATAGGCTGCACATTATTACAACAAGTACAAAATGATACGGAGCCTTCAACTGTATAATCATTTACCTCAACATTTCATTTATTTGCACTTCAGTTATTTTACTTGAGTAAAAAAAAAATCTTAATTAAACAAATTTGGTTCTTACCCATTAGTACCAAAAAGGAAAGAATTGGTTTCAAGCTCTTGAGTTTCATTTTTCAATTTATGACTAATAGTTCATTATTTTATTTCATGATGTGTTTTTCTCAGTTTTGTAAATGTATTGTCTTTAAACTGTAAATACATTCAAATAAATATTGTTTTAGAAAAATAAAATACATCTGATTAAAAAAATTAATGTCTTGTACATTCAATAATTACTTTCTGAGCATTTTATTAAAATCTCTGCAGTGGTTCGTGAGACATTTTGCGAACAGACACAGACTGAACTCCAACAGTTAAGATCAAAGTTTTGAACAAAGATCTTGTGCAATCTGTAGATCTTAAAGTGACTCTCAGCTACTAATACACCAACTCTGTGCTCAGTAAAAATTGCCTGTTATAGCCATTGTTTTTGTTTTTTAAAGGTAAGCTAGCTGTGGTGGCCATCTTGAATTGAGTTGATTCCAAAGAGAAAAAAAAGGTGATTGGGTTATTCTCCTTGGCTAACGTTTATGTAAATGTATGTTGAAGGCACTGGTAGATTTGTTGGAGTTCTGACTACAGAGTCAGAGAAGAAATGATTCAAGAAACATAGACAGGACTGTGATCAAACTCGCTCATTAGTTGACAGAGTGGCTTTCAAACTGTGGAAAAGGCAAACAGATGCAGCAGGTCTTTGCTGGTTGTGTAACATCTGAAGAAAAATTAAAGCAAAACATTTGAAGTGTGTGGAATTGTCAAAGAAACACATTCGAGAAAGTAAGTCCAAAAGCCTCTCTTTATCACAGAAGAGGTCACGTCCCCTTCCCCCACACCAACTTAGGAACTGTCAACCCAGACCCGAGCATCCTTTCTATATAGCCTACCATCCCCCTTAACCCTCTAATGGGAAATTGCCAAAGCCACATAGAGACCACCACAGTGCAACCAGGCAGCAGGACCCAAGGACCTGTCAAACACAAGGGGGACTGTCTGTCACAGAGGACCAAAGACTGTGTAAGCCTCTGAGGCATTCCAATATCCCTGCTGACAGCCTGTGTTTACAGCCGTTTTGTGTGGCTTGAAAAGGTGATGTGGGAGGGGGGTGAAGAAAGAGGAAAGAGGGCAGTGGAAAAAGGGAACAAACATCTGTGAGCGGTGATGTATGTGTATGTGAAGTGTGAGTGTGCATATGTTTAAATTTGTGTTAAGTGTGGGATTAAATGTTGACAATCCAGAGGCATCTGGGGTCCATGTTCAGTTTGAATTAGCCTCTTTCCATTGGCCAAAAACACACTTAAAACACACACTGAGGTAATAGGTACTTTGAAAAGTTCAAACAAGCATTTTGGTCACCTTCCCCGAAAGATTGTCAGCTGGGAAAGTGGCGACACATTTAAAAGTCCTTTGAAAGCATCCCGAACAGCTGTGACAAGCGCGTGCTACAAATTAGGGATTTCAAGCAGACAGACTCAGACTCGCCAGTTTATTTCAATATACATACACATAAGTCACATGCATGCATCTTGGTCATTCTACACTGTCAGTAAATAAAAAACTCAAAACCTCCAATGCTTAACATTAGTGTAACTCAAAACAACATTTATCCATCTGACTCATGACGTTGGAGAGAGCAGTAATCTGCAGGTTTACTGCAACATTAAGGACAACAAGAACAGCAGCATCTGCTCTGAGCTCCTCAATATGCCGGTTTGGTACAGAGCACTGTAATTGTCAGGAGGCTGCTGCAGAGAGCCTCATTTCTGAACCGAAGCCATACATCACTGCAGGAATGAGAAGGCAGAGGGGCTGGTTTAAAAAGCATGCGGCTCTTTCATTTTGACACGGACATTTCCAAAAGGCATCACCTTTCATGTTGGAGCTTATTTCACATGGCTCAGGATTAGGAGCTCACTTCAACCTTGGCCTACTGAGGTGATGACATTTATATGTCTCTGACTTTTAGCAGGGAACCCTCTTTACTCCCAACAATACACATGTCAGTCTTGGGACACCTATGACCTATGAAAAGTTTACACCATGGACCACCACCATTGATTTTCATTAAGGGATCATTTACTTTTACTGCAGTGATTTAACTCGGAGGTGAGAGGGAATGTAAAGCCCTTGAAGCCAGCAAGGGTAGTGGGATATTCTCCATAGAGCTTTGACATGGTGCATGGGGCACTGGAATGACATCAAATTACACATTTTGATAATAGGGTAGATACAGTAAATAACGACTAATTGTTTAGTATGAATTCTTTTCCCTGCCTCTTCTTTTTTGACATTTTCTTCAGTTAGAAAAAAGTGAAGAAAGGAGGAAGAAAAATGCTTGTCTTAAGTGACCTTTAACCTTCTTTCCACTGGCTCCTTGTGAAATTCAGTGTAAAATTCAGAACAGAATATAAAATTCTCCTTTCAACATATTAAGCTCTCCACAACCAAGCTCTGTCTTCTTCTTATTTTTCTTTTGGCTGTTCTCTTTTCAGGGGTCACCACAGTGCGTCATCCTCCATTTAATTCTGTCTACTGCATCCTCTGTCCTCACTCCAACTCCCTCCATGTCCTCTCTAACTGCATCCATATATCTCCTCTTTGTCCTTTTCTTGGCAACTGCATCTCTAACATCCTTCTACCAATATACCCACTGTCCCTCTGCACATGTCCAAACCATCTTAGTCTGGCCTCTCTAACTTTATCTCCCAGTTATTCAACCTGTGCTGTACCTCTGACGACCTCATTCCTAATCCTATCCATCCAATTGTTAGAGTTGGTTTGGCTTTACTGAGCTATCCCTTAGTTGTGTTGCAATATGCTTAAGACTGCTGGAGGACAAACTCACTACATTTTCTCATTCTGGTGTGTTTGTATCTCTACTCTTCATTTTTCTACATGCAAATACTGCTGTCATTCACCTTGTACTTGTTCTTTGTTTGTCTTTCCATAGAGACTATACTTCGACCAATTACTACTGTATTTGTCTGTATTCCTCTGCTGTCCTCTCGACCCTCAGTCCATCAAGGCAGATGGCTGCTTTTCCTGAGCCTGGTTCTGTTAGAAGTTTCCTCCTATTCAAAAGAAGTCAGTGCTTTCCACTCTCACCTTTGAACTGCTCACAATGGACCAAAATGAAGATTTGACACAATCTGCTGGTTTCTTTAGGCAGACAACTTTTATAAATTGGCATTTCATAATCTGCTGAATGTGATTGTATCATATAATAATTGGCATTGACTGACTGTAATTAGATTTTGACTTGATTCTTCTTTTGTATATTGTGCCCTGAGATTACTTTAGTTGTGAACCGGCACTATGCACTGTAAATAAACTGAACTGAACTAAAATGACAAGAGGATAGTGAGCAAAAAAAGAACATGAAGCAATCTCAAGGAAACTTCCATTATGTTCTAACTTTTTTCCTTTTTTCTTTTGCTTCTTCTCTATAATCCCTCCTTGCTTTTCATCTTTCAAATATGTTTATAGTTTGTCATTAGAGAGAATGAGTAGTTTCAGCTGCTCACATTCACGTGCTTCAAGGCTTTCCTCTTACTGCTGGAGTTTCTTACTTATTATCACCCCTGTGCAATTTGTACAAAACATACACCTGTCATTTTATAGCTGTGCAATATAAAAATAATATAGTTAGCTGTAGTGTAAAAATTTCTATAATAAAAACCTTGAAGACAATCCTAAGTAAGGACTAAGTTTGTACTGAAAGCCAAAGCAATTCTACTTTCTACTTGATTTTGAATTATACTGTTAATCAAGCAGAAAAGGTCCTCAAGCCTGCATCAGAATTGTTACTGCTAGCTACTGCTACTATATGCATTTGCAAATAACCATAGAATTATGCATAAATGACCATGCAATGTGAAATTTATAGTGTGAAAGTTTTATAAAGAAACATTGAAGCTGTTTTAGCACAACAGCAGTCTACTTTGACCTTCTCAGAGTAGCCATTAGCTCATCAAACCAGTCAAAAATAATCTCTGAGGCTGTTCGAAAAGCCATGTTCAACAGGTACAATATTCATTGTTCATGTTCTTTCCACAGAACCTCAATTCAAAACACCCAAAACTATTGCTTTCACCCCTAAAGTTAAAGAACTTGGTGAGCTTGTTACAGTGTTATATTGAGTGATTTTTGCTCTCCTGTAAGCTAAAAATGGTCACTACAAACACAGATACAGATTCTTTTTAATTATCTATTTTTTCTGTGAGGTAGCAGAAACACAGCTTGTAAAAACTTTTGATTTATTTTGTCAATTTAAGACGTAAAAATCAACAATTTGCTTCTAATTTTGTCAGATTTGTTTTATAAGGATTATACTTAATGTGCTTGTGCAGTCTGTCTGATGTGGCTGTCAGCTGCTTACAAATTGCCAGTCGTTTAGTAAATGTTACTCAAAAGAATGTATCTCCTTTTAAACAAAGGATTAGCCACCCCTGTACCGTGCTACACTGTAATTACACAAATGCATGTCTCTGCTTCCGCACAGCCAGCCATGAAAGCTGCCTATCAGTGGCTTTCGGACAAAATAATTCAGTCAGTTTACTAATAGACTTCTAAAACAACAATCCTCTTGTGAGCCCAGATCCACAGATATGCCCGTGATGACTGCTAATCAAAGAGGCAGCATCCTTCAAATATCATCAGATCAGCTAAAAGTAACAGAGATACCCGTGTCACAATTCCGAGCTCCTGCACACGCTCACAAAAATACACACAAAAACGTGTCTCAGCATCATCAGATGAGTCTGTCAGGCTGCCAGTGGAGCTCCAGCCAACACTCAGCACCTTCGCCAACAGACTTCATTTTGCCCTGGCTTTACTTTTCAAGACTGAATTATCTGACTAATTGGCTGAAACTTGAGCAGATTGTCATTCTTTTTCAAAGAAAGGTTCTGGAAAACAAAAGTACCTTCCTCTTCTTTCCGCAGCACTAAATGTTCACTTAAGCCCCTATTAAGAATATCTAAGAGCTTTGTCAATTTTAAATCTATTCTGAAAAAAAAGTCTTACTAATACACCCTAATGTAGGGGGTTTTAGTAATTAAAAAATGTTGATGATAAAACAAACACAAAACCCAGAGGATATTAAAACACCAAAGAACAAAACACTGCATGAAATATTATGACATTTTCACACAAAGACATAAAGGCAAAATATGTATGAATAGCAACAGGGACATCAAGAGATAGTTCAGCTATTTAAAAGTGTGACACAAGCAATCAGCCTGATATAGAAAAACCTTTACACCAATGTCAGTTTTAAACTACATGGTCACTGTAGTCAGGTTACTATGACCAGGAACGCTACAGCTAGCTGTTGCTGTTTGGGCTTTCAAATAACCACAAAACATTAAATAAATAACAATGTAATGCAAAATATAGCTGTATCAAATAGCATTCTCATGAACCACTATGATCTTTCTTTAGACTGAAGTTGTTTTGAAACAACAGCAATCCTCATTGGACTTGGCCCAGCTTGGACTTGCCGAAATAATCTTTATTTCTCCAAACTGGGGTCATTCAAAGAGCTATCTACAACAGGTAAGATGTTAATTGTTCCTAACCTTTCAACAAAACCTCACTTTAAAAGGTCTGAATGATCGCTTTACAAAGAGGAGGGCAAAAGGTACTAAAAGAAGAAAAAGAGGGGATGGGGTGGAAGGTTGATGGGTGAAGGGAGGGTAATGGTGGTGGTGGGTGGGTGGTTAGTATTTATAGACAACAAGTGATGGGATGCTCTTGTTAGACCACAGCTCACTGAGCAAGATCACAGGCGCACCGCCAAGAGGTCATGTGACCGCATTACACACTTCAGCGCCCTGTGAAAGCAATAGAAAGGGAGTGAGGTTTGGATGAAGATCAGGGCCCAGGAAGCAAAGAGGGTCAGAGATGAAAGGGAGAAAGAGAGAGCAAACTACCCCTGAACCCTTCTGTGCCCATTGCCCTCTTGTAACTAAGCAACATACAAACAAACTTTCCCCCCCTCATCATTTGGCGGACGTGCTGCTCTCCCACTATTTTGGCACCAACCTCAATTACCAAATGCGGTCACAACTTTGTTTCATAACCTAAAAGAACAAAAAAAAACTTCCTCAGACTACCCGTGGGCTCAAAAAGCAAAGACCATTGAAAAAAAGTTGTTTTTAATGAGAGAAAATGAAATCATTGTAAATGATACTTTGGTCTAATATGAGCTACAAATCTCTGATCTCTGAGGAGGATCTGTGGATGCTGTAATTCCTGAAGCTACTGTACTTTTCCCCCTCCTGCAGGGCCCACAGTTCTAATCCTTTAGATATGACACCTAAAAGTCAGAAGCCTGACCCAAAACCTTGTAAAGCCTCAAGACTTGCACCTCGTGACTCGTTTGTAGAAAAACTGAAACATAGGGTCAGGAGATGAGTTAAGATGGATTATCAATTATTATAAATAGCTTAGGTCTGAAGAAAAAAGAGAGAGAGAGAGAGAGAGAGAGAGAGAAAAGTAGATTAATGTAAAAGATGCCTGGAACAAACAATACAAAACTCACAAAAAAATTAGGACATGCCTGGATGTGAAGATTATCTGACTGTGCAGGACTAAGGATGAGCACGCTCACAGACACACAGAAATACCACATAAAAGAGCACTTGTATGGGCAGGTGAGTGCAGGGTCGCCATCTCTTTCAACTCAGACGACTTCAAACAGCACCCTGCATGAAGATGAAGCCGGGGCCTCGGCACCACAAACAAAGGTGGTGCCTCACATGACGCTCACATAAAGGGAAGGTTAGATACATAAAACAACCACCTGTGGAAGATCTCACAGTTTCTTTGCATTTTGTACTTTTAAAAAATCCACATTTTAAAACCTCAATTTAGCTCCACATTCATTATGTACAAACTGGTTTTAAATTTCAACCATTACATTGCTGAATGGTACATGTTTACATGTCAATTACCCCTACATTAAGACAAGCTCAATACAAAACAATCTACACTGCCACAAGATGCAAAAAGAAGGAGCAAGAACATCACTACCCAAGATCAATACTAATTTTGTTTATTTATAAAAAGTTGTATAATTTATACTCCATTAGTAATTTCAATAATCTATTTTTTACCATGAAAATGGCATTCAAGATATAGTAGTATGTTTATTAAGGTTTCTAATTGTAAATCTGCAACTCAAACCTACTAATCTGATCACTGATAAAGATACAAGATACAGAGGGCAGAGTTGTACAGTCAGCTCTGAGCATGCAGCCAGTCTTTTCCCTCAAAACTTTCAACAACAAAAAGCTCAGCCTGGCCCATGAGTCCACTCAAGTTAAGATTCTGTCTGCTTCAAACATCACAATAAACATTTTGCTCATAGGATCATGATTTTTAGAAATCATTCTAAATTAGAAATGATACATTCTACACAACACTGCTTGGACACCCCATCACCCCCCCTGCTTGAGTGACAAAACGTTCAACACGGCTACCACAGTTAGTTTCAGAATTGGGGAAAAAACAAGTGAATATGGTCCAAAATTAAAGGCTGTTGGTTTCAACAGACATGCTTGCTACCTACCAAAGATTAAGCGGACTATGGATATTAAATCTGACCTGAAATCAGGTTTTCTGACATTTGTACGCACCTGTTTGTATGCCAGTAAAATTCACAAAGCAAAATCTGAAGGCATGCAAAGGCCTTGTGGGATCAAGAACTTAAATTTTCTGTGAATTTAAGTCAATAGAAACTTGGCAGGACATTTTGGTTGTAAACGAACAATTTTCTACAAACTGTTTATTTAGTGCACAGATGAAATCATGTGATATAATCTACTGCATTGCTCATGAGAGTTCACTTGCCAGTCAAAAAAGAAATGTTTTGAGAATACACTAAACTATTTACCGCAAACTTGAGTTACTTTCTGTACAGGTTTTTATTTGCAGAATACATGCGTTAATGTTATCCTGAAATTGACAAGCCAACAGCTTACCTTCATCTACAATGCAAACCGAAAAAAGCATTTACATAATATTTGTGAGCAAAGACATTGTAATGGCACAGACTGTAATAATGTAGTTTATAGCTCACCAAATATTGTAAAATTTATAGTAACGCACAGAGAGTAGTTCATGATCCTGTATTTCAGATGCCGTTATGATTTGTAGCAACCTATTTGTTTTTTCTTCTCTTTACCTTCTTTAAGTTTGTGAAAAGGTAATCCCAACTTTTAGCTGAATCTGATTCCTCACCAATTCTTCCCCATTTTAGATCTGTGTTTCTGAGCCATTCATGAAGTGCCATCGATGTAAAGCAAACCACTAGTGTTGAATAAACTTTGTGTTTTCCTCCCACACACAGAGGGTGAGAGAGCATCTGAAGTTACGATCCAAGCACATTACTCTTTAGTCTGGTTGTTGTAGTTGGATTAAGATGTTAGCTATCCTCTGTTAACCTCTCCTTGGTAGGCTGGGCTCATCCAGGTTATAAACATGGCGAGGAGGGAGCTATAGAACCAGCTGAAAAGATACAAGACATAACATGGGCTCGCACTGCAAAACTCATTGACGGCAAAAATGTTAAGGACAGAAGAGAACTGTCCTTCTCCTTCTTCTTCTTTTTCTCCAAGCCACAAAAGTTTTAAATGCTGAGCTCCAGCTCACTGTTCCCTCTTATGTCCAAAACAAGGTGACTCAACTGTGAACGCCAAGTGGCATCCTCTTTAAAAGGTCCCCATCTTCTCCTGTCCCTCCCAGGGCCTTCACACCTTCTTTTCCTCACTCTATACCTCTAGTTCATTCTTTTTTTTTTTTTTTGCTTTTTTTCCATCCATCCCCCTACTGACTTCCTCCCCTGCTGCTCTTCAGTCCACGTATTCTCAGTGACTAACCTGTCGTCTTGACTCTGATTAGCATACAGTCCCAGAGCGAAGAGAACATAAAGGCTAATCAGTGGTGGGGGGACCCATGACAACACCGAAGGTAACACTTTAAGTTTTTAAGCAGCGACATCACCTGACTACTTTTACATGAGTAAGGAGCAATTAGTGCATGATAAATTGTGGTTTATGCTTTACGTCGCTGGAATCATTCTGTGTGGTCATTTATACAAGTATTCTGCTCAAATTGGGAACATCCTAAAACTGTACAGTGGTTGGTTTAAATTGCACATCTGCACATAGACTGACTTACCATTCCATGACCACAGTCGGTCCCATCGGCCAGTGGCATGTGTTGGGTGCGACAGCCTTTGTGGTCCCCCTCAGCACTCGTACACCACAACCTTTTGCACTGTTTCTGTGGATTATGAAGTGAGTAGTAGCACTAAATCATTTGGGCTAAGATGAAAAAAAAGAAAATATCTGCACCGTAACAAACTAGCAAGGCTTGCACATCATATAATTGACTAGAGATATCTAATTATATTTAGCAGCCTTAAGCTTAATAACAGTGCGGTGTTGCATTATTATGGAGGGAGAGGGTAAAGAGATGTGAATGTAGTTTAAATATGTTAATGTATTTGCTTAAAATAATAAAATAGTTAAAGTAGTGGAATAGAAATGAATAAGTGAATAGCCATCACTGCTTGAATGATTTCCCACATATATATTTATTAAATTTTCAATATCTAAAATATAAGTTTTGATCAAAGATTGTATAGCCATCAACAAAAAAACCTGTACAACTCAAGAGGAGAACCATCTCAGATCCACTTCTTACCAAAATCCCTTATTGATTTTTAACATACAAACTTACCATGTAGGGACAAATCTGAGAACCAGGACCAAACATCAGTTCACACTGCCTGTTTGCATTGTAGATCTGACCAGGGAGGAGTGTGGGAAGTTGGTATGTTCTGCCTACAGGCTCATCGAGGAGGCACTCCCCGTATCCAGTGCTAAAAGAAAGGAAGCGTGTATGTATAGTTACTAAGAAAAGAAAAGCACAAAGCCTGACTATAGCTAGCACAAAATGAACATTCACTGAGCCATTTTAGGATAATCCGGTATTTTATGACTAAAATGCAGTAACATGTGTCATCTCTTTTAAAAAGGCAAAGTAAACAGCCTTGTGTCATTGACTGGGATCATCCTCAGATGTTTTTTTTTTCTCCTATGGGGGTGGTCTGTTTAAAAGAGACTTCCTTTTTAAAGTTGTTTGGTCAATACATGCTGCCACTATGGAACTCAAGTTAGCTTTAAAATATGGGCTAAGAACAAAATTTAAAAACAGACAAAAATCTACACAAACAAAAGAACTAAGAATCCCAATTTATGATGTTCATAAACCAGAGATGGCTCAAGCATTGAAGTATAATAACAGACTGTGCTTTGAATCAGCCACACCCTGAGCCACCTGACAGAGAAAACAAAAGCACAGCTGGACTGAATGTATATGAATCAGCAGCCTGCATAAAAAATCATAAACCTTCACGGCTGTAAAAAGGCCCCCGTCAAACATGATAGCAGAGAGAGCCAAACCACAAAGGATCTTTTTATTTGTTTTGTTTTATTTACTTTGGAAAAAGGAAACTTTTAGATCAGACATATATAGATGGGTAATTACTCAACATGTCTGCGCCGCTCTGACAAATTTCATCCTGGATTGAGCGGCCAAAGCACCTGCTCCACGAAGCACCAGCTGATGTGACAGGCCAATAATTACACGGGATTATACTGGGTTACAGTCACTTTGTTTCTTTGCCCTTTCATTTCCAGGGGTACTGGAAGAAACTGCAGCGCATGCTGCCTGCCCGCAGGGGCGTGATTGCACAAGAAGAAAAAACAGCAACAGTCGAAATTGTGCAAATGAAAGCCAAAGTGCAGCCTGTCAAAGAGCCATATGTTCTTTTATTAGAGTGTCTGTCAGCGGCTGGTCATATGTCAAGAGAGCGTTCCTGTTCTCAAAACGTATGAATATAAAGACAAGGACAGATTGCCAAAACAAGAAGCAGTCATTCTGGCCTTTTTTAAATTGAAACTTGTGTTTTTACTGTTAGGAAAAAAATATCAGTTCAAGAGATAGCTTGAACATTTTGAAGTAAGGATCTATGGAAAGATAGTGAGCAGTCAGTATCTTCCCTGCCTGAGAGGCCTGAATAACTAATGCTTATTCCAAACACGGTCAGTGCTAAAGCAGAATACTGCCATTCTAAAGCAGCTTTGGTCTCAAAACCTTTATATGAGTTCATGCATCACTGTTTTATAAGCATATTCACTTTTACATTGTAATTTACATGAAAGTCTGTGGTCTTTTAGTCTGAACACTATATCGATCTGTGGTACATTACCAAATCCATGTGAAACAGTATCGCAGAATGAAATGTTTTGAATAACACTGTCTTCAAAGTAAATACCTGTGTAATTCAAAAATGATGCTGGCATAAAGGTTTTAAAAGAGCGTTCACATGAAACACATTGACATATATGAGACTGCAGTTTTTTTAGAACAGCAGCGACCCATTTTGGTCTCGGCGCCACTCAGACTACCTGTTAGCTTGACTTCCTCTCACAGAAAATCTGTAATATTAAACTGAGATTAGTTGAAGCACCATCTAAAACAGGTAAGATACTGAGTGCTTATAACTTGTCCACAGAATCCCACTTAAAAAATTTTACACTATAAGGCCATCTCTCTGTCTGGCACCAGATAAAATCCGACACCTGGCAGCCATCTGAAGACTTGAAAGTGAGCTGATTTACAAGCAGACTTTGATTGTGCCATTGTGTGCTTGTCACATGAAGCTAAACAAAACAGTGTCCGTGTACAAGATACAGACAGGATAAATTTACCCATGTCACAAACGGGTGGTTTCTGCAGATGGCTGAGTGACAAAGAACATCACTCTATAGTATCAAACAGCTTGTAGAAATCTATGCACAATGAGTTATTACAACCAGCAAACAGAGTGCTAAAGAAGGAATAGTAGTTTCATTATGTGGCTGTTGATACACAGTAACACTGCACTACAATAGGGCACTTCTCATCTACTTTCAGGTACGGGACTTCAGTGCACATTGCTGCACCATAGGTGAGACAAAGAAGAGCAGAAGAGGAATCCTTTGCCTTTTGAGAGTAAATGTGGAAGAGGTGGAGTAATCTTTTGTGTTTTAGACCTACCAGCAAAGCGGCACAGATTGAATTTGTTCTTCAGGGAGAATGGGCAGTCAAATCATTGATGTACTTGACCAGGTCAGTCCACTGAGCAGGGGCAGGTCTGCCGTAATGCTAGTTTGAATCAATGTTCCCCATTGTTGGCTTGAAACAGACTTCAAAAGCTCTCAAACTTCACTCTCAAGAGCTTTTCCCACCACTGAAGCACCCACACCAGACCGTGTGCTGATTTAATCTCCCCATACCCGCATGGCATTTTTATATGCATTTTCTTCCTGGTTTATCCCACCAAAGCTGTCATGGACCAGTCAAAATGCTAAAGAGACTGATAGAGATTTGTCTTATTATTCAGACCACTTGATGCTGATGTCATTGCTCACTGGAAACTATGCAAAGTGCAACCTTATAAGACCAAGTGAGACATCGGCTAACGCTCTGCTCTCAAGATGCATCTGGTCAAAAAGAATAAAGCTGTTCTTTGTGAGACTTCCACAATTAACAGTGGAAACCAGGGAACGATTGAAAAAAGACTTGTCAAGGGAAGATGTAACCATAATTGACATTTCCCATTTTAAAAGGAAGTCCTTCATAAGGATCACTAACCATGCTGTGGGGTAGGAGTTACCAAATTTCTAGTTTGAGTGTGTAAAGGAAGCTGTAGTGAGCATGTTACGGTCAGCCTGAGCGGAGAGACAGCCAAAGGACTGCAGCAGATCCATTGCTCAGGTCAGCTGAGGCAGCCCCCTTAGATTCAAACAGGAAATACTCTTTCAACACCAGGCAATAACAACTCCACAAGGTTTACATTGATTTGACCCGTCTTCAGAACTGATGGAAACTTAGCCGCCTTTTGTTTTCCTAGGTACGTCACAACACAAGTTACTTCCAACTCCAAAGAAAAACACATCAATCTGCTGCATGAGAGAAGCCCATTTGTGTGAAATATAAGTCAGTTTAGAACTGGAAAGAGAAGCCGGATGTACATACTCTAAAAACTGTGTGATGTACTTGCGACTGCACTTGGACCATGACCAGGGATTTGTGTCATAGTTGAGGGTTGGGGCCATGACGTGATACTGGTGCTTCATGCCTGCCTCGCGGCACTTGGGGTTGTCATCATGAGGCATGTTGAACCTGGATCAAAGAAGGATGTGAAGAAAAAGTGGGGTTAAATACATAAAGTGATTTTTAGTATCTCAAAGGGGACATATTGCTTCCTTAAACAAGTTAGGATAGGTCTGTGGGCTATACAAAACATGTTCATTACATTTAATACACTACATTAAAAACATAAAAACTCACTGAAGGATTAAATGCTGCAGATCTGATGCACATTTATCATTATTAATTCAAACTCTGAGGATTCTGACTTTGGGATAGGGGCACTTAGTGGTTCCGAAACCCAACTGGTAGTGGGTTGGGACAGTGGCAGTATAGAAAAAAGTAGATTGCTGCTCCATCAACAAATCTCAAAAATGTCATATTACATGCAAATATTTTTTTATAAACCTTTACATTACTGTCACTTTTGCTTTACCTTATTTTTCATACAATTGTATGGTTATCTGCAAGCGCAAAAAGTGACAGCATCAACTAGCTGTAGCTGGACAGCAGTTAGCCTGTTAACCCAGTCAGAGTTAAATTCTGTTTCTCCAAGGTTGTTCAAAAGAATTAACTACAGCATGTAAGATAATATGTGTCCATAATATTTTCAAAGAACCCCATTTCAAAAGATCTGAACAATTTATTTAAGGGTTTTTATCCTGATAGTGAAGAAAAGCCTCACTAATACTGAAAGTGGCAAGTAGGGGGTGCAACTTTTTACGTAAACTGTCATTCTCCATCTATCAGCATCTATTACCCCCAACATGCTGATTACTTAGAACCGCCTTCAGTTCACCCCTTGCAGGCCAAAGCTCACCAACTCACATTCTCCAGGGGCTTAATGCAGAGAAGAGTTAGGGGTGGTAATATTGTGTACCATAGCACACATTTATATGCTACTCCAATGTAAATGCATAGAAGTTTGATTGCATTTTTAACAGTATCATAGTTGAAATTGCAAGTACAGTTGAAAGTTGCTGAAGTGACATTTATTGTAGTGTTTATAGGTCCAAATATCAGTAAACACTTTAACATTTGTTTTTTGTTACCAAACACTAAAGCAAAATCCCTACAGAAAAACAGTCCCTGGTATATTTTATTGATTCGTTCAGGCTGTCTTATAGTTGGCAGCTTTTCCTGCATATGTCCTGAATAGTGAGACAAATGTCCTGTTTTGTCCTGTGGTTTGGCACACAACCCCTGAAAACATGCAAAGATGAGCACGCATATATTTATATACACACAGGAACCCATCCAGCTGCATGATGTCTCAGATGTTTATAACAGGATGTGGGCCAGAGCTAGACTGAGCTGTAGCTGAGGGTCAGTCCCTACTGCCACGCAAACAAGATCTAGCACGGCTGGCATGAGGCCCACCCTGCAGGGGCCGAGGGTCTGAGGGCAAACACCCAAGAAATAATTAAGCCTCTGGCACAGTAATCTTTGCACACACAAACCAGGCTGCTTGATAACACTAATAACACCAACTGAAACAGGATTTGCAGGTTATATAGATGATTTTGAGTAATGCAGATGGCAAACTAATAAAGGGATATGATGCTGCATGCAACAGAGTCACTTTTGTCCATATCTTAAAGGGTGATCAAGGGCCACAAGAGTGTTATGTTGATTTCTCTGACCAACATCTGAAAGTTAATAGCTAAAAATCCTGACATCAGAAGCTTTAAGTGTAAGTAGGTCATAAATCAGGCAGCTTTAATGCCCAGATCAATAAAGAAGTTGATTCTGTATTTATGGCATCCACACTGTCATAAAATTAATGCCTGCTTTCTTTTACTCAAAGCTCTTAACAAAATAAGTGCATTGCTCTTTGTACATCACCATCCTATTTAAAGTGCACAATTCTATTAGATGAAAGAGAACAACATGTTTCTCAAATAAAATCTCAAAAATAACACTTCAGCACAGACAGAGCATTTTTGGCATAAAGGAAAATATTGATTCCTACACAGTTTGTGAGTCTCACATCCAAATTACTTCAAACGTACAGGAGAATTCCCACCCCATCTCACACTGCTATTTAAGGCACATTGCTGGTCCCATGTTAGAAGGGTGTGGCACCCCCTCAGGTCTACATACAAGCAGCAGTTTGGTGCTGAATTTGTTGTATCCTCTTCTGAAGCAAGTCAAACCACATCTGTTGTCACTGGTCCTCAAGATCTGGCAGATCAGCATTGGGTAATAGTTGGCATCTCAGCTAATCCCACACATGTTTGATTTGGGAAAGATTTGGGACACATGACAGACAGTCTACAGATATTCAGACTGTGTGTGAACAAGCATCATTTTGTTGATAGACTGTACCAGGGCACTGTCCAGGAAGGGTAACACATACAGATACATGCAGTGCTGTGCCATCAGCGAGGAGTGATTTGCAGTAATGCAAAACCAAGATTTCTTGCTGATCATGTTGCAATGCCACTTATCATCGATTCATGCCCCCTGCTTACAGCCCCACTGCAAACACAGTCTTCTCTGCTTTGGTGTTAATGGCAGCCTGTGCACAAGTCAGTAGTAGTCTGTAGTGTGATTCATGGCAGTCATTGCAACATGGTGCAGGGGCACATGGGGTATTGTAAAGAGTTTAATTATCTAATCAAATCATTCACATACAAATTTCTGTTTTGCACCAAACTATGTCCAAATCAAACCAGTACTTCTGGTTACTGATGCCTAACCCTGATGATGACAATCATTTCATCCAATAATCTTGTTGTGGTAATCCAGCCAGTAAATTTATGTGGTGCTACCTTTTATATATGTTATATTCTTTTACAAAAGAAAGTCTTACAGCTATTTATTCAAATAAAAGCACGCAATGCTTGTAAAACTTGACAAATCCTTATCCATGTCACGTTTGAACAACTCTTAGGTGAAGGCACCATGCCAGTAAAAATCCCCATGATGGTCATTAGTGGTCACACGTCCTCGCAGTCATCTGAGAAAGACCTCCCATCCACTAGTCTAAATCTTTCTTTAATCTGCAATGCTTTTGAGTGGCTTCCATGCACAACCTCACACTGGCTTTCCCAGTGCGCAAAACACTGCGGAGGGCTCACGCCTGCGAATGCTGCAATCAACCACGGCAGGACTCAGAGCCAACTGGGCCTCCAGCTGCTTGAACTTTAACATAAACAGATCCACATGAGATGCGAGGGGAAAGAGGGGAAGGACGGTGCAAGACCCGTCCATCTGCTGCTGTTCTGGTTCAATCACTCCACTGGAAGAATGTGTGAGCGTGACAGAGGAGGGAGAAGAATATTTTTCATTCTTAAACAGTGGCTCACACACGGACGCTGACACTGGTCCTTTTCAATGTCCACAGAAAATCTCTTATTTACTTTCATTAAACTCTGCAAAGTAGGTGGGCAGGAAGAAATGAAGAAAAAACAAAAGTTGTTTTAATCTTTAGATCCAGGACGCCATTGGATAACATTGGTTCTCAAATTGCACCTTATTTAAATCACCTGAAATCAGAACCACAGGGCATAATGAGTGAGTTGCTGGGATTTTGCTAAAGAGGAATGTTCGGAATAAACAGCACTTCATTTAAGTGATCAAGCCATGTGATTTGACTTGGTCATTTTGAGACAGATATTGTATACAGGCCTTTGTCTCACTTGAAACATGTGTCAATGTTTGCTTTTTGGGAAAACAACATGGCTACAAAACATGAATGTCGTGACAACTTGGGTGTGACAAAAGCACTAACAGATGACACAAGATCTTTGTTTAAAACTTTGCCATTAACTTTTGGAGTCAAACCTGTCTGTCTGTTAGCAAAATATCTCACGAATCACTGGATTTTAATAAAACACTCAGTACTCATTTGATGCACACCTACAACTAATAACCTTTTGGAGCCAATCCAAGATGGATGCTCAGCTAATCAACCTTAGACAACACAAAAATGGCTATAACTCAGTCAGTATAACAAGTACTAGGTTAGAATTTGGTGTGGTAGTAGATAAGCATCATCACCATCACAATCTTGAGTGCTGACAGATTAAACAAGATCTTTACTATAATAAAAAGTCTGGTATGCAGTGTAGTAGACAATATGCATTATTTCAAGGAATGTTAGTTTCTTTTTTTTTGTATTTAGATGCTTTACTATAGCTTATACTGCTTTAGTAAAAGTTACTAGTATAAAGAGAAAACAGGGGTTTGTATTAAAGGCTTCTTTTTCCATTATATCCATACTACATTTCACCTAAGCTTGTCATTGTCAAGGTAAATCTCACATGACTGACTCCTGAGCTGCATAGGAAGGTATTATGGGCTTCAACGTTATTAAAAGTCAGGTTTTTTTGCTTTATTATGTTTTGCACCTGTGGCTGCTGCACCCTACATTTCTTTATAAGTGGGCTTTTGTTGTCAAGGCTGGCTGCGAAGGGCGAGATAGGTTGTGTGCGTGTGCAGGATGTGTGTGTGTTCAGGGTGAAAGGGGTTGCTGCAGGCTGTGAGCTGCAACTTACACATGGCCCAGCTCATGAGCGATGGTGAAGGAGGCACTAATTCCATTTTCTTCACTGATGGAGCAGCTGCGGAACGGGTCGCACATGGTCCCAAGCTCTGCAAGCCCTTCAAACACACAAACATAAAGCTATTAATTAAGGTCATATCAAAACTAGTGATCTCTAAGAGAAATTACCCTAGGCATTCTCCACCCCCTCTCACTTCAGTCACTTCATTTTCAATAATATTATTAGCTGACAGCGTGGCATAAACTCATTACTGAGTAGTTTATGAGCTGAGGCAAGCCAAATGGAAACTTCATTCAAAGGAATTAGAAAGTGAAGGTATTTTGGAAAAAAAAAGGCAAAAGGTTTACCTAAAGTGTCACATTTGTCTTTTGCACCACAAATGTCTTCCCTAAGGAAAAAGGGAAAATATAGACAAACTTTTACACATCTGTTTGCATGAACAAGTTGGATTTCCATCCAAAGCTGGGGGATAGTAGAAGCATGTGTACCTTGTGATGAGGAGAGCAGTGTCATGGTGGGATGGATGGCTGTCATCCTCGACATTTTGGCTCTGCTGCCAGACACAGAAGTTGTACAGAGTGGTGGCAGCGTTGAAGCTCACAGTGGGTCCTTCCTGTTTTTGGTTCAGTGTTGGTCAGTAAAGCAATAATCTACAAGTAACTTTTTATCTTATCTTATGTTGAGGTGCTTAATGAAAGCTTTCCTACATGTTAGTCAGTTCTCCAACGCAGATCAAATGATTTACTGGTGATTTCTTCCAGTTTTGTCTCTTACTTGTTATATATCAGCTTTTCATAACAAAGGTTTTGAGTAAATTCTTAACAAGACCAAAATTAAGTCAATAGGTAGAAACCTTTTAGGGACTAAAGGAAGCACAGTGCATCCCTGCAGCAACATCTCGCTTGCAGGTGCTTTACAATTGTTCATTTGTTCCTCAAGGAGACCTCTCATGAGACTTGAGACTGACAAGAAATGCAGTGTAATTTCAAACAGGCCCCACAGACAAAAGGCTGAGCCAGAGACACCTGTTATGACGTCAGCCACGCTGAAGACCTGCATACACGGAGCATTCAGGACCCCGCGCTCACCTGTTCATTGTGGATGATGACTAGCTTGACAATCATGATGTTGATGAGATTTCCTACACTGGGGTCCTTGTACACCGCTGCTACCTGTAACAAAGACAAAACACACAGACAAAAACAAATGCAACATTTGCCAGAATTGTAGTAAAATAAACTACTATACTTCTCGAAACAGAGTTCTTAGAATAAGAAACCAACTGCTTATTCTAGTGACTCTGGTCTCAGTTTAATCAAACTAGAAATGGTACAATACATTCAAAACGAAGCCCAAACGCCTTCTTCTGGGTAAGGTTTAATTGTCAGAATTATAAACCAAATAAATAAATGTAAAACCTGAGCAAAGCTGAAGCTCAGAGCCTAGTAACATTTCTGCTCACCCCCACCTCTCCTTTTCTTGAGCACCCCCGTCACAGTTGGCCTGCAGTCTCCTGAGGCTGCGTCCGGCCTCATGACAGGAACTCATTAGTCCACTTTAAACATTTAGCTTGTCTTAGCCTAAGGGGCGCAAACATGGCCTCAGCCTAGCTTGTTTTTGCAAACATTATGTCTAACTGTGGCATTTAGGCTCTTGGTCTGTATCCTCTCACTGTCAAATGTCTAATGGACATCAGCCTGGAGTATCTGATAACAAATTAATCAAATTAAAATCTAGAAAGAAGAAAAGAAATGCTAGAAGAATTGTAGGTACATGACAAGTGTCAGTAATATATTTTTTTAACTCGAGGTTCAAATGAAAACAAAAAGATACGGCATCTATAGCATATCAAAATATCTAGATCAGCTTTTTCAGTAGGTATCTAAGTCATTTTTTAATCAACTTATGGGCATCTTTTGCAAAAAATCTCAGTTTTAAAAAGACATTTAAAAAAAAGATTTAGCTATCTTTTACTTTCTTATGTCAGAAGAACAGTAAGAGACACTGTCCTGGTTTTTGGTTTAAGTCTTTAGTTTCAATAAAGTTGATCTTGTTTTCTGTGCGTACATTATATTCCTGAATTTTATCCATTTGAGCTGTGTGACTGTATCTTCCTTCCTGTGTCTTCAAACTTATATATTTGGTTACCTGTTTCTGTCTTATACCTGGTTTCAGGTTCTCATCAGAACTCCTGCAGCTCATTTGTAGTTTTTATACTTCCAAATCTAAACACCTGCCACTGGACTCATGCATAGCAGAGCTTTTGCTTCGACGTCAAACCTGGGAGTTTAAAACTGACACATTTAACTCTAACTGCACTCTTTTCATAGGAAAAACACTCTACTGACAATCATTACTCTTTCATCAGTTAATGAATGTTTGCAACAAGCTTGTCAGTCAAAGTGGTGAGAGATGGCAGAAGGAACACACAGTTCAGGCCTGACTGATAAACCAGCCTGCTTTTACATACTTTTCCTAGACAGCCGGTCACAGTGTGAGTGGACTGATTAACAGCTGCTCTAACCATCGGGGTTAGGACTCATAAAGGCTCAGGATGCTGAGTCAGGACCGAGTCTATTAACAGGGTTGTTTTGGTTTATGCAGCAACACGCTGAGGTCGCTCAGAGGTTTACAACCAAGATGTCAAAACTGCAAAATCTGAAACAGGAAACACTCACAATTTGGCTCTATAAATTACACAAAAATGAACATGTTTGCATTGTAACTTTTTGTTAAAGGCATTTTGTTTTTTATTTATGCCCAAACTGTTCTGCATTTTGTGTTTGACTGAGCTTTTATTTTCCACTTGCTCACTCAATGTTGAATTTGCTGTACACAACAAAAGGCAGATGGCTGTTGCTAAATTTTGAGCACTACTTTGAAGTAACTTTGAAAAGACAAATCTACAGCATGTTTTTAACCTTTTTAAGATGTTACCCCCGTTTTTGGACGAGGAGGCAAAATTTAGGTTTTGGCTGTCTGTATTATAACCAAATGTCACTGCCTTCTTTCATTGTTGGGAGCTGAAATCAGCAGGACCCAGTTTACGGAAGCTGCCATGTTATTTTTTTGGAACCAGAGTCTGTGCACTAGCACAAGGAGGAGGGAAGGATTTAAGCCCCACCTACTACCTTGCACAGAGTCATGGTGTTACATGACCTTTCTTTTAAGTATAGAATAAAATTGTATTGGGACCATCCTATGAGAAATCACTTCTGGCTTCAACCTATATTAATAGTTTCAACCATTATTAGTTAATTATCACTATGAAGGGCAAGATCTTAATTAAAACCTTGGCATATAATGTAGTGGGTAATCCTTAACAGAATGCTAGTTTCCTTTATGTTCCAATAGTTCTCAGCTATGCAAACACATGTAGAATAAAAACTATTGGTCAGTTCACAAAGCTTCATCAAGGATAGTTATCTCAAAACTTAAATTTATAAACCCAAATTACCACGCCAACATACCCATTAAGACACAAAAACAAAGGGTAAAAAATCTTTAAAGAACTGCTACTCCACCAGGATGATAGTAATAATCTAAAGCTTGCATTACAGTAATAAATACTAAACACAACAACAATAATAAAAAATTTTAGAAACATTATTTTACTTACTACTGACATGATTGTTAAGATGTAGTGCTCCAGGTTGCGTCCATGGTGTCGCACCATTTTGGCGTCCGCTGTCACCATAAGCTCAACGTAGCGAGGATAGGAGAGGAAGCGCTTGCGTCTCTGATGGGTTGTGGTGTTGGTGCTGGTGGAGTCGTTCTCATAAATGTGCTGCTCGTCTACTGTGGCTCTGAGAGAGTCCAGCACCTCTCCCATGTTCCCTCTGCTGTCAAAAGCAACCGGCCTCTGAGAGTTCTCTGTTTTCACAAATAAAGTGCAGCAAAATATTTTGCAATTATAAATTTTCAGATCGCAACAGGCCAAAATATGTTGTAACTTCAAAATCAAACATTTATTTAATCACTATTATTTAATTCATATAGACTGCATCTAATGGAAAAGCACAATACATCGACAAGTTGAATTATTAAACAGAAGCACATTGAAGTTTTATGGCAGAAACCATCCATAAATTCTTGTGTCATTGGAGTATGTAGGAAAACAGTTGTACTGGGAGATTCAGGACACTGAAGGGCTTTAAAACTAGGATGTTTTAGTTCAGGCTACTCAAACAGAAAAAAAAAAATCCCTTGATGATATTTTACCGGCTTACTAATGAACTTGTCTTAGTATGCACTCTGCAGATAGTATACAAATCCTTTAACTATCCCATTTTTCTCCCCTGGTCAGTACTAGAATATATGGTGAATGCCAAAAATCATGCTAAAAGAAGCAAATCAAATCTATAGTATCATGTTGAAGCAATTTTTTTTTACAGGCCTGAGATAAATGCCTCCAGCAGCAGTCTTACAGCCAGAATGACAAGCGTATAGGCTGCATTTTCAGCTGGCTCAGTTTGTTCAGCTGAGCTGCACGTGTGGAGCTGGCTCTGAGTGGTAGATTCCTTCACCATGACAGATTTAAGTTAAAAAAGGGAGACAGGGGCAGATTATAAGCATAAGCAGATTTTTGTTTCCTTTTTTTTATTTTGCATTGGAGGAGAGATAAGGAAGAAGACTCCCTGCAACACAGAAAGGAGAAGTGAGCAAAAGAAAATGGATGGAACAAGATTAAAACAGATTTAATTAAAGGCCTAAATGCCTATTGCCCACCAACTTTCAGGCTGGAGTTATAAACTAAGATCATCTTATATTGAGGAATGACAGTTATAGCCATTTTGGTCAAATGCTGAATAAAATGTTTTACGTGAATAGTGAATGATTCAACTACAACCATGTCACATATAGCTAAATACCTGTAAAATTGGATGAGTTATAGCAATTTATGTGTTGGCTAAGGTTGATTAGCTGTGGTCAAACTGAGCTGACCCAGAAATTTAATCAGTTGTAGCTATGCATGCAATTATTACATTCTGTGACTTTCATTACCATCCATACAATGTTTCATAAGATATTTTGCTAACAGACAAACCGGGTTGACTCCAATAGTTAATCTCAAAGATAAAAGCAAAGGTTTGGCACAATGAGTAGTGCTCTGCACATGTGTTGGGGGCGGCTCTTAACTACTACCACACCAGTAGCTTAATATATGTAAACTGACTGATTTATAGTCAGTAATGTGTTTTCTAGGGCCAGTTGGCTGTGGGTTGACTCTAAAAGATAATCAGTTGTAATTGTCCAGCCATGATTTCATTCTGAAAGTTTCATGAAAATCCAACCAGCAGTTCATGAGATATTTTGCTAACAGACATACAGAGGCATACACATCCAGGCAAAAGCATCACACCCTAAATAGAGTTTGGAAAGACAATTCAAAAACTAAAGAGCAGAACAAAAAAGAGAGAGATAACCCTTCAATGCTTTCCACCCCCACCCCTTTCTAAAAACAGAGTGACAATCTTTTAAGCTTTCTATAAAGGACAAAAAGGGTTCAGCAAGGGTCAGAAACGAATCAGCAATTGATAGATTTATGTTGTTGTTCTGGCTAAAGCCAAGGTTACTGACCCCACAGTATAGCACACAGGTCATTATGTTGTCAGCATCTGTAGTGACTTATTGCTGCATGTGATACAGAGCACATACTCGCTTACATTGGCTCCATATTGTCTTTAGGTCCGGTGAAGTCTAATTTGAGTAGCCATGATACAACAAATACAACCCGATGAACTGGGGTTTGAGAGAACACACTGATTCATCAAACAAAAACAAGATTTTTTTTTGTTATAACTTCCTGTTTCATCACAAATCAAACTGATTCAGGTTTAGAAGAGTGGCAAGCAATATCCATAGACGTAGTTTTATTTAAGAAAACATTCAAATCTGAAAGTTGCTGAATGAATTTAAGATCACACAGCCATGAGTAGACAAATGATATTAACTGAGAGTACCAGTGTTTCTGTGCCAAACATAGTTTCGAGTTCATCAACAACCTCCTCAACTCTGGATAACCCGATTACAGTGAAGAGTCCTATTGTGTTCACTTAACTCAAACTTTCCATACTCTCCAACAAAGACAGATTGTGTGTATGTTTTTGCCAAAAAAACAAAAAGACAGAAAAGAGGAAAATACAACTGATGTGCTCCTCGAGCATTCAAGCGATGCCCCTCAGTGGGCACACGAGGCAGAGTGTGACTTTCTGGCACAACGGTGCAAAGCTCTTGCTGGTGTGAGGCTCAGCCCCATGCCAGCCTCAGCAACCAAGCCAGAGCCAAGCCCGTCTGTGCCCATGCATACAGTCCAGCCAGCTGGGCCAGAACGGAGCTTAGTATTTTCTAGGAAAAACCTCCCAGAGTCCAAGTCCACGACACTAAACCCCTTAAACAGACTCATCAATGCAGTCTGACATCAAAAGGATTATCAAATTGGTGTTGAGACGAAGAGTAAGTAAGTTTGAGCTGGAAAAAAAGAAGAGGAAGAAAAAAAAAACCCTGTATGGTCCTGGTTAGAACAGACTTTGAATCAGTCCAGATTAGCCACACACAATCTTTTCTAAATCGCCTTAAGTTGAAATCCCCCTCCCACTAGGTAGTGAGCTGCCACTTACACCATTAGACAACAGGGGTGACTGCACAAATCTACTGAACAATCAGACACATGACATCACTCAGCGGGCACTTCTGCATCACAAATACACCCACATCTCTGGAGTCTACAAATTCATGACAAAAAATCTAAAATTAATTTATTCTAAAAATAGCAAAAAATTACATGACCCTACAGCTATATACTGTACGTCCATTAAAGACAATGCCTTTAAGTTAATTTAAACCTTGAGTCTTTAAAGAGATTAAGAATCAGTACTTTCAAAGCAGGATCTCAATTCCAGTGTTGAATTCTCACACTAAAAGAAACTATGTAAGTACAAACAAATCAATACAATGACATGCGTAAGGACACGTGCTCTGTAGATGTATTATTTTGCAGCAACTGCAGTGGTGTCTTGTAATAAAATTTGTAGCAAATTATTGTTGAACAACTAACTGCACAAATAGATTTGACTTAATGAAAATGGTAAAGGTATACATACAGTATGTTTCTACAAACACTTTTTTTACTCAGTGGAACAAGCATGCCCCATGGGATCTTCCTGATTGCTGTTTTGATACTTACTGCCTACATATACTGTACATTGATTAACCTTTTGGAACCAACCCTCATCCACTCAAGCTTCATTTAACAATCAAAAAGGGTCCAAAGATTTTATTGCTAACATCCTGGTAACTCTGACTAGACTGAACAGGAGAGCGTAGTATTAAAGCTAATCTCTGTAAGTAAACAGACAGAGACTTGGGGTTTATTGCATCTATCCATCCATCAATATTTCATAACTGCTTTACCCCCTTCAGGGTTGCAGGTGGCTGGTGCCTATTTCCTGCTGTCAGCGGGCGAGAGGCAGAGTACACTCTGAACAGGTCACCAGTCCACCACATGGCCAATGCAGGGACACACTAGACAGACAACCATACACACTCACACCTAAAGGTGGTATCTCACTGGGCTGTGATGTTTGGGGACTGATTAGAGACACAAAACTCTGAGAAAAGTCACACATTTTCTTTTGGAATCATAATGAACAACATCTTGCATAAACTCCCAGTGAATTTTGGGCCAAAAGTTGCTGGGGAGTTTGCATACATATCAACAACTATACTAATTTGAAATAACAAAAGATAAATTGAGAAGGGTTTCGGGGACCAGTGGCCAGTGCAGCAGCCTTGTAATTCTGAGGAAGCAGGTTTGAGCCCAGGTTGCGTCAGGAAAGGCATCCGGCGAAAAACAATTGCCAAATCATTCATGCAAGTTTGCTTGCTGTGCTGACCTCTCCGCAGAAAGGAGCAGCCAAAAATGGGGGAAAAAAATTGGGAAGGGTTCCAGATGCCTGCAATGACTCAAACTATTTTGACAGAAAATTAGATGTGCAAATTTTCTGAACATATTCAAAGTTTCAGAACCATAAGAGCCAGGACCTGTTACTCAAGCAAAAAAAGGAAGAGCTCTTGCAAACGTTTCAAGACATTTTCGGAAATTCCCTCGCGAATGCCGTTTGCAAATTGTCATCAACAGTTGCAGCCCATTGAGATACTGGCTTAAGGGTACATTGACCGTTAACCTAACATGCAGCACCTTCCTCTGTGAGGCAACAGCACTGACCACTGCATCATTTCATTGAGTTTTAAGAAACTGATCTTCTTTTGTACCTCTGGACTGTGTTAAACTCATGCAGACAATAAAACAACACAGCTACAAGAAATGGCAGAAACTGAAAGGAATAATGTGCCTCGTTCACGAAAATGACAACAGATCAACAGATCATTACTCATTCATCAAACTGCCCAAAAACACTCCACAGGTAATCCACATATAACATGCAATAGATACCACTGTTTCTACTGGTATAGTACCAAACCAAAACAATATAACAATGTCCCTCTATTTAGTTAATTGGATATGAAATTGCACACCTGGTGTCCCATACACATTAACACTCAGCATATATATATACAAATATGGTCCTCCAATTGAGTCTGAGCATCTACAAAAGTCTACATTAATTGTAGGAACTTTATGTTTGACCTTGTTCATGTACACCAGTGTGCGCAAAAGGACTCTGAAATTTCAACCAAAATCAAAGATCTACTCATGTCTCTGTTAAAAGTATCAATGTCAAGTGAATGAAAAAAGAAAACCTCCATTTCATCATTGAACTAATGGACATTCTTTTACAGAGAGCTGCTGAGAGTTAAAGCTAGATTCCCTGGGTACTAATTAAATGAACAGTTTACCCAGATTTTACAGGTAGAGCTTTGGCTCTACACAAGGTCAGACAGTCTGATTGCTGGAATTACCTGACAGTGGGACTCAAGAAGGGATAAATTTTACAACTCCTGCAGACACGGAGACAATTAAGAGCAATTTTGTGGCTAGACAGGGAGAAGCAAAGACAACAAATTGTTTCTTCTGCAGAAGGCTTTTAAACACAAAGTGGTGCACCTTTTGACCCCACTGAAAGGTACAAGGTTTTGAGCACTGACAGAGCATTTGTTTTTTACCTCATATATACATACATAATATACACATGATATACACAAATAATACACAGTCATACACTCACATACACTTACATAAACTTTTTCTAACTAATGCTGATAGACACAAATCTGGAGATGGTTTTTTAGTCAAATTATGAAACTGGATAGCTAACTTCAAAGACATTGATTCAGATATGATCATTAGCTGGTGGGTGTGCAAACTATTAAAATTGGAAAACCATAAGAGAAAACAAACTTTCATGTTTTTCCCATTATTCCATACAACTGTTAGGAGACTATTTTTTTCTTTGTTGATTTTTTTATATATTCTTCCTAGCCAGTCTCACACAAGAAAACAAATGCAGGAGATTTAAAGAAGTGTTAGAGGGTAGAAGTCTAACAAAAGTCCAGCAAAATGACGCTGTTATTGCAGAGATGACATTAAATATGTACATTCAGGTGCCAACAAAAAGCTTTTATTTTTGGAAAGACATGAAGATCTCAGTCTTGTTTCTTTTACTGACTTCTTCATATGACTGATCTCAGCTCAGGTTGAAATCTTCAATTAAAAAAATAAAAAGTTTTTCACGGAGCAGAGTGGCGATATCCCTTCGTGTTGCTTCAGAAACTGTTTTGTGTGCTGATTCCAGCAGTTGTTTCACAGTAGCTGATTGCCAGAGGAGGTAAGTAAGCTTTACATAAGTAATTGCTTTCTAACACAAACAGTATAGACAAGCTAACCCTTAACCTTCCAAAACCTGCTTAAAATCCCAAACCACCTTTGGCCTAGATGGTTTACAGATGATCTTTGGTCAGGGGTTTGAGTGATGTCTTCTCTCTCTGATAATAATCAGCTAGAGCTCTAGGCAGTGATGCTGATGTTTTTCTAGACAGTCTTTTAAATTGCCTTTCCTTCGTCCACTTCAGTAGGATACAGCCACCCACCTGTCACTGCCTCTCACCTCTGACTATCACTCATGTCACCAAGTGATCAATCACCGTCACTCCGGTTGTGCTAATCACCCCACTGAGCCCACATCTGTTGAGAATACCCAGACAGTAGACAGTGACAGAAAATAGCCCCGGCTGAAATCTGTCGTGGGAACCCCTGTGACAGCACAACAGATTGGGTTCAACAGGGCCAAGGCTTCAGGAGAGACAGACACATGGAAGCTATTAAAGTTACTGACTACTTGTAGCTCTTTTCAGCTCTGTCCAGAGATTCTGCTATTGTAACATCGAATGACAACAAGTGCAATTATTAGCAGCTCACACCGTCTGTCATGCTGTGTATGAAAGCTGTGGCAGGCTGCAGTCAGAACATGTCTCCTCAGATTTACATCAAACTCAAGGAAAAATACATTTTTTGATTTACAATAAAGATTCCTATTAAAGACTTTCAAATAAATTCTGTGGTTCTGTGGTTGGACAAAAAATGTTATTTATTTTCTGGGAGGACCAACAGCAATACAACAGTTGAGAAAACTACTTTTCCAAAGAATGTGTAAATGAATAAAGAAAAACTGTGGAAGCTTGGGAAAAGGCAGGTGCCACTGCATAACTCAGGAACAAGGTTGGTGAATAAATGAAGCACAGGCTGAGGCTGCTTAAAGAAGCTTCTTCTTCATTCCTCTGTAGTGCTTGCTCGGTTTCTAAGTGGGGCACTTTATCTACTGACAGTCGAAAGAGATGCCTTGCACTTTCACAAACACACATCCATGCACAAACAACTTATTTGCACACTTACAAAACACAGACAAGCTTTTTATCTCGCAACAATAGGTGCTACGTCAGTTCAAGAAGGATGAGGGCAAGCCTAAGGATTTGGAGTCATAGGGCATTCAGAAGTTTCAAACTGTCCAAAGCCAGATGTTACAGTGAGTAGCGGTGTCTGAATGATTATTATACCCAAACTAACTTCTTTTCTGATCTCTATTAAGAGTGTGAAAGCCTGAAAGAGGCATTAGAGGAAATAGCAAACAAAAAAAAAACTACCATCACACATACAGTGTGAGCATGAAGAAAAGAATCCTAAACTCTAGTTGTGTTAGGGATCAAGCTGCACCAACACTATGTGTACCAAGAACTGCTGTTATCAAAAGCAGTAATTTCATCAATCCTGCTGTCCTGAGTTGGCCATTAAAATAGGGAAGGTCTGAGAGCCAAAACTGACTACATGTTCAGATTTTTGTTTGCTGTCAAGTTCTCTATATATTCCATTTTAATTAATAAGTAATTTAGAAAACATTTAACACCTCAGATGTTGAAATGGACATCAAGTACAGCTTGGTTCTGCTTCCCTTCCCCACTTGCTTGTCTTCACATGGATTTTCGAACGCAATAAGGGGAGAGAGAGACGAATTTACCCCTATCTGCAGTCACCCTCATCTGTCTTGTGTTCTCATCCAAAGGACAACACAGGGATTCGTATGCTGGCTCAAAGACAGATAGAGTGTAGAGTGTGCCGGTAAAGGTTGGAGCTCTGTTGTGATCTGAGCCAGTGAGCTTCTTTTCTGAACGCTTTTGAAATCCAGAATCAGGCACAACAAGATACTCTGTAACTTTAAACATTAATCACCCTCTCAACAGCTATCTACCCCAGTGGTATTCCCAACAGCGTTTCCGCCACCCAGGTTGGCTGAATGAGGAAGAAAGCTGATGCAACTGCTAAGTATGTCAGTCTGTGAGAACGTATTGCAAAGGCTGTTCAGCTGTTACTGATTTGCTGACAAATTTCTTATTTTCAGTTTTGCACTGAAAACAAATGAATGTGAAACTCCCATCCATTCAACAGCTCATTCAATGACAGCAAGGTGCTTTTATCAGTGGTGCGTGAAGACAGAATGAGAAAAGAAACCTCCTGAAGACAGGTTCCTGACTGCTGAAATAACAGAATATCATTTTCCATCAAGTTGCCGCTTTACCGCCTCTTATCAGTCCACTCTTCTTTCTGACATCTCTCAGCCAGTGGAGGCACATATGTTACAAAGTCAAGGATTTAAATGTGTCAAAGATGACAAAGTTGAAAAGTTTAACTTTACCTCACTTAAATACAATTATTTGGACACATAGCCTCCATTTTCTGTCAACACACTTTTTGAGACTGGAAACTCTTTGGGCTTTATGGTGAAAGGTTTTCCACTTGTTATTCTATAGTTATTGCACTAAAGCAGAAGTCAGGAACACCATATCGGAAGGGAAATTGATATCTTAGCAGACATATTTCTGACCTGATAGCTGAAGTTGTGGTTTGTATTTTCACTTTTGTGGTTTTCAAAAGTGGCTTTTCTTTCAGGAAGACATGCAAACAAAGAAAAAAAAAAAGGAGAATAATCAAAATCGACCAACTGGTAAATGTGTAAAGGAAACAGTTTTTTTTTTTTTTTTTTACAAGTATGAGAAACTGAATGACAAGTGGGTGCACTTGACCATTCGGCATTTCCATATGTTTGAACCTAAGAGGGCTTCAAATTCTCCAAACCTCTTCAAAATCTCCAACCTATCTAAGCACTCTGTAATCCTGGTTGCAATTTTGCTTCAAAAGAAGAGCCCTCTTTACAGACACACAGAAGGAAAAAAAGAATAAAGGAGCCATAGGATGAGTGACCCTAACAAAGACTGCTTTTATAGCTGTTCAAAAATACTGTAATCAACTTCATATCAACACGAGAGGGTTTTGGCTTATGTTTACACGAAGATAAATTAGAAAATTGTAATTTTTAACTTGTAAGGAATTAATAAGTGTGGTTATGCAAACATTCTGGCAAAAACAAAACTGAAATAAAAATGTAATCTTTTACCCTTACGCATATTTTCTGTTACACAGGACTTTTGTAGTTTTGTTTCAACCCATTGGTATTTTTGGAGGCAGTAAAATCTTATTTGCTACAGTTTGTTGATTTTTTTTTTCAAGCCATCCAGTAATTTCAAACTCAAATCAAATGGATACAAATGGCTTGAAAGGTATAGTAACTTATAGGTTTGACTACCAAACTGACTAAGCATTTACTCTGTTACTCTGTAACATTCCTTTACCCCAATCTCAGTCAAATGTAGACATAAATTGTCCCCAAAAGGCTGAAAACTTTACAAATATAAAACTTTTTAATTTATTTTCAGTGAAGCTTTATAGAGAAACAAGAGGACAGGACTTTGTAGAGACAGACATACAGCTCTGAGTTAAAAGTAAAGAAGAAGTAAAGAAAAGAGAAGACTGTTCAAATTCAGCTGGAAAATGCCCCAATTCCAGGAGCAGCAACTGCAAGTGTTTTGCAAGCAGAACGCCACGTGCCAAGTCAGTGTTTACATCGAACCTGCTAGTAGCAGCGTGCTTTGCTCTTCTTCCCTTAAAAAGCCAGGACAGGCTTGTTAGTCTTGGCTCAATGTGGCCTTCAAAGAGCCCATTTATCACCACATCTGGAGAGGGACCTATCTGATAAAGCTGAGGAGCCTCAGCCTGGGACACCTCATAATCCCAACTCAGGATCAACAGTCCTTTTAATCCTTCGGTTCATTGTTTACCTGCTTCCTCCTTTGATGAAGCCCGACAGGTGTCTCCTACATTTACAGTTTTTCCTTCTTAAAGACTCCCAGCGTAATATAAATTAAATAGAAATTCTGCAAGGATAATGAATATTCCTGAGACATCTAAAGTCATTCAAGCAGAGTTAACCCACCAGGTTCTGACAAGAGAGTGCATTTAAACAAGTCCAAAAGTGGGGGCAGTGAGACCGTCCATCTCAGTCTGTTTGCCACACACAGACTGAAAGAGCGAAAGACCAAAGCATATTAAGATGGTATTGGCCTGGCCCATCAGGCTAGTCTGAGATTTTTAAAGCGCCGCCACTCACAATGGCCACCATCGGACAACAAAGACGGGGTTCAGACAACAAACAACTGAGGCGCTCTGCACATAAAAGATTTATTGCATCGCGCAACAAAGGCCGCCCTCGAAGCTGCCTCTAAGGACAACTTTAGGGTCTTCCATTGAGGTGAACTTCACTTCGTCACACTGCTTTCCTCTGGCTCTGTGCCACCCAAAGGACTCAACAATAAAAATTCAAATGAAATTGGGGGGGACTTACAAGCGGACTCCCAAGCGGAAAAACGTCTCCTGTTCTTTTTAATGGAACTGCAAACTAAAAAAGTGATTATTTCGACCCTCATCTGTGCTTCTGCCACAGACTTGGTAGTGAATGCTTCAGCAGAAGTGAAGTAAAAACACTTCACTTCACAAAACTGAATTGGGCCCAGTTTTGCTTAATTAAACTGAGGAGCTTTCATTAACCCCCTCTTAGTCAGGATTGAAATATTTTGGGTGCCCCATAAATCAAAACCTGTGACTGAAAATAGTTTGTACTGTATTGCCGTCAGTCAGAAAGTGAATGCAGGTAATAAAAAGGTAAGTGTCTGTGGGTGAAATTCAGACAGACGGTGGTTACAGGCAGGCTGGTTTGGCTGTCTGTTACCTGAGGCAGCGCAGGGTTCACCAGGATTCGAGATGTTCTTTTTCCTCTCATTTCGATAGACAAGATGGGGTTTGTTGTGCTCTTCATCATATTCCTCCCCCACAGCATTTAAAAGAGGCTCCAAGAAGTATTCGCCGTGTTGTGTCGTAAAGGTTCCAATCTGTAGGAAAGAAAAGAGACATCACTGATGAAGCAGACACTTGCACACGCTGCTGTGCGGGTTGAGTTTACAGGTTTATTGACAGAGGATGTTGACAGACTAAATTTGTTCTGTTTTAGCCCTGGGCACCACTTTCACAGAAACCTTTTTTGAAACATGCTGACTCAGAAGTGTCCATCATAGTTCACTAGCAATCAAATCAAGAAAAATTGCAACAAATTTTAAGCGTTTTATGCATTTATAAATGTGTAAGAAAGTCACTGTGATTGCGTAATCTGTCGTATGCATTCATACACAGGCTGTTACCTGAGGAGTGTTCTTCATAACTTTGGTCAAAAATGCATTTCCCCTCACACTCTGACAGTGGGAGGAGTGACAACATCATATGTGGACAGAGCTGCTGACAGAAGAATGATAATATTGATTTGACAGCTTAGTTTCTCACAGTGCTTCATCCAGCCATGAGGTACAGTGATGTTTACATGCGAACACTTAAGCAGGATATTGGTCCCAGGAATGTTATCTTTAGGGCAACATCCCAAAAAGTGATGAATGTTTGACAATGGAAAACATACCGATCGGATGTGGAAACAAACCATATTTGTTCCCAGAAAGTAATAGATTTGTTCATGCCTTTATACAAATCTCACTTCCTGAAAAATGCTACAAGCCTTAAGCTGAGGTGTTATGACTAGCCTGTAAAAACAATGCACTGAAAAAAAGAACACCCCAGAAACTCAAATCTGCACATTTTCCACTACCAATGTCTTGTCACATAATTGTTTGCTTCTAAGGAGCCTCTGTGGATGAAATACTCAAACTCTCTATTTCATAGCAAACAAAGTAAGAACAAAATTCTTTTACATTAATACATTTTAGCCATACATATGATTTTTTATGTGTCAAAGACAAATGCAGAGTGGGTTGATGTTATGTGACCCAATATTGTTGTCTTTTTATACATAAAAGAGGTTGTGTCAAATGCGTTCCCGGAGAAACTAATAGTGAAGAGGATGTTTTCACTAAATCATATTTGCAGTCTGTCGTAAACCAGGAGATTCTGTCCAGAGAGCGAGACCAAGACCAACACGGAGACGGATGTAAAGGTAAGTGATTTTATTTACAGGGTGATAGCTATATACAGTGGGCGGTATCCGGAGAGTCTGCAAGAGAAGGAGAGCTAGGTGAGTCTCGGGTACAAGTCT
>NC_051440.1:9571216-9574708 GCF_001649575.2 Kryptolebias marmoratus | reverse complement strand
TCTTTGACATCTGCAGTCAAACTGGACCACCAGAAGTACCGGGTGGCCAACTTGAGCATACGATTTACCCCTGGATGGCAGGAAAACTGCTGAGTGTGTAGCCAATCCAGTACTCTAGGCCTTACTGTAGTGGGGACATAAATTTTGCCAGGAGGACCTCCTCCGGGGTCTGGTTCAACCCGTTGGGCCTCCCGAATCTCCCTCTCAATGTCCCATGTGAGGGCTCCAACGATCAGGGATGGGGAGAGTATGTGCTCCTCTTGCTCAGAGGAACTCTCCCGAGACCAAAGCCTAGATAATGCGTCTGGTTTGACATTCTTAGTTCCAGGTCTGAAGGTAATGGAAAAATTAAATCTACCGAAAAACAGGGACCACCTAGCCTGTCGGGGGTTCAACCTTTTGGCTGTTTGCAGGTAGGCTAGATTTTTGTGGTCGGTCCAAATGATGAATGGAACCTCACGCCCCTCCAGCCATTGTCTCCATTCTTCCAGTGCTAGTTTTATGGCCAGTAACTCTGTTACCGACGTCGTAGTTACTCTCGGCCGAAGTTAGACGCCGAGAGAAATATGCACAGGGATGGACTCTATTGTCTTCTGTAGATCGTTGTGACAGGACAGCCCCTACCCCTGTATCAGATGCGTCAACCTCAATGATAAATTGTAGCTTAGGATCAGGGTGGCGAAGTATCGGAGCCGAAACAAAACGAGCCTTTAATTCGTTGAATGCAGATTGTGCCTCAGGTGACCAGATGAAGGATCGTTTGGTGGAAGTGAGTTGTGTGAGAGGGGTTGCAATCTTACTGTAATCCTTTATGAATCTGCGGTAGAAATTGGCGAAACCAAGGAATCTCTGGAGTTGACGACGATCGGTGGGAGTGGGCCAGTCTGCGACAGCTCGGGTCTTCTCAGGGTCTGTTTGGTAGAAACCCTGTCCAAAAATAAAACCCAGAAAGTTGACGGTGGTTACACTGAATTCACATTTTTCTGCTTTGACAAACAGTTGGTTTTCTAAAAGGCGTTGCAAGACTGCTTCAACATGGCTCTGATGCTGTGCTGGATCCTGGGAAAAAATGAGGATGTCGTCAAGGTAAACGAAAACTGAAGTGTTAAGAAAGTCTCTCAAAATGTCATTAATCAATGATTGAAATACTGCAGGAGCGTTGGTGAGCCCAAATGGCATGACTAGATATTCAAAGTGTCCGAGAGGGGTTTTGAAGGCTGTCTTCCACTCGTCTCCCTCCCGTATTCTTACCAAATGGTAAGCGTTCCGAAGATCCAGTTTGGTGAATATGGTAGCTGAATGAAGTTGTTGATGGACCGAATCGATTAAGGGGAGAGGGTATTTGTTTTTGACAGTGATATGGTTCAACCCTCGATAATCGATGCAAGGGCGGAGGCTTTTATCTTTCTTCTGGACGAAGAAAAATCCTGCTCCCAAAGGTGACTTGGACAGACGGATGATGCCTGAAGCCAGGGAGTCCTCGATGTAGGCCTTCATTGCCTCTCTTTCAGGTCCTGAAAGGTTAAACAGTCTACTCGAAGGTAATGTCTCCCCTGGAATAAGTTCTATGGCGCAGTCATAAGGTCGGTGTGGTGGCAAGGATAATGCCCTAGATTTACTGAATACAGGAGCAAGATGGTGATACTCCACCGGTATTTTAGTTAAATCTATGGTTTGTTCTGGTTCAGCCCTGACCTTGGATGACGACAATGCAGAGTGTAAACAGTTTTGTAGACAGAAGGGGCTCCATGACTCGATCCTCCTCTCTGTCCAGTTGATTACTAGGTTGTGGGTTTGTAGCCAAGGAAACCCTAAAATCATCTGAATACTAGATGCAGAAAAAACTAGAAACTCACTCTCCTCTCTGTGATTTCCTGACACCAGAAACTGTAGTCTATCTACCTTGTGCGTGATTCTAGTGATAACCTGACCGGAAATGTCTATAACGGGAAGAGGAGAAGATAATGGGGTAAGTTTTAACTGTAATTTATCAACTAGGTTCTTAGAGATCAAACTCTGTTCTGCGCCTGAATCGATTAGTGCGTGGACTGGGACCTTCATTTGATGGTTTAGGAGAGTAGCGTGAACAAACGTGATCCGAGAGGTTGTGTGAGGCTACTCACTAGTACCCCTCGGTTAACTAGTGAGACTTCCCTTTTAAATGAGGGCAACTGGCTCGGAAATGGTCTTCCCCCCCGCAATAAAAGCATTCCCTAGCTTCTACGCGCCTAAGTCTCTCTTCTGCCGTTAACCTTGCTCTCCCCACCTGCATAGGTTCTGAGACCATGTTCGGGATCGTTGGTTCGTTCTCTGTGATAGCAGCGTGATGACCGAGGTTGGTCGTCCGATCCCTTCTTTCCCGTTGTCTCTCACGCAGGCGGTTATCCAGGCGTATGGCCAGAGTGATCAACTCATCCAGAGCTTGTGGCTCCTCCCATCCCACTAGCTGGTCCTTGAGGGATTCTTGAAGAGAATGAATGAAAACTCCCTTCAAGGCTGACTCATTCCATCCGGAAGTAGCCGCCAGTGTCCGGAAGTCGATGGCGAATTGGGCCACGGAGCGTGAACCCTGCTTTAAGTTCCATAATTTCTTTGTAATTTCTGTATCTGTATATTTGAGCCCAAAAGTCTGTTCAAAATCCGCAATAAATTGGTCGAAGGGGGTTACCTGGATAGCCCGAAAACTGTACCTAGCTTCTGCCGATTTTAATGCCTTATCGCGAAGAAGCCCAATTACGTACGCGATCTTAGCTGGACCATCGGCAAAAGATTGCGGCGAGCGAGCAAATACTAAATAGCATTGAAGAAGGAACCCTGCACATTTGTCGATCTCCCCTGAAAAAGGTTCGGGAGTCGGCGAGGGAACCTCACGAAAATATCCGGGAGTTGATACCGGAAGTGACGTGGCCGAAGAAGCGGATACGGAAGAGGAATCAGTAGCGGTGGGAACTATCGATGACAATCTTTGATGGATTTCCTGAGTTAGTACAGTTAAATGGTTCAAACGATCGGTTTCAGACTGTTTTTCGCAGAGAGCATTGATCATGGAGTCGTGTCGACCGAGTTCTGAGGCTGTTTTAATGCGTTCTGACTGAGTACGGCTTCCCGCCGTCTTTGCAGTGAACCTCTTGCCCACATATACTATCCGCAGCTTTAACCTGCGTCTTGTGGAGAAGGACGGAAACCGGTTGCCTACGCAAAAGTAATTTCCTTTGACCGGACGGTGTTGGTTTCGACCCACTCTGGACATTTTAGTATGGCTGGAGCATACTGTCGTAAACCAGGAGATTCTGTCCAGAGAGCGAGACCAAGACCAACACGGAGACGGATATAAAGGTAAGTGATTTTATTTACAGGGTGATAGCTATATACAGTGGGCGGTATCCGGAGAGTCTGCAAGAGAAGGAGAGCTAGGTGAGTCTCGGGTACAAGTCTAGATCCAGACGGTGGAAAGAAGGTGGTAATAATGTCTCTTTGTTTGCTTACAGATCC
>NC_051440.1:9561753-9570434 GCF_001649575.2 Kryptolebias marmoratus | reverse complement strand
GGGGGGGGGGGGGGGATTTGTTATGAAAACATATAAAATGATGCAGTGTCTGCATTTTGTAGCAATCTTCAATAAATAAGAAACAACACTGATTTACATGAGAAAAATTTATAATCTCCTAATACAGAATATTCTGTTACTGTCACATCATTGTGACTAATAAAGCTCTGCGCTGATTATTTCTGCACAGAAATGTATAAAAACTATTATGTGCTGCTTTTATGTTGTAATTGACAGTAGTTTTTCACTTGCATCATGTAAATCACTGCTTATGGTGAGTTAGCATTAATTAGATAACCATAGTTGGGTCATTCTTAGAGTGAGTTAAGATCTTTTTAAGTGGGGTTTACAGTTTACAGTAACTATTGATTATTTCTGACTGGATTAGCGAACTAATGGCTAGTCCAAGAGAGGCCAAGACCAAAGTGAATGGAGAATTTGCAAAATAACCGAATTCTCAATATGTCAATGACTCATGCAAACTTTATTTTATAAACCTTTACATCACCATTAGTTTTGCATTACGCAATTATTTAGATTAAAATCAAGCGCAAATAACAAGGAGCTGCTGTGACTCGGCTGTTAGCTCATCACTCTGGTCAGATTTAAACTTTTTTTCTACAAACTGAGGTCACTCAAAGAGGTATCTACAACAGGTAAGATATTGACAGAACCCCACTCCAAAAGATATGGACTATCCTTTTAAGTTGTCCTTGTCTCAAAAGAAGAAAAACATAAATTTCTCATTTAGTCAGAGAAGAGCCAGAGGTTCAGGGTTTCCCAGCATTAGCAAAGAAGAAGTTTGGGAACAAAAATAACTGTTTAGCAGCGGGTCGCAACTAAGAGACTTCTTTTAAAACAAGGTCACACTCCTGACATGTGAGGAATAACTGTTGGCACTCGTCTGTTTTAGTAAATCCCACAGCAACTCAAAAAAAAAATCTTGTGGGTGATAAGCTTTTTAGAAGGTACATGCAGCTGTGTACAATCTCAAGGTGTCTTGAGCCAGTTTTTTTTTTTTTTTAGATAAATTTGGAAGAATGATTCATTTCTCAGGGCAGCCTGACCCACCACGTACTTCCATTATGCGAGCGGGCTGAGAGAGCCAGCTCCCCCAGGAGCCAGTGTTTCCCACGGTGTGTGAACTATCCTTAAAGTTCCCTCAAACCTTCATTGGCGGTTGTCTCCTCTTCAGAGCGTTCTCCTCTTTCCTGTCGATCACTGTTCACTTTGAAAAGGCCAAAAGCCTCCTAAACCCTGCATCCCCCCCGCCTCCTTCTCTAGCTGCCCCCCGGGAGGATAGCTTTGAGTGACTCTGGACGAAAGGGGAACCCTATTTTTCCAAGAATGACCCCTTTGTTTTTAGGGCTTAATTATTCCTTAATGACCTCATCCCAACACAATGTGACCTTGCCATTAAGCCCCAGTGATCAGATACAGACACATTTATGACCCAATACCCTCTGGTGCTGGATCCATTGTCCTGTCATTCTCAGTGAGTGATAAGCCACAAAGACTGCTGGAAAAAAAGGAAGCAAACATGTTTGGATAAGCGAGTCGTATATCAAAGTTGTGCAAAGAGGCAATTAAATGCTTATTACCCTGATAATTGCAGGACACCTCATGCTTTAAGTTGCCGAATAAACAGAAATAAATGTGCTTTACTTGCTTGTTTGTTTTACAAAGTCACTCTAAAATTCATTACAATATGCAGTGGTCTTTGGTTTGATGTCTCAGCAGGGGAACAATCACTACCTGCTTTGTGGACGTACAAGTTCAAACAACCACAAAACCTCAGCTGTGTTCTGTAACGTTCTGATGCTGTACTAGGTGTACCTATCTAAAATAAAAGTTGCGCACTGATAGGGACTGGGATGGGGATACTTTAAGTCAGTCCCACCCACCCCCTCAAACACAGAATCCTGCTGGCGCGACTGAGGTCAACCCCCTGCTCCTGGTCCAGTAACCTCATGTGACCCATGAAGTCATTCCCTGCAACAGTTATTGGATTCTCTCCCACAGGAGTCAGCAAACCAAATGAAATGGGCATCGGGATTCCCACATGGTACATATTGGTTTAATTAACTGATTATTACCAGGTAAATTCATTACAGCTTCATATAAATGTAAAGGGGCACATTTAATGACACAGCAATATACTCTGTTTGGGAACGTGAGAAACAACTAGTCACTCTTACAGTCAGGAAAAACGTTGGTGATCAGTTCTAGCTCCACAGGTATTCACTTTAGAAGGACAAAACTCAAAGGAAAGAGGCTTATTGTTAACTCTTGGGAAGCTGGAACCAAGTGTGACCAACATCACTGTTCAAAAGGTTGTTTAAAGGCTCAAGACAACAGATTGCATAACTCATTTAGCCATTCATGGTGACACCAAGAAAAAAAAAGGAAGAACTGCAATGGCCACCCATAAAGACTTGCTGCCCCCCTGCACCCCACCACCACCAACAACAACCCTATTAGCAGACAATCTCATAAGGATAATAGTTTTTATGAATATGACTTTAAAAGAGAAGAAGACAAGCTTCAATGAGTTGAATACTGACTGTGCTGTCCTTGAAAATCAAAAGTCAAAAAACAAACCAAAGTATAGGCCTATACCAGAATTTTTTAAATAGCTTCGATGACAACAGCGGCCCAAAGAGTAGGAATTCTGCTATGGATTTTGGTTTTGGTGCACCTCATTCGGCTACCTAGTTATAAACTTCATTAAGCACCCTTCATACATTCTGCAATATTGGGTAACGTTTAAGAGATTGTGTGCAACTACAGCAGTGGAATAAAGCATATTTCCCTTTAAAAAACAATCAAAAAGCAAATCAGTCTCAACCTGTGCTTATTCTGCTGGTAGTACTTTATGAGCTTTAATCCATCAGCATCTAATGACCAACTTTTTTGACTGGTATCGTTTCTTTCGATTTTCTTTTTATAATCCCCAAACAAAAGTGTGGTAATGTTTTTTGTCTTTGTCTTTGAATGTGTGCTTGTGTTCGATTGTCTGTAGCGTTAGTAAACTACTTCATGAACCAGTGGATGGATTTTAAAGAAACTTCCAGAAACTAACCACTGGGTGTACGTCTACAGCTAATTACCGTATTTTCTGCACTACAGGGCGCACTGGATTATAAGACGCACTGTCAATGAATGGTCCATTTTCAAATTTTTGTCATATATAAGGCACACCGGACTATAAGGCGCATTAAGCGAAACAAAACAGCCCCGTCTTTTCGTAGAATACTGAACCGACGTAAGCGTCAAATATAAATGCCTCCAGTGCTCGCTCAGGTCCGCACACTGTGCACAGAGCCCTGCGTGACAAGCGGTGCAGCTTTGTAGTTTACCAAAGTCGTACTAAAACATCACAACTTCTTTCATATATAAGGCGCTCTGAATTATAAGGTGCACAGTCATTTTTTGAGAAAATTTAAGGCTTTTAAGTGCGCCTTATACTCTGGAAAAAATGATAACTTTTAGAGTCACTACAATTCAAAATGGATACAACTCAGTTTTACAGATTTTGTGCTAAAATTAAATTTGATAGTAGCTGAGTAGCACCTGAAAACATTACCTAAGCACTACTATTGTGCAAGATGATTGCCTCAAGCTTTGGCATTAACTGTTGGCGTCAGCCCTGTTTGTTTGTTTGTTATCAAAATATCCCATGAACCCCTGAACAAACTTTATTGAAACTTTCACGTTGTGCATGTACAACTGAGCCAATCCAATCCAGCTAGTTGACATTAGCCAACACCAACGTAGCTTTAATTTTTACAGATATTGAGGCAAACTTTGGTGTGGTAGCAGCTGAGAGTCATCCTCAACACACACACCAAGCACTAACAGACAAGGTTTACGAGGTATGACCAAAATGGCTGTAACGCCATCCCTTTTCACCACAAGATGGACTTCATTTAAATTGAAAACCCTGACAAGAAAGGCGGTGGGTGATGTGCATTCCTTCAAGAAATGTTAGGGCTTTGATGGATTTATGTTTTGTTTATATTGTTGTTACTTCTACAACATTTGTCAATGTGGTAAAAGGCACTGAAAATCCACCCCACAAATTGGAGCTGATTTTGCTCAAAGACACTTCGGACGATGCTTGTCACGTCAGCTCCACTCTCCTCCATTTCCACCTGAAAGAGGAGCATCACCTCAAAGGTAACTGAGTTCATGGCTCCTCTGTCATTAGTCCAGCAGCAACACTTGCTCCTGTTACACTCCTCACGCACGTCACCTGAAGCTTTTTCTCCTTCTTCTTCTTCTTGGCAGGACATGCATGGACGGAGCCCATTGAAAAGGGGAGCAAGCGTGTCAGCATCACTCGATTTTCAAAGACATAAGTCTGAAAAACTCACCAGGCCGGTGCACAGGCTGAACACGGCCGCGTGCTCGCGCTCCTCGTCCACGTGCCCGCGGAAGAAGCAGTGGCGCATGTCGCTCCTCCTCGGGTCCTGGCGCTCGGCTCCCAGGTGCGCCACCGTGTACGAGGGGGCGATGAAGCTGGCGTCCGCGCTCAGGTTGAGCTGGAAGCGCTGCCCGAACGCGTCGATCCGGTAGAGAACCCGCGCGCCCGACAGCTCATCCTCCGCACTCCTCCTCCTCCTGTAGTGCAGCCGGTGAGGGAACGTCTCTCCGAAGTCATTCACTCTTGACGGAGTGATGATCTCGTACGATGACAGCTGCTTGATGAAGCTTTCTGGAGTAGAGGGGGGGGAGAGAGACAACAACACAACTGTCACTCGGTGAACGCGTGAAGACTTCTACGTGAAATCAAAGCAGATCTACCTTGTTTTGGATGCAATCGGAAGGTCAGAGACTCTCGGACAAGTGCTGACAAATGACACGTTAGTCCAAGCAGCCAGATTGCAAACTGCATGATTTCCTCCCAGGCGCTCCCCTCTCTCTCGCTCCCTCTCCAAGGCGCGACCCTCTGTCTCTCTGCCTCTCCGGCTGCCTTTTTCCTCTCTCGTTCCCCCCCTCCCACCTCCCTCCAACCCGGCTTGTCAGCAGCAACAGGTCGTGGGATCCGCGGAGGCTCTCTGCAGCGCGACTCCGGCAAAGTGCATCGGCCTCATCGCATTGCTGCGAAATCCATGCATTCACCAGCCTGTCTGAGTTTATGACACATTCATCCCGCTGACGCAAACAATATCGCTGCCTAATGTAAACTGCGGGGCTTTTTCTTTTCTTTTTTCTTTTTTTTTTTCTTCTCCTCTCTTTTCCTTTTACTGAAAGGAGGGGTCAGTGCCAAGTAAGCTTTCCCCTGGCCATCCCTGGAGCACTCCGTGCACCCGAAGCTCTCACTACCCGAGAAGCAACGCCCCTAACGAGCTCAGAGCCAATAGTGAGTGCGCCTGTACACATGGGAGCCGCGGAGTAGAAGAGCCCATGCAGTCCCTGTGTGAAAATCAGTCTCAGCAGTAAAATCATGTTTTACTCAGCAGTCTTTATTATTGCAGGGACCAATGTGCGACTCAGTAACTACAGAGGCTTAAAGTCGACTGATTTATGGAAGCAGGATCAACTAAAGCCCTCTTTCTATAAGCAAAAAAATGGAAATGTCACATTAGGGATGCACTTAATCTACCTGAGGTGGTAAATTATGAGCGCACTTTAGTTTTCTAAAGGAATATGTGCGCCATCAGTACTGACCAGGCCAATATATAATGGCTTTAAAACATAAACAGGTTAACAGGTAGTTCAGATATTTTTCAAGTGGGGTTCTGTGGAATGGTTATGAAGAGTTAATACTCTCCCTGTTGTGGATAGCTCTTTGAATGAGTTTGGAAAAAAAAAAAAGAGTTTTGTTCTGACCAGATCGATGACCAGGACCACCAGTGGATTGCTGCTGTCTTAGGTCTTGTCCGTGTGAAAATGCAGTTTTTCCCCTTAACAATCTTGTTGTCGGTTAAAAAAAAAAAAAATACTGTCGCAAACATGTCACCATTTCCACACAAAAGTGACACAAAATCCTGCGGTAACTATGCCAGGTCTGTCCGTGGCGATGCAGCACTGCCACGAAAAATGCACCAAAAACAGTAAACGAGGCGTGGAGCGTGAGCATAAAGGTTGGGTGTGAAATGTAAACACAGCAAGAAGAAGACGCCCTCAGTTTGTAGGTTAGGTTCGAGGTGGCTGCTGTGACATCATTATTTTTAAAAGGTGCCTTTTTGGCTGTTTACATGAAAATGCAAGGATAGCATTTGAAGATTGTTTTTGTTTTCCCTCTAGCTCCTAAAACGCCATTTCCATATGGACCCACGGCGAAATGGTTTTGCGTATTTACAAAACCATTCCTGTGTGGACGGCCCCTTTAAAAACTTCAATTTCAAAAGAATAATAGTGACTCACACAGGGGCGGTTCCATAAAATTTTACATCGCTGTAAATTTTATTGCATGAATTTTTACATAATTTTCTGTGGTTGTATGCAAGCACAAATAGTGGCAGCAGCAGCTAGCTGTGGCACTTCAGGTGCAGTCTGGGACATTTACTGAAAAAATACAAACTTTCCACTTGAATGATTGCGGCACTGTAAAAGTCTCTAAATTACTTCACATATGAACTGCTATAAAGTTTTGGAGACTGGAGATTAATGTTCTTTTGTTTTTTTTCGATCGGCTGTAGTTTTGTCCCCACTCGGACTAGCTGTTAGGTCTCAGTCCAGTCAGAAATAAACTCTTCAAACTGAATTTGTTCAAACAGCTTATTGTTCATAACCTAGTGAGGAACATATTTCTGACTCACATTTTTATTTGTATTCAATAAAATCATTTTTCAAAACTTATCTTTAGTACCTAGATTGTAGAAAAATGCAAACATACAATACTCTTTGAACATTGTGGTAATCTTCATACAGTAGATGCAGGCTGTGTCAGGAACGGTGGAGACGGAGGCGAACCCAGAACACAGACTCATTGTAAAGGGAACAGAAACTAATTTATTTAACTAAAGAAACAAAATGAAAACAAAAAGGCAAACAGAGCATGAGCACAGAGCAGCAGAACCAGGAAAAGACAGCAAGACAACAGGCAAACAACGACAATGGACCAGCAGAGTACAGACAGAAATGACCGGGTTTTAAAGTGCTGAGGATAATCAAGTAAGTGGGGACAGGTGACATGATTACCAGAACTTTGACAGGTGTAAGTGGGCGTGGCAGGAATGCAGAGAGAGAGATAGACTGAGGAGGAATGAGAAAGTGAAAAACACGAAAACAAAAACTAAACACAACCCAATAAACTAAATCAGAAATAAAACAAAACACCGGAAAAACCCAAATCACCACAGGCTGACTGCATTTGTTTATATGGAACTGTCACCAATCAAGGTTTTCAAAGCCTTTAAACTTTTGCTGCAATTACTATTTTTAAATGAAGAAGAAGAAAAAAAAAGAAAGACACAACATCACATAGATCCTTTTCTCCGTCTCATCCTTAGCATGTCTCCACTGAAGGCTTGGTGTTCTGAGTCAGGCTGTCAAAGCTGCATTTGAATCTCAGAGCTCCTGAGCTGAACTTATTATTTCCAGCAAACTCGCTGCGCTGCACCTCTGATGACCTCCCGATGTGTTTCTCATTCAGTCTGCAAGCATCCTGTGAGGCTTTTCATAGGACTGAACCACTGTCGCTGCTCTTTCAGTATCTGGGCCTCTGTGAGAATGTGCAAAAGAGTTCAGCTTTACAAGCAACAAACCGTTTGTCACAAAGCTTTTTGGATAAAATATTCAAGTGCTGTTTTAATTGTGTTAAAGCATGGTGTGAGGTCTGTTAATAATTTTTAAAGCACTAAATTAAACTCCCAAATGATATTTATGTGATTAAAAGGCAGATAATTTACTGTAGCAGGACAAACATTTGCCCTCTTTTTGGCCCCTTTTGCAATAAAGTAAGCATTTTAATAAATGAAAACTAACTTCAATATGAAAAGCCATAAAATGAATAATGATTTCTTCATTTACATCCTCTGTAGTTTCACAATCAGAAGGTAAAATGCGTAAAGCTGAGTTTTATCAGCCCTTATTGGAACGTTCCTCCCCCCAGTCAAGTAACAATTTTGGAGCAGATACAATTTGACCTTGCCAGGGTTTTTTTTTTTTTTTCATTCATTCGTCCTTCAGAGAGCTTTCAGTTCTCAATGACCTTTTGTCCATCTTTTTTAAAAAATTTTTTTTTAATTACATAGTTTTGAAATTTACATCACCTGGCCATTTCCTCACAGTGATTAAGAACAAGCCACAACCCTAACAAACAACTCCATCTGGAGCCAAGGTTAAAGTTCTTTGAGTCCTCAAATACAGGTGCTGGTCATAAAATTAGAATATCATGAAAAAGTAGATTGATTTCAGTAATTCCATTTAAAAAGTGAAACTTGTATATTGTATTCATACATTACATACAAACTCATATATTTCAAATGTTTATTTCGTTTAATTTTGATGATTACAAATGACAACAAATGAAAATCTCAAATTCATCATATCAGAAAATTAGAATATTACTGAAGAGCAATAAAAACAAAGGATTTATAGAAATGTTGGCCAACTGAAAAGTATGAACATGAAAAGTATGAGCATGTACAGCACTCAGTATTTAGTTGGGCCTCCTTTGGCCTGTATTACTGCAGCAATGCGGCGTGGCATGGAGTCGATCAGTCTGTGGC
>NC_051440.1:9558078-9560732 GCF_001649575.2 Kryptolebias marmoratus | reverse complement strand
AATCATCAAAATTAAACGAAATAAACATTTGAAATATATGAGTTTGTATGTAATGTATGAATATAATATACAAGTTTCACTTTTTAAATGGAATTACTGAAATCAATCTACTTTTTCATGATATTCTAATTTTATGACCAGCACCTGTATATCTCTGGGTGCCTAAACATATGCATCATGCTTCTTTCTCTCTTTTTTTTTTTTTTTTGCAAAACTTATTTTAAATTTTAATCCCACTTTGAATGTCAAAATTTCTTTTAATCTTGAACTTTGAGGGTTTAACTTAACGTGTTAGAAACTTATGAAGTTTTTGGAGGTTAGAACGATGATGAGCTCCAGATGTTTTAGCTTTTTCTCACACTGTAACAAACACTGCAGGATGTTACTGGGGTCTGTGCTGCATGGTATACAGGTGCCGGAGCCTCCGGCCATCATTTTAACGTCTCTTTACGCGCTCGTTCACCACCTATAGCTTTTATCATCTGCGCTCCATCTTAAAGTTAGCCACATGACTTTACTGGATAGCTCATTTAGATGTAGTTTGGCCACTCGTGTTCTCATTAATTCTCCACAGATGGCACTGTTATTTAAAGAGACTTCCCCAATTCCTGCCAGATGTAGAGCCAGCTCTCAGCACCGGTTGCTTCCTGCTGTAGGCATCTTCGTGAAATTCGCAAATCCTGACCGTGTTCCCACTGCGAAAGGTTCAGCTCGTCTTGCGTACAGAAAGTCAGATGTGAATCCCCGACTTTGCACATGTTAAAATCATTGCCTATGACGCAAGAAAGAGCCGATCTGAGACTTGACGTCATTCACGGTGTTGCTTGAAATCTGAATTTAATTATATGATTCAAACGGACTCTTCCTTCTTCGCTCTAGGCCAAAGCTGAACTCAGAGTGAGGTGAGAAGATTTGGTTCTCGGTAACTAATTGGTTCCTTTTCTGAATCAAATAAAGTTATATTAATGTTGTGCAACATATAAAGGCAAATCCATTTTCAGTCGTCCTGATATCTCTGCAAAGTTTCCTCTCTTAATGTGTAACAACTTGCTTGTTTCAAGAATCAAGGTTTTCTTCATTTTACATTATAAATCTTTGATTTACTAGACTTAAAATAACTTTAGAAAATGGTAGATGATTTTGGGTTTGAACTTTGGACATTTACATTGCAGTTAACAGATTGACACATCTAGCTTCTCTTCAAGTGATTTGGACATATCAAAAGCAACAGGTTTACTTAATGCCTGACTTTCGTATCATGGTGTTTAAAGGCAACCACTGAAATATGATGATTTTAGAAGTCTTGATTGTTTTCAACGTACAAATAATTAGCCAGGAAAATGCTGGAAAGGAGTTCAAGTATTTGGGAATCTTGCTCATAAGTGATGGTATAATAGAGCAGGAGATGGATGGATGAATCAAGGCATTTTCTGTAGTAATAGGGATGTTGCTTCAGTATGTTGTGGTGAAGAAAGAGCTGAGCCAAAAACCAAAGCTCTCAATTTACTGTTTTGTCTACATTCCAACCCCTCACCTATGGTCATGAGGTTTGGATCCCGACCAAAATAACTAGATCCTGGATATAAGCCGCTGAAATGAGCATCCTTCAGCCTTAGAGATGAGGTAAGGGGCTCCATTATTCAAGGGGAGCTCAGAGTAGAGCCGCTGCTCCTCCAGATTGAAAGGAGTCAGCTGAGGTGGTTCAGGTTCAGGCATCTAAATAGGATTCCGTCTGACTGCTTCCCTCTGGAGGTTTACTGGTGCTTTCCAGCTGGAGGAGATCCCAGGGCAGACTCAGAACTCTCTATAGAGACTATATATCCTTACTGGCCTGCAAACAGTTTGGGATCCCTCACAAGGAAGTGTCTTTGGGGAGAGGGATGTCTGGGTTTTCCCTACTAGGTCTGTTACCTTCCAGCCCCAACTACAGATAAGCAAATGAAAATAGATGGAATTGAAGAACTATTTAGCCTCTATTGCTCTATTGAGAAACTGCTTAATTTTGAACAACAATTCATTATAACAATATATTTTGGAGTGAAACTGGCTTGGTTCCATACCTATGTGTTTCTATTTAATTTCTGTAAATAATAGTTTATAATTGCATTTCTATTTTAATCATTGGACATGGAAGTGCACATAGAAAGAAGAGTAAAGAAGTCAAAAGACGAAAGATAAGAGTAAAGGAAGTAGTCAAACCAAAAGCAAAAAAAAAGAAGAAGCTCTGACTGAAGCTGAACTGAAGCCTTCGTATAAAAGCAATCATTTGTGGTTAGCCACACATCAGCTGAAATCATGCACTATTACTTATACATAAGTTAGTGATTTCTGATGGTTTTGGGTGGTCCAGAAGATTAAACATGTGTTTGCTGATCCCTTCCTGTGGTGATTTGGGTTTTTTCCTGTGTTTTGTTTTATTTCTGTTTTAGTTTATTGGTTTGTGTTTTAGTTTCTGTTTTCGTGTTTTTTCACTTCCTCATTCCTCCTCAGTCTATTTCTCTCTCTGCATTCCTGTCACGCCCACTCACACCTGTCAAAGCCTGCTAATCTTGTCACCTGTCTCCACTTACCTGATTATCCTCAGCACTTTAAAACCCGGTCATTTCTGTCTATACTCCGCTGGTTCATTGTCTGTGTTTGTCATTGTTTTGCCT
>NC_051440.1:9539070-9556919 GCF_001649575.2 Kryptolebias marmoratus | reverse complement strand
GCTTCCCCGGTGGGACGTACCGCCGCAACCACGGCTTCCCCGGTGGGACGGACTGTTGCCACCACGGCTTCTCCGGTGGGACGGACCGCCGTCACCACGGCTTCCCCGGTGGGACGGACCACGTCAGCTGTTTGTTTTCATTTTGTTTCTTTAGTTTAATAAATTAGTTTTCGTTCCTCTTATTATGAGTCTGCGTTCTGGGTTCGCCATCGTCTCCACCGTTCCTGACACTTCTTTTTTAAATGCAGTTCAGTTTTATAACTTTGGCAGTTTTCTCTTTTCATTTATTGGGCATAGCATTGGATTTTGATCATTTGCCTTTTAGTTGTTTTTGTTTTTGGTTTCCTTGCTTAGTCAAGCCATTTCCTTTTCTCAGAATTTAGTTATTACTTGGTGTAATGCAGTACTATTACCATATTTTGCTCTGAAATTAACTAAATCTGCCAATTTCATTGAAACAGACCTACATCAGAGGAAGCATACACAGATGCAGAAGCAAAATCCTGATTTTTTTGACATGAATGTGATGGATAAGATGCTGTCAGCCTTGGGAAAAGACTAAAGTGAAGGGTTCTCCTGGGGTGGTTTATTATGAACAGTTTGACACACCTCTCTACCATCTCTGCTTCCGATGCAACACAAACTTGAGTAAAGCTCAAACAGCTTCAGAGCCATTCAGCCTCTCATGGTTCAATGGTTTTGCACTCCCTAGTCACAACAATGATCAATACCTTTTGAGTGTATGAGGGTTTTCCCTCCACAGGCCACTCATGTCAGTGCAGCAATCTTTGTTGGACAAACATTTGCATTTGTAAGAAGCCTTGAGTGCTGGATATGTCCATGGGTACAACCAGTAACTGCCGCAGTGCACTCCAGTGTGTGTCGTAACAGCCCTGTCATATGTGAGATGTTGCAGAAATCTTGTAGGAAACTCTGCTTCTTGTGCTTCAAGGTGTAGTGATGTTGAATCACCTGAGGGTAAAATTGAATAAAAGAGGAGTTACGGTGACACCTCCTATCCCGTCTTGCCCCCTCCCCCGCCTCTGACCGTTCAGGTGGTTCTCACGGTGCACTGATCAAGGAGCTCGGCCACCTGAAACATGTGTTGGCTTGCACTGCAGATTAATCCCCCCCCCCCTTGCCTACCCTCGCTATAGAGGCTTCCGCCCCCCATTGCCAGTATGAAGCTTCATAAGCTGCTGAATTCCAAGTGCCCTTTAAACACAGTGGTTTGTCAGTCTCTTTCCTGCTCCCATTGAGTGAGGCATTGTGCTCCCCAACCTTGCAGACAGCTGTAAAACAATGCTGAGACGGCACTCTCTCGTCACTCCCCCGGAGCCCCGTCTCGTCGATGAATCATCGTATTGTGGCAAAAAAACAAAACAAAAGAAGGTTGACAGAAAACAAACGGAGACTTGCTTGCTGAAGGGAATTAAACAAGGAAGCTTTCAATTTGACATCATGGCGACTGCTGTAAAAAGAGTTGTGTAAATAAACAATGAGGTCTTGCTGCTTTTAAAAGAACAGATCCTGGATTTTAACATCTTCTTTCATGGTTGCAACAGTGTGTTTATTATTGCACTGCTGAGATCACCGCAAGCAAAGAGCAGCTGAGTGATCTAAAAATGTATCGAATACTGTAAAAGGTAGTTATTTGAAACACTTTGCAATGTATAGTACAAGTTTCTTTTCCTTTTTTACCTGGTAATAGCTGATAAACAAAATAATTAAATATAACATAAAATTTAAAGGGATAGTTGAAATTTTCTTTAAGTGGGCTTCAAACGTCCATAATGGCTAAAGCAAACAGTTGAAGTTAAAATATACAAAAAGTGTAACGGGGGAAAAAAAACAATATTAAAAATCTTTGTTAAATTTCATTTTGTCTTTGAAAATCATTTTAACTCCTCGAACTTGTTGTTTTGCAGCCCATAGATGGGTCCTGACTCCAACTTTGGTAACTACAGCTTTAGACCAATTAAAAAGGTGATTTTTCTGTATAGAAGTTTAACCTTGGAACCTTCACCATTCATTCAATTATAATTACGATTACAAACTCACTCATCTGTAGTTTGTGTCTTCCAACTTTTTCCCGTCACGGACTTAGTCTCCTTATATCAGAATCTATTTTTTTCCTCACATGGACTTTAAGAGAAGCAGAAGTGAGCAGAAAAGCAGCGCTATTTTTTTAATAGCCATGTCTTCAGGTTAGGGGAATGTGATGGGGTCTGTTTTTATAAAGACTAAAATTAATATCTCACATGATTGTATCAGTTACACTGAAAGGAGGAGACAAATCATGCAGCCAGGCAAAGTGAGATCATATTTTACAGCATAAAAAAAATGACTTTAAAGAAGATCTGGTACAGAAGGCGGGGGTGGTCATAAACTGCAATAAGACGTCCAACTCATAAACATCATGCAGAGTGAGAGATGAGCTACACTGAAAGTATGCAAACGTTTTACACCCAGAAGATATAGCTTTACTCACAACAGGACACCTGATATACAAGTCATGTGACTAAGTTTCACAAAGAAAGCTACGGTAGTTCCTTTCAGCAGTTGTCTGAAAGCCATCATTGCTCCATCCTGACCGTAGAAGTTTCTTTTGATGTTTGTCTTCACCAGTCTCCGTCTTTTCCTGGAGCAGGTCTTTGTTTTCACAAGCAGCTGGAAATAGATTGTAAAAAAGAAATAACTGTGTACAAAGAGCAGATTTAGTAGTCAGCTGTTCAGTTTACTTGGGCGTTGATATTTGGCCAGCTGACAACAGGAAATATTTTTGACATCCAATCCGTACATCACCTCTATCAGCCACCTGATATGCCTCCGTACCATCAGGACCAAATGCCACATAACCCACTACCAATCATCAAGCTTTACTTGAAGCATGACCAGAAGGGAAAGAGCTGCTCTGCAGAGCTCTTTCTGTTCTCCTGGGACCCCCCTGGATTACTCTTGTTGTAATAAGTGGCACAGGAGATGCTTTAGGATATTAACAGCTGTGAAATTTAAGTGGGCAGTGAGATCTGATGACAGTCCAGTTGGGAGTTCTGGTATTGAGTCTACTTATAACAGCATACAAATGTCCACTTGTGTGAGAACATGGATAAAAACAGCTCTGGTATGAGTTGGTTTTATTTTCCTTAATTATATTATATTTGAATGCACCCTAAAACTGATTTTTGTCCTCAGATGCACTTCTGGTGCAGCTAGCTGCTGTTGGTATTTTTGCTTATAAATAACTATCAAATTATATGTAAATAATAAAAATTGAATTAAGATTTATGAACTAATGTTCATGCGATCTGTTATGAACCTTTTGAGACTGGAGCTATTTTAATACAGCAGCAGTCCTTTTCAGTCTTGGCCCCAGTTGGACTAGCTTATCAATCCAGTCAGAATTAAACTATTTCTCCTAAACGAGGTCATTCAAAGAGCTATCTACAACAGGTAAGATATTACTTGTTCATATTTGTTTCCACAGAATCCCACTTCAACAGACCTGAAAATGTTCTGACAAATGTGTTATTGACAAGACCGAAATTTATCTCTTCTAATATTCTGAACTTCTTTTCCCCCTTTTCTTTAAACTTTATTTCTTCTTTCAGTTGATGTTTATTTTCACTTTTTCTTCTTGTTTGGTTGGTTTTTGGCATGAAGCAGGGAGAAGGAGGCGAACCCAGAGTGCAGACTCATCTTGGTGAGAAGCTTATTTATATTCAAAACTAAAGATAACCAAAAACAAAAAGCTGACGAGGCAGCAAAGCTAAACGTAACAAAATCCAAACCTGACAAGACATGACGCAACGATAAAAACAACAGGGAACCAAGAACAATGAACCAGCGGAGTGTGGAGGAGATGACCAGGTTTTTAAACAGCGGCGATTGGAAAGTGGGCACAGGTGAAGTAATTAGTAAGACTTGAGGCAGGTGTAGATGGGCGTGGCAGGAAGGCCAAAGAGTGACTGGGGAGGAGTGAATGGTGACATCACAAAATGACATGAAGAACAAAAACAAAATCAAGACAAAGACAACTGAACAGAAAACATGAAGACAATAAAAACAATAAACTAAAACACAAAAATATATATATATATATATATATATATATATATATATATATATATATATATATATATATATATCAATATATCAACATGTAGTTAAAACTTTATGTTAAAAACAGTGTTCATCCTTTGAAGCTATGTTTGAACGTTACTTTGACTTCTGTTAAATGTGAACCAGTCAAGTTACCAAGATGAGAGTGACATTGCTTTTGAATGGTTTTTACTGAACCTTAAGCAAGATTGAAAATCGGAGTTGTTTTAAAATGACAAAAATCCTTTTTAACATTGGTCCTATTTAACTAGCCATTAGTTTAGCACTTCTCTGAAATTCTCCAAACTAAGATCATTCAGACTAAAGTACGGGTAAGATACTGACAGCAGATAACAGCTTTCACAGAACCTAATTTTAAAAAACTGATTGCAGTTTGCTTTTGTTTGTGACCTACAGCCAAAATAACACAGATGTCATAGTGATGAGAATAGAAACCAAACCCAAGAAGAGTTTCATAACGGAAGCTCAAAAAAGGAGCTTGTTTTGCACAAAACATTTGATTGTTCTCAAGGTTGTGTTAGTGAGGATACATTTTTATTGAAAGGCATGTTACACTCGATTTTTACACTTACATTTATTCACATCGATTCAAAAATTGTGGAAATACTCAGTTGAGGTGACGCAATTAAAAAAAATGATAGATGTGTGGGAAACTTAAAAGTACTTTTGTTTACATAAAATACTTTTCATGATTTCTAGGCTTGCACACATGTAATTGTAGTCTATAAACTGCATTTAAAAGTTTTTTTTTTTGTAGATCCTATTTCAGAGCTTTATTGGCGACACAGGAAATAACAGTGACCGGTTGAAATGATGTAATTTCCTGGTGACTAAGGTAAATGACAAAAGTGTACAGAGACTGGAACAACTCAAAACTTTACATTTTAAACATTGATAAGTCATAAACAGTTCCTTTTGTTAGTTCCTAAAAATGTTAACATAGTACAGACAAAGTGACAATGACATATTTTGTTGCTGTTGATGTTTCAATGCATGGTTGTTCTTGATTTGTGGACAACTACTGGCCAGTTTATATAGATTTCACAAAACCGAAGCTTAATAAAAACCCATGCTGAAAGCAGCACCTTTATTGTCCTTTTAATAATTCTGTTAACCATTTAGTAACTGTATGATGGGTCTCTTTTGAAGCTGCAGGACGTGTCATCTCAGGCAACACTGGGGATTTTGTTCAGAGAAACAGCAACATGATGACATGTATTATTTCTCCTCAGCGTTTCTATCTGTAAAGAGAAACCAATAAAAGAAAAAGTCCAAACCTCATGGCAAAATCTAGAACCTTTCCTTTCATTGTTGCCTACAACCAAAAGTTAATCAACTGTAGTCAACTACAGCTGATTATTGGGGTCAACTCAAAACAAAATGGCTACCACACAAATGTGGCTATAGTTCACTGAATTCGATAGAAATTGATCTAAAATTTGGCATGTTAGTAGCTGGCAGTCATTCACAACTCGTACTCCAAGCACTAACCGATCATGCACAGATTTTCACAGATTTACCAAAATAAAAGAACTCTCTTCAATTCTCAACATCAGATGATCTTAGTTCAAGAATCTGTCATGAAAGGAGCGATATGCTTTACTTCAAGGTACAGTATGTTAGGCCTCTAATGTTTTTAAAGTTTTTGTTTAACTCTAGTAACAATAAAAATATGTTGTTGACTTAATTTGTCAGGTGATGTTTGTTTGGTGTACAGCTGAGATCTGACACATATAATATTTGTGGTTTTAAAACAAGATCTATCAATTTAGGAAAGTTGGTTAAAATTTCACTTTAAATCTTCTTTACACCTCACATTTTCTGCAGTAAAGCTATCCATTTCAGAAACAAGCTTCCCCTTGTCTTCAGTAAATCACAAGCCTAGAACATCAATGACATAATTGAATTTAAATTAAAACTAATAACAAAACAAGTCTATTCTTTTTCTATGTACTGTTGTACAACTGAGTATTAAAGTATTTATCTTAAGTCAGACACATACAGTGTTGTACGTTCATACCAGCATCTTCACTTGTGATATTTGACATCATTTCCTGTTAAAGACCACTTCCCAAGAAGTTATTTCAAAGAACACAGAGCACAGAGAAAGAACTGACAGGTGAGTGGGAGCTTTATCACACATTACACGTATGTACAAGATGCCTAAAATTTAACTTTAAACTTGATTACCACAAGAGGAGATATAATTGTTAGTCTTCAGATATTCACCTTTGTAATACCTTTACTACAGCTACATCAAGACCAAAACAACCATGATTTCAATCTATTCAGTCCTTTTCTGGAGTTTTTTTGAGCGCCAGCAGCTGCCAGTCTCAGTGTGTGACAGGTTTGATTGTGTGTCAAATTGTTAAAGAAAAATCACACATAAAGAAAAACTGGAATTTGACAAGATCTTTTTTTTATTCTGCAAAAAATCTCTGCTGATGAACAGAACACATGCAGATGAAATCGACTGTCCTCTAAATTAAATGGGGGTTTAATCAAACTTATGAGTGTTCACATTTCAGCTGCTGAGTAATAAATATTCCAGTTCTCAAAAAAGAATTGGGTAGATGATTATGACTGTATTGTCATGATGAAGATTATGACTATGCCTAAAACACAAGGAACAAATCACTGTTTGAAAGTGACTGAAAAAGTGTACAACTGGATCTGCCTCCTATTATTTGGCCTTTGTAGACTCTCACAGACTATTGATCTCCAGCAACAATCACACAATGAGCAGCACCAGCACTTTGCCTGCTGCTGAATACCAACATGCATCAGTAGCAATAAACTCGGTCACGCTGAAACTGAAATTTTTATTCAAACCCTACAGAAGTCTTAAGATCAAACTGAACATATTAAATCAAGTCATGTGTGCATAATACCTACAGTCCACATAAGCAAAAAAAAAGAAAATACATTGTCTCTCTGAAAGACAGTCATGGTGCACATGAAGCTGGTTACACAAATAACGCATTGTATTTTATATTTGTTTAGTATTGTATTATATGTACATCAAGGGCAAGAACACTTGTAAGATTTAATATAAAGTGATTAATTAACTATTTATCAGCATTTAAGTAAATACTTGTTGCTATGTTAAAGAATAATTTTATTCTTTTGGCCACTGGTCAAGCATGTGTTGTAAATTAATGAAGTTGTCATTATGTTACTTTGACTTTTGTCAGGGCCGGTGTGTACAATACGCACAGAGCCCATGAGGAATAGAAAAGAAAAGTGCTGTCTCCACTGGAAAAAGTTGTTCAACTGAGATAATTTGATTTTATTAGATTTTTCAGAAGAAGGAAGGGGTTCGAAACAGCCTTTTACCTGGCAGCGTGTTTCAGTTTGTGTTCCTCCTGCAACATATTCGCCACTTGGACTTATTTATGTGAATCACAAACTGTTTCCATGGCGATTAAACAGATGGACCACATGCTGCAAGGTGTGGAGAGGGGGTCCACATTTAATCTACAGATGATGTGTGGCCTAGATAGGAAATGTTTCTCTCTCTTTACTGGAAGAAAAGTTTACCATCTGGAGCAGGCATCACGTTAAATCAGGGACAAACTGTCAGACTGATAATGGTCGAGGTGGGCAAATCTGAATGGGATGTCCAACATATAAACCAGCTGATGATGGGGTTTGGAATGGAGTCAAACTCTGTTTATTCATGAAGTCAATGTGGACTCACAGATGGTCAGCTGACAGTATCAGGTTTAAAAAGTCATTAACAGTGGTTGAAACATTTTTAAACCACTTGCAATTTGTTTGTTTTTTTACTTGAAGATTAAAAGCAGAAAAACCATTTTAAAAGTTAACATCAATGAAGATAAAACACTAAGCCCCAAACATTTTGATGAAGACACATCAGTTCTCACTATTTTTTTTTTTGTCCTGTTACGGCATATCAGGCGTACAATGTAGAGATGATGGCTGCCTCCATGTGCCAGAACATCGTATGGTGATAGAATGACATCTCACTTTAAAAAAGGAACCTAATATTTCTGACAAAATACTTGAAAAAAAATGCATGAAGTTGACACCCATCACTTGTTCCTTTTTCTGATAGCTGTCAGTGCAGACTCACATTGTTTCCTGTAAGAGATCACTTCTTAAAACACAGTTTGAGGAAACAGCAGCACAAAGCAAAGACAAAGGACTGAGAGGTGAGAGAAACCTTATCACTCACTGAATCTATGTAATGTGTGTCTAAAATTAGACTTTAAACTTATATTAATACAAGAAAAGAAGAAGTTGTTTGTTTTCAGACCTCATATCTGTGTTTTTTATTGTCTTAAACACAGCTTATCCCAAACCAAAATGACTATGCCTTCAATCTACTCGGTCATTTTGTGGATTGTCCTGAACATCAGCTGCTGCCGTCCTCAGTGTGTCACAGGTTTGATACAGTGATGTAAATGTCTGTAACTGTAAATAAAATAATTCACAATAACGGGATGTCAGGTTTTAAAAAAATTGTTCTCTCTTCTGCAAAAACACTTGAAGACAGTTTTTAAATCAAAGTTACAGAACATGTTAAAGTGAAAGATTTTTGTTGTATCGTGTCTTGCCCCTCGTGTTCTTGCAATCCTGGATTTTGAAAGTTTTTGTTATTTACTTTTCTGTTTCTGCCAGGTCAGCCATTTATTTTCTGTTTCTTTAAAATAAATCTTTCTTCAGTTGTTTCCAAACATAAGTCTGCATTCAGAGTTCCTTTCCTTTCAACCTGACAGTCAATCCTGTTTTTTTTTGTTTTGTTTTTGTTTTTGCCAGAAACACTCAACAGTGCAACATTTTCAATCACTGTAATAGATCACACTGAAATGGAATCTATTGACTGCATTCGGATGCCATATGAAATGACTTTTCCTCGAGAAAAAGTCTTAGTGCCTTATAAGAAGATATTATTTGAAGGAGATCCATCAAATATTGTTTCTACAAAAGTTTTCAGTGAGATGGAATCGGACACAAAAGATATTTTTGAAATCGAAGAGCATCCACGTGGAGAGTTTGAGTTTGGCTTCATGTTGGAATGGGGGTGTAACCAAACTTACATTTTCCCACAGAGAGTTCACATTTCAGTTACTGGTGAGTAATCTGGTCATTAAAAGTTGATTAGCTGTACAGTATTACCTTTAAGGTCAAGACTACATGTTCTGATCATGTCTCAAAACTTAAAGACTGAGTAAAAGAGCAAATCATGTTTATTGATGATGTGTAAAAATACAGACCACAAAGGTTTGGCACCAATATTCAACATACCAAATATGTTCCTTTTATTTCTGTTTCTTTGTAGCTCCGTCATTAAACCCATATCTCTCAGTTTCTACTCTTGTGGAAGGACAAGCTGGGAGACTACGGTGCTCGGCTCCTCGTTCATGCTCTAGAAGAGAACATATTCTTTTGAAATGGACAAAGTCTGACGGACAATCTACAGAAATTTATGGAGATGAGAATGGCTATGACAGGCAGTTTAATCGCTCTAGACATAGACATAGGCAATACATACCCATTTATCCAACAGCAGATTATCACAACACCAACATCACATGTGTGGCAAAATATAAATATGATGCTGTTGAAACAACAGTTACACTGAATGTGAAATGTAAGTAGCAACAGGAGTTAAATTTACTTTGTAGGAGTTAAATTTACAGTGAAATTATTTAAGGTATGTATGAATCACAACCTTTTCTTTCTTTCTTTCTTTCTTTCTTTCTTTCTTTCTTTCTTTCTTTCTTTCTTTCTTTCTTTCTTTCTTTCTTCCTTTCTTCCTTTCTTTCTTTCTTTCTTTCTTTCTTTCTTTCTTTCTTTCTTTCTTTCTTTCTTTCTTTCTGCAGTTCTTCCTAAAATCCTGAACGACTCTCACTGCGAGGTTAAAGGAGAGCTGCTGGTCTGTGTGTGCATCAGCTGGGGGAATCCTCTGCCTCCAATCATTTGGCCTTTAAAGCCTCTCACAGACTACTCGATCTCCAGCTCCAGCACCAACCAGACAGTGATCAGCACCATCACTTTGTCTGCTGTTGAACATCAGAACACAACAATGAAATGCATCAGCAGGAATGAACTGGGTCAAACTGAAGCTGATATTCTAATTCAAAACTCCACAGAGGAGACACAACTGACCTGTGAGTAAATAAACTTGCTTATATTTCTGTAGTCTCACTAGTACTTGAGCCAAAGAAACCTGTGATATTTTGTTTTTTACAGACCCTTCTGAAGAGAAGAAGGGAATTGGAAGAGCCCTTCCCTGGATAACAGTAGTGTGTTTCAGTCTGAACCTGGTCCTCATCACTGTCCTGATCATTGGCATTTATCAAAGGTACAAAACCTTGTCTCATCAGTTAACAGTTTATCAGAACAAGGTGATAATTGGAAGAAGGAAACAACTTTAAACTATGTCATTTTGTTTTTGCAGAAGGAAAATGAAGCAGAAGAAACTCTCTGAGGAGACAAACACATATGCATCCCTGAGAAAGACTGAAGTTGAGGATGAGTACAGCATCATTCCTTCACAACCCAACTAAAAAAATGAGTCCTATGGTTTAAATTTTAATAATTTGTTCCAGGGTGGTACAGCAGTGCAGTGGTTACTGCTGTGGCCTCCCAGCAAGAATGTTGCAGGATTGCTTTATTAAGTATTTGTTTATATAGACAAACCCCTGAAGAGCCACAAGTTCCTTTTCACCTGTGGAAATCAGACCAAACACAATCATGTTTCTTTAGTTTATTTTGAAAGCCTTTGATTTGAAACCTTAGAATCTTTAAGTGGTTATTCTGAGTACAGCATCATTCCTTCACAACCCAACTAAAAAATGAAGCCAGTCATTTGAATTTTACTAATTTGTTCCATGTGTCATGACACAGTATGTATTCAAATGCAAGAAAACTGCACATTTCCTTTATTGTAATGCATATTTTATGAATCTTCAGTCCAAGAAGTTATCTTTTCTAACAAAAACTAAAAAATTATTTTGTCTCTAAACCCTGAATGTGTCTTATATTTGTTTAACAGAGCACAGATATTTGTTTACTGCTGGCTTTGATGAGTTCAAAGAAAATTTTACTTTGTTTGAGTTGAAATTTAAAAAAAAAATAGTTATCCCTCAAAGTCATGATAATACTGGCAAAAATGAGGTTATATTTTGCACCAAGTTAGATCCATCTTCGTCACTGTCCTCATTTTTTCTTGTTAGCGTTAATAAAGAATCAGCTCACTGCCTTCTCAGAAAACACAAATAACACATCAGTGATTTTTATTTTTTTAGTATTTCATTATATGTACAATAAAGGGTATGTACACTTGTAAAATTTAATATAAACTTACTAGTTGGCTATTTATTAGCATTTAAAGAGAGACTTTTTGCTATGCTAAAAATTTGTTTTAATCTTTTGGCTATTGGTCAAGGATGTGTTGTAAATAAATACAGTTATGTATTCCTGTTCTTTTGACTTCTGTTGTTTTGTTGTGGAAACAAATTATCGTGGGGGGACTGATGTTGACCTAATCTGGTTCTTAATAGGTCTTCAAAAGGGGTAAAATAAAAATACTTAAGATAAAACACATGTGAAATTATACACTGTTTTACCATTTATTTGATAAAACATAAGTCAAAATGCCGAATTGGTGAGTAATAAATTATGTCCCCTTTTGCTGCTTGTATAGAATTTAGAGAATAAATAAATGTTGTGTAAATAAAATATGTCTAAGTAGGGTGAAAACCTTTCTCGAAAGCAAAATGAAGTACACACAAAACAAGTTTTACTTCGAAGTTAAAAAGAAGCTGCAAAGTTAACGCAGCCAAATCACTTTTATTTATTGGTCATAAACCACATATATCTATATAAAAAAACAATCTCATGCAAATATGACAGGGAGCATTTATAAAACAATGTTCATGTAAACTTGTATAAAAAATGTGAGTTGGGAGTTTTAAGATGCCATAAATCTGTTTAAATGTGGTTTGACTCGCTGTAAACTGGACTCTTTAATAAGAATTTCTTTCTGATTGTCCAAACTGAGATGGCTCAGAACAGTAGAGTAGGAGTTAATATATAAAAATAAAAAACTTCCAACTCACCCTATTTTTAAGCGGTTCCACTTCACTTCAAGCTCGGTCCTCAGAGGCCTGGAAGCTTGATGGTTCTCTTCAGTATCTTAGCTGTTCCTAGGACTGAGCTCGTCCAGACAGAGATCTTTGAGGTTGTTCCTGGGATCTGTTGGAACCACTTTTCCAATTAGGGAGTCACAGCCGTGCTCCAAATGACCACTGGTACCACTGAGGCCTTGACTCTACACAACTTCTCTATTTCCTCTTTCAGCTCTTAGTATTTCTTGAGCTTCTGGTGACCCTTGTTCCAGTAGTTACAGTTGCTTGGGACTGCTACATCTATCACCACTGCTTTCTTCTGTTTTATATATATATATATATATATATATATATATATATATATATATATATATATATATATATATATATATATATATACATCAATGACATAATTTTAATTTAATTGAAATCAAAACAAGGCTATTATTTTGCTATTATTTTTTATAAAATTAAGTATTAAATTATCAAGCTCTATCAGACACATACGGCGCTGTACGTGAAAAACAACATGTTTCTTTATTGTGAAAGTCAGCTGTGGGTTGTGTCTCATAATTTCCTGTTAAAGACCACTTCCTAATAAACTATTTTGAAGAACACAGAGCACAGAGAAAGAACTGAAAGGTGAGTGACAATTTTATCACACATTAAATGTATGTAAAAGATGCCTAAAATTAAACTTTAAACTTGATTAACGTGAGAGGAGATGTAATTGTTTGTCTTCAGATATTAACCTTTGAAATAACTTTACTACAGCTACACTAAGACCAAAACAACCATGATTTCCATCTACTCAGTCATTTTCTGGATTTTTTTGAGCGCCAGCAGCTGCCGGTCTCCGTGTGTGACAGGTTTGATTGTGTGTCAAAGTGTTAAAGAAAAGTCACACATAAAGAAAAACTAGAATTTGAGAAGATCTTTCTTTTATTCTGAAAAAAACTCTTGTCGATAAACAGAACACATGCAGCTGAAATCTACTGAGTCCTCTAATTATAATGGGTATTTAATCTGAGTAGCTAAAGCTCTTTGGAAGAGAAGCGAAACGTCTTCAACTATAGAATAGAAGTCCAGTTGTTTTTGTTTTTGAACCTTTTTTAAATTTACCATGGCCTGGATGACTGAGAATCTACACCAGCAAATCAAACTTGCATTTTTTTTTCCAAATAGAGTTCACATTTCAGTTACTGGTGAGTAATCTGGTTGTCAAGAGTTGATTGGGTGTGCCATATTACCTTAATGGTCAAGGCTGCATGATCTGATCATGTCTCAAAACTTAAAGATGGGGTAAAAGAGCAAACCATGTTTTTTCTCTTTATTGAGGGAAAAGTTTCCTGCCTGGAGGAGGTGTCACATTAACCCTCCTGTGGCCTTCAGATCAAATTGATTCAAAGTTCAGTGGCTTGTCTACATCTCTCTCTATCTCTCTCTCTCTCTCTCTCTCTGACCTGCTAGAGATGTGGTTCTAAGAATGTTGCCGATGGAACTAATGTTTTTGTTCCTCCTACAAGATTTTTGCCACTTGGACTTATTTATGTGAATCACAAACTGTTTCCATGGCGATTAAACAGATGGACCACATGCTGCAAGGTGTGGAGAGGGGGTCCACATTTAATCTACAGATGATGTGTGGCCTAGATAGGAAATGTTTCTCTCTCTTTACTGGAAGAAAAGTTTACCATCTGGAGCAGGCATCACGTTAAATCAGGGACAAACTGTCAGACTGATAATGGTCGAGGTGGGCAAATCTGAATGGGATGTCCAACATATAAACCAGCTGATGATGGGGTTTGGAATGGAGTCAAACTCTGTTTATTCATGAAGTCAATGTGGACTCACAGATGGTCAGCTGACAGTATCAGGTTTAAAAAGTCATTAACAGTGGTTGAAACATTTTTAAACCACTTGCAATTTGTTTGTTTTTTTACTTGAAGATTAAAAGCAGAAAAACCATTTTAAAAGTTAACATCAATGAAGATAAAACACTAAGCCCCAAACATTTTGATGAAGACACATCAGTTCTCACTATTTTTTTTTTTGTCCTGTTACGGCATATCAGGCGTACAATGTAGAGATGATGGCTGCCTCCATGTGCCAGAACATCGTATGGTGATAGAATGACATCTCACTTTAAAAAAGGAACCTAATATTTCTGACAAAATACTTGAAAAAAAATGCATGAAGTTGACACCCATCACTTGTTCCTTTTTCTGATAGCTGTCAGTGCAGACTCACATTGTTTCCTGTAAGAGATCACTTCTTAAAACACAGTTTGAGGAAACAGCAGCACAAAGCAAAGACAAAGGACTGAGAGGTGAGAGAAACCTTATCACTCACTGAATCTATGTAATGTGTGTCTAAAATTAGACTTTAAACTTATATTAATACAAGAAAAGAAGAAGTTGTTTGTTTTCAGACCTCATATCTGTGTTTTTTATTGTCTTAAACACAGCTTATCCCAAACCAAAATGACTATGCCTTCAATCTACTCGGTCATTTTGTGGATTGTCCTGAACATCAGCTGCTGCCGTCCTCAGTGTGTCACAGGTTTGATACAGTGATGTAAATGTCTGTAACTGTAAATAAAATAATTCACAATAACGGGATGTCAGGTTTTAAAAAAATTGTTCTCTCTTCTGCAAAAACACTTGAAGACAGTTTTTAAATCAAAGTTACAGAACATGTTAAAGTGAAAGATTTTTGTTGTATCGTGTCTTGCCCCTCGTGTTCTTGCAATCCTGGATTTTGAAAGTTTTTGTTATTTACTTTTCTGTTTCTGCCAGGTCAGCCATTTATTTTCTGTTTCTTTAAAATAAATCTTTCTTCAGTTGTTTCCAAACATAAGTCTGCATTCAGAGTTCCTTTCCTTTCAACCTGACAGTCAATCCTGTTTTTTTTTGTTTTGTTTTTGTTTTTGCCAGAAACACTCAACAGTGCAACATTTTCAATCACTGTAATAGATCACACTGAAATGGAATCTATTGACTGCATTCGGATGCCATATGAAATGACTTTTCCTCGAGAAAAAGTCTTAGTGCCTTATAAGAAGATATTATTTGAAGGAGATCCATCAAATATTGTTTCTACAAAAGTTTTCAGTGAGATGGAATCGGACACAAAAGATATTTTTGAAATCGAAGAGCATCCACGTGGAGAGTTTGAGTTTGGCTTCATGTTGGAATGGGGGTGTAACCAAACTTACATTTTCCCACAGAGAGTTCACATTTCAGTTACTGGTGAGTAATCTGGTCATTAAAAGTTGATTAGCTGTACAGTATTACCTTTAAGGTCAAGACTACATGTTCTGATCATGTCTCAAAACTTAAAGACTGAGTAAAAGAGCAAATCATGTTTATTGATGATGTGTAAAAATACAGACCACAAAGGTTTGGCACCAATATTCAACATACCAAATATGTTCCTTTTATTTCTGTTTCTTTGTAGCTCCGTCATTAAACCCATATCTCTCAGTTTCTACTCTTGTGGAAGGACAAGCTGGGAGACTACGGTGCTCGGCTCCTCGTTCATGCTCTAGAAGAGAACATATTCTTTTGAAATGGACAAAGTCTGACGGACAATCTACAGAAATTTATGGAGATGAGAATGGCTATGACAGGCAGTTTAATCGCTCTAGACATAGACATAGGCAATACATACCCATTTATCCAACAGCAGATTATCACAACACCAACATCACATGTGTGGCAAAATATAAATATGATGCTGTTGAAACAACAGTTACACTGAATGTGAAATGTAAGTAGCAACAGGAGTTAAATTTACTTTGTAGGAGTTAAATTTACAGTGAAATTATTTAAGGTATGTATGAATCACAACCTTTTCTTTCTTTCTTTCTTTCTTTCTTTCTTTCTTTCTTTCTTTCTTTCTTTCTTTCTTTCTTTCTTTCTTTCTTCCTTTCTTCCTTTCTTTCTTTCTTTCTTTCTTTCTTTCTTTCTTTCTTTCTTTCTTTCTTTCTTTCTTTCTGCAGTTCTTCCTAAAATCCTGAACGACTCTCACTGCGAGGTTAAAGGAGAGCTGCTGGTCTGTGTGTGCATCAGCTGGGGGAATCCTCTGCCTCCAATCATTTGGCCTTTAAAGCCTCTCACAGACTACTCGATCTCCAGCTCCAGCACCAACCAGACAGTGATCAGCACCATCACTTTGTCTGCTGTTGAACATCAGAACACAACAATGAAATGCATCAGCAGGAATGAACTGGGTCAAACTGAAGCTGATATTCTAATTCAAAACTCCACAGAGGAGACACAACTGACCTGTGAGTAAATAAACTTGCTTATATTTCTGTAGTCTCACTAGTACTTGAGCCAAAGAAACCTGTGATATTTTGTTTTTTACAGACCCTTCTGAAGAGAAGAAGGGAATTGGAAGAGCCCTTCCCTGGATAACAGTAGTGTGTTTCAGTCTGAACCTGGTCCTCATCACTGTCCTGATCATTGGCATTTATCAAAGGTACAAAACCTTGTCAGTCAACAGTTTATCAGAACAAGGTGATCATTTGAAGAAGGAAACAACTTTAAACTATGTCACTCTGTTTTTGCAGAAGGAAAATGAAGCAGAAGAAACTCTCTGAGGAGAAAAACACGTATGCATCCCTGAGAAAGACTGAAGTTGAGGATGAGTACAGCATCATTCCTTCACAACCCAACTAAAAAAATTAAGCCAATTTTTTTTTTTTTTTTTTTTTACTAATTTGTTTCATGTTTTGTGACAAAGTATGTTTTCAAATGCAAAAAAAAAAATGTACATTTGCTTTATTTTAATGCATATTTTATGAATCCATAGTCCAACATGTCATCTTTTCTAAAACCTTTAAAAAAACATTTGGTCTCTAAACTCTGAATATGTCTCATGTTTGTTAAACAGAGCACAGATATTTGTTTGCTGCTGGCTTTGATGAGTTCAAAGAAAATTTTACTTTGTTTTACTTGAAATTAGAAAAAAAATAGTTATCACTCAAAGTCATGATAATACTGGCAAAAATGAGGTTATATTTTGCACCAAGTTAGATCCATCTTTGTCACTGTCCTCATTTATGAAGCCTAGGCGTAAATTCAGACTGGAAGACCTGCTTCAGCCTCACCTGCATCTAATCANCTGCGTCGAGCACCTCCACTCCAGCCTATCAGCATCCGACCGCGCCTCCAGCTTATCCAATCAGCGAGCAAGCCTTCGTTTAAAAGGACTTCCATCATGACCCCATCCGTTCGCCGGCCGATCTTCAGCATCATTCACCGGCCGAACTTCCGAAAGTCGGTGTGCGTTCCAAAAGTCAAACTTCGAGCCAGATAACCCATCCTCCAGCTACTGTCAGTGAAAAGCGGACCGTAAATTCTCCGCTTCCCCAGCTGAGCGCCGCAGGGGCCGTCCTTCATCCGCTCAAACTTCGCCTCCCGTCTCGCCTGGGCCGTCAGCTCCTGCCCAAAGTCCTTCCGTTCAGCCACATCACCGGGCCGTCAGCTCCAGACCAAAATCCTTCCGTATCAGCCGCCTCACCGGGCGTCAGCTCCAGACCAAGTCGTCCCGTATCAGCCGTCTCAACCCGGAAATCCGACTCCTCGTCTGCCGCCCCTTCTTCAGGCCGCCATCCATCAT
>NC_051440.1:9528303-9538970 GCF_001649575.2 Kryptolebias marmoratus | reverse complement strand
AACCCCCTCTTTTGGGGGGAAGACTCCTCTAATGCTCAACCTGAGCTTCTCCTCGAAGCGCATTGCTATTGTCGACACTCGCGTCTTCCGCCGAGGTCCGAGCGCCAAATATCTTATGTCATTCATGTCAAATAAAACCATTTAATTGCAGCTTCTCTTTGTCGTGAGTCTCTCCAGGTTGAATTTCTTGTTAACTTTAATAAAGAATCAGCTCACTGCCTTCTATGAAAACACAAATAACACATCAGTTTTGTTTATTTGTTTAGTGTTTCATTATATGCACATTAAAGGGTATGTACACTTGTAAAATTTAATATAAACTTACTAGTTGGCTATTTATTAGCATTTAAAGAAAGACTTTTTGCTATGCTAAAATTTGTTTTAATCTTTTGGCTATTGGTCAAGGATGTGTTGTAAATAAATACAGTTATGTCTTCATGTTCTTTTGACTTCTGTTGTTTTGTTGTGGAAACAAATTATTGTGGGGGGACTGATGTTGACCTTATCTGGTTCTTAATAGGTCTTCAAAAGGGGTAAAATAAAAATTAAAAATACTTCAGACAAAACGAGTGTGATATAATACACAATTTTATTATTTATTTGATAAAACATAAGTCAAAATGCCGAATTGGTGAGTAAAAAAATTCAGTAACCTTTTGCTACTTTTATAAGAATTTAGAGAATAAATAAATGGGTAGCACTTATGTAGCCTTGTTTAATCATTAATAAATTCTCTATTTACCTTGAAAACATCATTGATTAAAAATGATACAAACTTAATAAGCTCTAAATTAACACATCTATTAAATATTTACCCATAAAGGCTAAGTACTTTCAAAATCATCATGCTTAATAACTCATGAACTAACTATTCTATATATTGTGTTTATATGTACGTAAATACTCATAGAAATGTACTTCCACACCATGTGTTAAACATGTATTAATGGTTAGAGAATGTTTGAATTACTTATATACTTATCCTACAGAGCAATAATAATTAAGGCAGTTGCTAGTAGTTAGTTAAGTCTTTATGTGAACCCTGCTAAAGTAAAGACTATTTATGCTTTATTAAGTATTTGTTAATATAGACAAAACCCTGAAGGGCCACAAGTTCCTTTTCACTTGTGGAAATCAGACCAAACCAGACCATGTTTCTTTACTTTATTTTGAAAGCCTTTGATTTGAAGCCTTATAATCTTTAAGTGGTTGTTCTGAGTACAGCATCATTCCTTCACAACCCACCCAAAAAATGAAGCCAGTCATTTGAATTTTACCAATTTGTTCTATGTGTTGTGACCCAGTATGTATTCAAATGCAAGAAAACTGCAATGTGCTTTATTTTAATGCATATTTTACACATCAGTTTTCTTTTGTTTGTTTAGTATTTTATTATATGCAAATTAAAGGGTAAGTACACTTGTAAGATTTAATATAAACGGCAGCAATGAGTTCAGTCATGTAGAAACTGAAATTTTTAATTCCAAACTATACATATTATATCAGGCCATGTGTGTATAATACCTACAGAGCCCTTGGACCAAACAAAAAAAATGTAGGCTCTGCTGGAAAAAGTTGTATAACTGTGATAATTTGATTTTATGAGATTTTTCTAAAAGGACTAAGGGGTTTGAAACAGCCTTTTACCTGGCAGCATGTATCAGTCTGAACCATTACTGTCCTGATCATCAACATTTATCAAAAGTAGGAAAACAAAATCAATTTTTTCCAGCCTACATTAGTTTATCAAAATGAGTTGCTGAGCTGTAAAACAAAATGTTCCACATATAAGTTCTTCTTGTTTTTGCAGATGTAAAAAGAAGCAGAACAAAATCTGAGAAGAGATCAAAACAAACTGTCTGTACGCATCAGAAAGGCTGATGTTGAGGAACAGTGCATTATGTCTTTTCAAACCACACTTTATGTTAACACATATTTTTGGACTCTATAGCCCTCTGTTCTGAAGAAGTAAAGAGATAATTTGTCTCTAAAGACTGAATGTGTCTCATGTGCATAATAAGTGAAACCATAGAGCTCCGACCACTAATCAGGTGCAGCCTTGGAGTCACAATGCAACGAGACAATTTTAAGGAGATTTAATGACTTATTAATTTTTCACGGGCACAATCACAATATTTGTTCTTCTGTGCAGCAAAGGCTTCACTAGCACTGGTATCTGACCGGCCCGCCAACAGAGGTTCCCAGTTTCTTCTTTGTCTTCTCTGACCTGCTAGACAAGTGGTTCTAAGAACGCTGCAGACAGAACGAATGTTTTTGTTCCTCCTGTAACATTTTTGCCACTTGAACCTATTTATGTGAAACACAAACTGTGTTTCCATGGCGATTAAACAGATGGACCAGTGGGTCCACACTTTAATCTTCAGATGATGTGTTGCTCAGCTTGACAAACAGAGTTTTTCTCTCTTCACTGTAGGAAAATTTTGCCGTCTGGAAGATGTACTCCTTAAATCAGGGACAAAATGTTAGACTGAAAATGGCCGAGGTTGGCTAATCTTGATGGGATGTCCAACATATAAACCAGCTGATGATGTGGTTTGGAATGGAGTCAAACTCTGTTTACTCATGACGTGTTCCCACAAGTCAATGTGGACTCAGAGATGGTTGGCTGTTAGTATGAGGTTTAAAAAAATTTTAGCACTTGTTGAAACATTACACCCCGGAAACATTATTAAACCACTTGTGTTTTTGTTGTTTTTTTTTTGCTTTTTTTAACTTGAACATTCAAAGTAGAAGTCATTTTAAAAGTAAACATCAGTGAAGATAAAACACTAAGCCCCAAACATTGTGGTGAAGACACATCAGTTGCTCTACAAAAAGGATAACTTAAAATGAGAATCCTAAATTGCCTGATTTACTTTATTGAATCAAGACTAAGTCTAGCATCAGAGTAAGCAGGCCACATTGTTGTAATAATAACCTGTTTGTATGACCTTCAACCATCAGGACTGTTTGTGGATCAGTGTGTGAGGGTGTCTGTGTGTGTGTGTGTGGGGGGGACATATACACATATATATATATATATATATATATATATATATATATATATATATATATATATATATATGCATAGAAAATAAAACAGATAAATACATTTAAAAAACTAAAAATAATAATTATAATGATAATAAAGTGTGTTCATGTTATGTGGGTGAATATGTACTAGTATGTCACCATCTACAGCACCCAAGAGCAGATAGGACAGGTGGATCCAACCCTAGAAGGTCTCAGCTCTCACTTTTAAAAGGAACCTAATATTTCAGCCAAAATACTTGTTTGTGCTTTTTATGTGCACACTAAACTATATTCTTGTTCTTTTACAAGCTAAGACAGTGAAGTTTGACTCATGGCAGCCATTGATGCTGTAATGATAAAACTGAGTTTGAATAATTTTATACTTGTTGGATTTCTGTCCACAGATTCCACTTCATTATTGTTGTTTTAAAAGTGATTGCATATTTTGTTTGAATTCTCTTTGTCTTTGAATAATTGGGCTGGTACAGCTGACCCACTCTACACAAATACCACAGTTGAAGTATGTCAAAAAATTGCAACTTTAGTGTCATAATTATGATTAAATCAAAAATAAAAAAAACATGACATGCATTTTAACATGTTGAGTCAACATGCATGAAGTTGATACTCATCACTTTTGGTTCTTTTTTTTTCTGATAGTTGTCAGTGCAAACTCTCACATTGTTTCCTGTTAGAGATCACTTCTTGAAACACAGTTTGAGAAAACAGCAAAGACAAAGGACTGAGAGGTGAGAGAAAACCTTATTACTCACTGAATCTATGTAATGTGTGTCTAAATAAGACTTTAAACTTAATTAATACAAGAGGAGATGATGTTGTTTGTCTTCAGAATTCATATATGTGTTTTTAATGTCTTAAACACAGCTTATCCCAACCCAAACTCATTATGCCTTCAATCTACTCGGCCATTTTATGGATTTTTCTGAACATCTGCTGCTGCGAGTCTGAATATGCCATAGGTTTGATACAGAGTTGTAAATGTCTGTAATTGTAAATTAGAGTAATTCACAAAAAGGGAATGTTTGAAGCTGGCATAATTTTTTCTGTTTTCTGTTTTTTGCAAATGATTATGACGACATAGTAGATTACATTTTTTACTTTTTAAATGACAATAAACCTGATGAGACCATGATCAGGCACAGTAAGTAGCTAAAGTATTTTTTTAGTTATTAAAATACAATCTAATTATTGTGTTTGTATGAATCACACTTTTTTTTTTATTCATCAGTCCTCAGGCCTGGGTTTTCCACAGGTTTGATACAGAGTTGGAACTGTTTGTAATTGTAAATTAAAGTAATTCAAAATAATGGAATTTTAATTCCAGTGTTTACTGTAATGCATTAAATACTCTAATGTACTCACGTCAGCTGCTGCTTCTGTGTGTCACACAAATGCCTCTAATGATTAAAGAGTGATCTACAATTGATAGATTGTTGAAAGTTTACATGGTTTTCTGTCTTCTGTATTCAGAGGATAATGATTATTTTCTTGTTTCACCTGAACCTGAGCCTATTGACATTCCTGAGGTCATGTCCACTGAATGTAAGTAGCTAAAGTGTTTTTGTTATTAAAACCCAATCAAATTACTTTGTTTGTATAAATTACAGGTTGTTGTTGCTGTTTTGTTTTCTTTCCTTTTGTTTATCAGTCCTCAGGCCTGGGTTTTCCACAGGTTTGATACAGAGTTGGAACTGTTTGTAATTGTAAATTAAAGTAATTCAAAATAATGGAATTTTAGGAGCTAGCATAATTTTTGGCTCCTGCTATGGACTGACTGCAAAAGTCAAAGTGACAGGTTTTGAAAATAATCTGATCCTAAATTAAATAAATTTTCCATGAGACAAAGTCACAGACCTAAAAAAAACATTATTTTTTGAATGAGGTTCATCCAATATTGTTTCTACAAAAGTGGTCAGAGAGGTGGATTCTGATACAAAGGGCAGTTTTCGGAGAGATGAGCATCCAGATTGAGAGTATAAGTTTAGCTTTAAATTGGAATACACGTATAATCAAATGTATATTTTCCTTAAGAAGGGTAATGTTTCAGTTTCTAGTAAGTGAATTTTTTTTATTGTCAAACATTGATATAGCCTACTACCATTAGGCTAAAGTCAAGTTAAGTCAAATTTTTTTATATCGCACTTTTCAGCAACAAGGCAATTCAAAGTGCTTTACAACATGAAAACACAAAAATACAGTCATCGTGAAAACAAGCACAACAATATAAAGTTCTAAAATATGACCTAAGATAATCTAAATAAGACACAAAAGTACAGAGTAAAGATTATGAAAAACAAGTCATACTAAAGATAAACTGAGGAAAACTAAACTAAGATCAAATAAAAGCTAAGATAAACTAAACCAAACTAAATTAAAGGTACCGGAAAGCTAACTAAAAGTACTGAAGGCCAGCTACGATTTAAGAACTTCAGCAGAACGGACTAAGATAAATTATGATAAACTATACCTTTGCCAAAGCTAATGCATTAAATACTCTAATGTACTCACGTCAGCTGCTACTTCTGTGTGTCACACAAATGCCTTTAATGATTAAAGAGTGATCTCCATTTGATAGATTGTTGAAAGCTTACATGGTTTTCTGTCTTCTGTATTCGGGACATGGTCTAGCAGTCCTTACACCTGCACCTGAGCCTACTGACATTCCTATGTCATATCCACTGAATGTAAGTAGCTAAAGTGTTTTTTGTTATTAAAATACAATCAGATTACTTTGTTTGTATAAATTACAGGTTTTTGTCATTTTCGTTTTCTTTTCTTTCAATTATCAGCTCCCAGAATCCTGACTGATTCTCACTGCAAGATTAAGGAAGAGCTGCTGGTCTGTGTGTGCATTAGTCATGGGAATCCTCTGGCTCCGATTATTTGGCCCTTGCAGACCCTCACAGACTACTCGATCACAAGTTCCAGCACCATCAACACAGTGAGCAGTACCATCACTTTGCCTGCTGCCGAATATGAAAAAAGCACCATGAATTGCATCAGCAGGAATGAAAATGGTCAAACTGAAGCTGAAATTCTAATTCAGAACTTCACAAAGGAGTCAGGGATGACCGGTGAGTAACAAAAACTTCTTGTCATTCTTCAGAGCTTACTGTACCTAAATCCTGAGAAATCAATTTACATTTGTAATAACTTTGTTTTACAGACGTTTCTAATGAGAAGAAGGGGTTTGAAAGAGCCCTTCCCTGGATAACAGCAGTGTGTTTCAGTCTGAACCTGGTCCTCATCACTGTCCTGATCATTGGCATTTATCAAAGGTACAAAACCATTTTTTATTAGTCATTAGTTTATAAGAACTTTCTGCATTTACCCAAGTTTAAGAAATAAAGTACAATTTAATAAATAATCTTTGCACAAGCATCAGATTGACAGAATATAACTTTCAGATTTGCAATTTGTTCTAAGACAAGTGTTTTTTTTTGTATTCGCAGAAAAAAAAATAAGCAGAAGAAACTATGTGAAGAGACAAAAACGTATGCATCTTTGAAAAAGGACGAAGCTGAGAATGAGTACACTGATGTTTCGCCACAACCCTAAAAAAATTAATAAAGGTCATGCTTTTTTGCCTTTTATTATTCAGATGTTTCATGTGTAATGAAACAAAATGCATCCAAATGTAAACTAACTGAACATTGTTTGTCTTAGTAAAATATTCTGGTAATCTTCAGTCAAACAAGTTCTCAGCTCTAAAGAGTTAAAGACGTCTTCTATCTATAAAGCTCCATATATTCATAATAGACCACAGATATTTGTTTCCCACTGACTTTGTTTGATTTAGGCACAAAATTTACTTGGTTCCATTTGAGAAAATATTTGTAAATGGAAGGCAGTCGTCACAATATTAAACTCATGGCCAGCATAAACATGGCTACTTTAATAATAAAAAAAAAAGTTAAAACAAGCATTTGTGAGCAGACTCACCACACTGCTTATCTGTTCATGTTCATTTCCACAGGAACCTTAGAGAACATTTGAAAGACCTGTTGAAATCATGGGTTAACTGGAACATTATACCCTTAATGACAGAAAAGAAATGTATTTAAAATAAGTCAACTCACTGGACTATACCATTTTTATCTTTGTTCCTCCTTTAGTGCAAAGAGTATGTAAAATAATATAAAAACAGAATGAGATTAAAACCTTTGTGTAACAATAAAAGGCAGAATCTGCAGCATGTTAGTTTAAAAAAAACAAATGTTAATGGTTAGGTTTACTTGTGCAATGTGGTAGTGATAAGGATGTTATTTTCTGTCTTAAGCAGCATTTTTTTGTTTAATGATTGTGATTGGTCCTTTGAGTCCAGCTCAATGAATGCACACAGAACCTGAGTCAAAATACTGGGTTGAGTTACCAAGTTGAGGTTTTGTTTTGTTTTTTCTGACTTTGTGGCTTTATCTGTCTCTACTTACTTTCTGCACTCTTAGCATTAGAATTTATTGAGAGTTTTTTTTTTGTTGCTGTAAAACAATAAAAAACATTCTTCATTCTCGTGTAAACTAAATAAAGGTATGCCTGCTTGTTGCTTTGACTCTCGTCATTTATTGGGCTGTCATGTTGTCGGAGTGAGGCTAAAGTTGTCATTTAGAGAAGTTTGCCCATACAATAAATGATGAGCTGCAAGAAGTGTGACAATCTTCCTCTCAACCAACACAAAGAACACAAAAAAGGGAAGAGATTTTTTTTCAAATTTAAACCACAAAGTTATTGCAAGCTAAGACAGAAAGAAAAAAGATAAAAAAAAGATAAGCAGAATTGGTTGTTTTTTTGCTCAGATATGATAGAATCACATGCAAATTACCTTTAGTTACATAAAAGTAATGTGCTGCATTACTTCTATTAATAATCAGTCTCTCCTACAAACAACGGCCAAAACAAAAGAAAAAAATGTCTTTTAAAAAACTGAATTCTCCTTATAGACACTTATCTGTGTCTGAAACCGTAGTAGCCTTCAACTGTAAGTGATGGCTGGTCGATCATTTGAAAGCTTTGCCACCAGCTGTGTGTCTAAAAAGGGCTCATCCTTTTAAACACCCGCTGAGCTCAGTGCTGTTGTACGTTCACACAAAGATTGACTCAGCTATTCGCCTCATTTCTTCCCTTCACAGATGGATTAGGGCTCTTTGGCATCAATGAGCTGGGTGCTCACGCAAACAGATTGGTGCTCCTCTGTTTTAATGGTGATCAAAACTAGTTGGGTTGTGTTTTCTCAGCCCGAACTCAAAGCAGTAGCCAGATAGAAAGACAGAATGTAAAAGAACTCAATATGCTATGTTCTGTGCAAAAGTAATCAAATTTATTGCAATCTTATTTATTTACTTCTATGTTTTAACTAAATCAAAAATAATCATATTCTAATATTAAGACCTTTATTCTACTATATACATTATTCTAACACTGAGTTTGTTAAAGTTTAGAAACAACTCTAACATGAGAATCATCCACTTTAGTTGTAAAAAATCCCACAAAATACAAAGTCTGTTCAGTGTCTCGTTGATTTAAAGGAGGTTTTCAGTGAACCAAAGTGTCTTGTGACAAAGACCCGGCTACTCCAGAGTGAAAGATGACAGCTCTGTTCAGTCAGGAACCTTCTCTCCACTGATAGACTGACTTCAGAGATACTGCAAGGTTTAAAATTAGTGTTGTCAGGATGCCAAATGATAAGCGAGCTTAAAATTTCACGCTGCTCGCTTGTGGTCACTTTGTTCTGAACTTGCAGCCACACTGCGAAAACAGTGTGATAGAGGAAGAACAGAAACCATGACTGAAAGCAGAACAAAGGAGTAAACCAGCTCTGTCGCTTGTCTAGTTAATGTTAAAGTTCCGTTTTCAGTCATTTTTTTAGCTGTGGTGGTTAGCCAGGATTCTGAGACCAGAAGAAATGAAACAGAAAAAAAAATAAATTTAAACAATTACAGCTTGGTCAAGCTACACTCAGTGTGGCATGTACACTGATGAAACCTCCTACATACAGCTGCTAGGATCCCAGATCCTTGATGCAATGGCAACTAATCTGATTTAAACCAGAATTGATTTCAGTATTACCCTTGTTAATTTGCTATTATTTTAGGAAGACAATTTGTTCATTTTTTAAATCATTTTTTGTCAAATAGTTATCAGTAGTTTGTATTTACCAGCTGTTACTACATTTATAGAGCACAGAGAAAAAAGCAAAAGTATTCTTCCAGTTTAGGCTAATGGCTAGCCAGAAAAGACCCCTTTTATATCATTTTTGCAGGCTTATGAAACAGCTTTTTCGAAAACTTTACATACCTGTGTGAAAGAATGCTAAATTAGCTAATATTAAACCTCCAAACTTTTGCAAAACGCTGTTTGTTCATTTTGTTGCTGTTCTCAACCAAAAAAACGCCTGTATTATGTCACCAATGTATCGGCCCTTTTCCACAGGCTCAACTCGGCCCTGCTCGGGGCGACCCAGTCCGGGTTCAGAGTCTTTCTATTGGGTGGTCCCGCCCACTTTCAGCTCGCTTCTTGGAATTGCTTAGCCTGAGGTTCCAAGTGAGCCGAATCAAGCTGAAGACTGATGCAGACTGCGGGCCATTGAATGGGCAGAGAGCGACTTCATTCATGTTTGTGTCTCCTTCACAAGAAACCTACCATTTTTTAAGACCTCGCAACCTCAGCACTTTTTTTTGTTCTTTACCTTTTAAAAAAACCATCCATCCATCCATCCATCCATCTTCTTCCTCTTATCTGGGGTCGGGTCGCAGAGGTAGCAGCCTAATCAGGGAAACCCAGACTTCCCTCTCCCCAGCCACTTGAGCCACCTCCTCGGGGAAAATCCCAAGGCATTCCCAGGCCAGCCGAGAAACATAGTCCCTCCAGCATGTCCTGGGTCTTCCTCTGGGCCTCCTCCCGGTTGGACGTGTCTGATCCTCGGCTACAGAAGCTTTTAAAAAATATTCATAATATATCCATTAAAATGGCAACTCGTAAACCAACACCATGATACTACGAGGAACTGCAGACATTTAACCAAATTTATTGAAGTTAAAGTTGCTCTCTAACAAAATGAACTCCAAATAGTAATTATTGGGCTCAGTTTACTGAATTAAGAGCACAGTTCGTAAGCTTAAGAGCATGAAAAACAAATCACTGAACTTGGTTGTTTTTTCTTTTGTTCTTTTCTCAGCTGGCACAAGCCAGCTCTATAGATGTCAGCTAGTAATAAGCAAATTATTGTCTTCAGAAACTAAAACACTGAAGATGTTTTCACACTTTCCTCACATGCATTTTTATCTCCTTTTTAAAAAAAAAAGCAAAAACAAAATCATCTCAGACATTGCTTAAAACGTTGCATTTTTTTGTTTTCATCGATTTGAGTTGAACACATTGCACTGCTTTGAATTGTGTCATCATTGGGATTTTTTGCTCAACATTTCTTTTGTAATAAATTGATCGAANTTCAATTAGCTATGGTTTCCAATGTCCCTAAATGTTTTCTGCTACGACACCAACTGAACTGCTTTTGGTTGTGTGAGGAACCTAGAAAAGCTTCACCAAAGACTTGGTGCTGATTGGAGTAGTTGCTCACTTGAGCAGGACTACTTCAGTGAACATGTGACTGTGAGAGT
>NC_051440.1:9431867-9528203 GCF_001649575.2 Kryptolebias marmoratus | reverse complement strand
GGGAGTTGAACCCTCAATCTTCTGATCCGAAGTCAGACGCCTTGTCCATTAGGCCACGTGGTCTTACGCACCTGCAGTTCTTGTTGTCATCTCTACGTCACTCAGTAGTGAACATCTTTTAAAATTTTTATGTAGGTGGGGGTGACACGTGGCAGGAGTGCTTAAAGCTGTCGCCTCCCAACGTGTGCGTTGCTGTATCACCACATAGGTTTTATTTTTTTCGGGCCATTGAATTGGCAGAGAGCGACGTCAATCTTGTTTGTGTGTCCTTCACAAGAAACCTATCATTTTTTAAAACCTCGCAACCTCAGCATTTTTTTTGTTCCTTACCTTTTAAAAAATCCATCCATCAATCCATCCATCCATCTTCTTCCTCTTTTCAGGGGTCGGGTCGCAGAGGTAGCAGCCTAATCAGGGAAACCCAGACTTCCCTCTCCCCAGCCACTTGAGCCACCTCCTCGGGGAGAATCCCAAGGCGTTCCCAGGCCAGCCGAGAAACATAGTCCCTCCAGTGTGTCCTGGGTCTTCCTCTGGGCCTCCTCCCAGTTAGGCGCGTTTGATCCTCGGCTACAGAAGCTTTTAAAAAATATACCTAATATATCCATTAAAATGGCAACTTGTAAACCAACACCGTGATACTATGAGGAGCTGCAGACGTTTAACCAAATTTATTGAAGTTAAAGTTGCTCTCTAACAAAATGAACTCCAAATAGTAATTATTGGGCTTATTATTTTTCTCTACTCCCAGCACTCAGTGTCAGTCCGTTCCTCAGTTTTACCACAGAACCTCTTCTAATCTAGCAGAAATCATTTGGTAAAAAGAACCATATTTGTCTCCTTCATATGAGAAACTTCCCAGATCCCCCAACAAATCTAATCCAAAACAGATTCTGGGAACTGAATATTTAAAAATGAAAACATTTTATGATTATAAACCCATCACTCAGTATAACTTCCAACAGACTTCCTTAATGTGTGAGGTTTGACCTGTGGTGGGCTTCAGCAGCACAAAAGAAAAAAAAAAAAATCTGAACCTCCTTCATCCACACTCTAATCAAAAGTGGAGGGGGGGGGAGAAGATACTCACGGGCCTGCTTCAAATCCTGTGTCATGAGTTCATGAAGGAGTACTCAGGAGAGGGATAGTGTTTAGGGGATTAGCCCCCGTCCAGGTGGTCTTCATTTATCCCCCTCGCGCCCCCATCATGGAACCTTGAGCACAGCTCAGTGCAGGGTCGTCACAGCTTCTATCCGGTTCTGATCTCCCTCACATCCACTTCTTTTTTTTTATGGGATTTGAACACTATTTAAAACACTTTTTAAAAAGTATTAAGCTTGACAGGATCCATAATGAGCCGCATCATCACGCTGCCTTAGTTTCGCAGCTTAGGTAACAGATTATTACTGCAAAGTTTAAAAGAGTGATAAAGGAAAGAAACAAAAAAATGATTGTCAGAGAAGCAAAGTGTCCCATGTTCATTTTTTCATTGGCACTAGTTTTGCAACGATATATATAAAACTCATAGAGGAAGTTGATGCAAGAAAACACAAATACTTAATATGAAGTAGTAAAAAACAACAAAATGCAAACTTGGGTAAAAGTTATTCACATATATTCCCCACTACATGCGCTCCCCAGCCCTTTAAATTGATGTCTCAGGCATTGTTCCTCTGCTGTAGTTGTGTAAACAAGTCTAAATGGCAGGGAAGCTGCTGAAGATCTGAGAGAAACTCTGATCAAAGGCACCTTTACATGTCAGTGGTGTCCTGTGTGCTCTGTCTGTGCTCATCCTGCAGAGCAACGGCAAGCGTATATATGTCTGGTGTGGTTCTTTCCCTTCAGAGGCCTCGTTGCTTTTAGAATAGCCTCTGTTTGCACAACACAAACCTGAGAAAATCACCTGAACCGCAGCCCAGATATAACTGACATGAACTCCTCCCACTGGATTAAAGTAACATATTCTTTTCAATGAGTGTAAAATGAACATACATTTACTAACAAAAGAGTTAAACATCCATTTGATTTGGATGTTTCTGAGACACCAGCAATAGGTACGTTCATGATTTAGTTTAAAAAAAGCTGACATCCAGAATGGGCATAAGTGATGGCATCATGAGTGAAGCAATAGTTTTATTAGGAAGTTACTTAAGTGTCCGATAGTCACTCAAAACAACAAGTGAAGGTCACCTGACACAGACGATGCCTCATAGACACATTAGACAACATTACCAGCACTTTACATAGTTTGATAGGATTGTCATATTGTACAACAAGCATTACAGAACACCAAGACATGCGGCTGACATCCAAGCACAGGTGCTGAACTCTTCACAACACCCTGTGTCTCAACAACTGACATCAGCTGGACTACTGGTTTGCCATCCCATGCATAGGCTGCCAATGACACCAAAACAGAGATGGCTGCATTTGGAGTGACTCAATACGCGGGAGGCATGACAAATGGCATCATATAATGTTCAGAGATGAATATGACTCTTGGTGGATGAGCATTGTATGTGCATAGAGTGGGAAATGGGGAGAGAATGAATCCAGCCAATGTTGTGGAGAGACCCACTGCTGTTACTCTTGGCATCACGATGTCTGGAACCATAGGGTATGAATTCAGGTCAACTCTGGTAGTGATTCAGAGGACCCTGATGAAACAGCACTACATCAGTGACATTCTCCATCCACATGTCTTACCCCTCCTGAGACAGCACTCTGGTATGTCTCTCAACAAGACAACGCCCATCCACACACACCACATGTGTTTATGGATTGCCTGCATCATGTTCAGGTCTTCTGATCTTTCCCTAACTGAACATGTATATGATCAACATGGATGTCAACATCAACTCAAAGCTGATTTGCTAGAAATCAAAGGCCAGTTAAAACACCTGTGGACTGGTTTGGTAAAGGAGAAGCTACAACTGCTGTATGACTTTGTTCTGCAATTAACTGCCGCTTGTATCCAGGCCTGACGGGGTGCCATGTTGTCCTGACATGAGACCAGCAGTATGCCTGCACTGCCAACTTTGGTAGGCACTTGATCTTGTATTGTAATCACTGTAATAAAGTAACTTGACCTTTCAACACAACCACTTTCATTTCATTTTTACAACTTTATCTGGGTTTCTGGGGCTAGTTGTTGGGTGTTTGTTTTTGTCAGCGACTGTATTAAAAGAAGACTTCAAAGAAATACAGAAGGGTTGGTGGTTTATTGACTTTCATTGGATAAGTGACATGCTACAGGACAAATGATCTGATAATTTTTGTGTGTTTTAGACAGTTTTTGGTGAAACCCTTTGACGCGGAAAAAAAAAGAGTTTCATTATTTTTCTTTCTTTTTTTAAGAAAAAAAGGAAGAGAACCACAAGAGCAAGGGTAATATAAAAAGCTGACATGCTTGAGTTCGAGACTGTAACCCCAGGAAATCCTAACTCTGTTGTGATTTTGCACATTATTGTTCGAGGTGACATTGCATGAGAGCTCCTTTGGTTGAGCTACTTCCATGCACTTCAGTCTAGAGGTAAAGGGACCACCCATTAGTGTAAAAAAAACAAAAAAAAAAAACATTCAGTTTGAATGCCTATTCACAAACCTGCCTGTCTCTCTGGACTTGCTCCTGGCCACAGATTGTGCTTGTAGGGTGGCAGAGAGCCCTAAGCAAGCAGTGCTGGGAATGAAGTCTGGCTGTTGTAGGGTTTCAGAGCAAGTCAGAGTCAAGGGGGTCTCCTGCTGTGGGAGGGCAGGCTTTGATTCGCCACTCAGCTCCACAGCAGGGTCCCAGAACAATCTACAGCCAGAACCCCAGGGGCCGGGCTTGGTGAGAGGAAAGGGTAGCAGAAGGGTGGGCACATGTTGACGACGGTGACATTGACGGTGATGGCGGGACAATGATGCAGCAGGCAGCTGTGTGGGAGGTGACAGCGGGGTGAGAAGAGAGGTTGAGTTTCTGGGGACTTTGCTAACAGACTTGTCGGAGTGAAATGTTGGAGTGAAAGGGGCAAAACTGCTTGTGGGTAACCACAAAAGTGTGTTCAATGAAATTCAGATCCATTAGTCGGCTTTTAGCGCTGTCCAATTTGGTATAACAGGTGCAGAGATGACAAAATCTGATTCTTTTATGTCTTAGTTAGACTAGCTCACGATAAAAAGTAAAAGTTTAGGTCTGTTTGTCATTGCTTGTTGTGTAAGTATTGTGAGACTAAACAGAAGCTTTTGACAGAGCTCTGATGGCTTCAGCAGATGCAACACAGCCCACATCACTCACATTTCTGCTTTGTGTTCTCTCTCGCACCAGGGAATGTGGCTCACATTATAGGAAGCTGCACTTCTCTGCAGCGAGATCGAACTGACTCTCGAACAGAGTCTCCCTTGGAGTCCCCCACCCCCACGACTGTTGGTACAATTCACTGGATGTCCCCATAAATTGAATTTCCTCAGACAGATTAGCAAGCTGTGTAAGGTTTCTTTTCCCTTCAGCACCTGGCACGGGGCCAAATTACCCAGTGGGTTTGTATTACAGCTCATGCAGCTGAGGGTTCAGTGGGCCAAACCACCTGCCAATCTGAATTCGCCTTTATAATCAATATGACTCAAGACGCTGGTGCAAAGGTGCAACTTTGAGCCTAAAAACATGCATTTTTAGATTCATTGTGACTTTCACAGTAAAGGATATCAGTTCACATATGCATTATAGATAACCACAAAGTAGTCTATGCAATGACTCGAGAACTGCATTTTTTATTTTTATTTTTTTGTTACAGGAGGTGTCACTGCTGCTAAAAACTGATTGTTTAATGATTCTCTTTGCGCTTTCTTTGGATAGAATGTTGACTTGAGAAGCTATGTGAGATTTCAACACGACTGGCAATAAAGGAAGGAACCAGCCCCCCTGTGCACAGCATTAACATTTACCATGAAATTAAACTCAGAGCAGGCACAGCTCACATACACGCACAGAGTCTGTGCAATGCATATAGTGGCAATAAAATGCCTACGTTCTTGAAAAAAGATGCTGCACAGCAACATGACTTTGCACCACAGGGTCAGCAAGTTTGTGTGAAATACGGTTCATTGTTTTATATCTAATGCTATGTGCCAACTCAGCAGGAATAACATTGTTTTCAGATCTCATCCCAGACTCCCAATGCTGAAGACCTCTCGTCTCCTTGAGCTTGATGGGGCCCAGCGAAGGAAGCCCCCAGAATGTTGATAACCCCCCCCCCTTCTCCCACCTCACCATTCAGCAGCACTCTGGTTCATATTTTTGTGGAGGTCCATTGACTTTCTCCTTTTCAGCCTCCCTTTAATCCCTGGGTCTGTGTCCTCGGTGGTTCTCTACAGAGGAGCCATTATTCGGGGCCTTATTACTGCGCCCCTCACGGCTTATCTCCTTCCTGGTGACAGTCTTTTCAAGCCTCTCCCTAATGACCTGGGGAAGCTCACATGCTTAACTTCCCAGGGCTGCAGGGCCTCGCTGATGTCAGAGAGGGTGCACCCCCCCTCCACCCCTCAACCCACCCCCCACCTCTCACGCAAGAGCTCCTGGGTCCAGGCACAACACAACACCCCTGTTTTGTGTTCTCTGCCACCTTCTTCTTTTTCTTTTACAGGTGAGCAAGCCAACTCTAGCATACAGGAAGAGTCGAAATCGAGGCTCAAAGGGGCTCGCTTCATTCACATTAAAATGAGCTCAGCTACTTAAAGAGATGTCAGGGTCTATTTGAACATTTGTTTGTGACTCTTTGAAGTTTCATTTTATCGTGCAACATCAGCATCACTTAGGAATGTTTAGTAAAGCACAAAGCATCATTTCAAATAGCAAAAAATAATGCCATTTCATTAGGGAAGCATCCAAAGCCCATGTTGATATTCAGAAGTGGTCTGCTGGCACACACAATGTTACATTCTGCATTCTCAAGCCTTGATTAAAAGTCTGCTAAAGCCAACCATTCATCTCTGTCATGACCAGTGAGGGGGCTGAACATTTTCCATTCTGCAAACATTTTCCTTTCCTACTAAATCAAAGCAACAGAACCCCAGCTGAGACCTCGTGCAAGATCTTTTAGGACTCCATTCAGCATGTCTAAAAGGCTGCATTACAGTGTACAGCAATATCATGCTTGGAGGCTATTGAAGCACAGAAAACTCCAGCTGCTTGCAGATCAGCTTCTTCATTCACATGTAGTTTTAATTTGCATCAAAGCTGTAGGAGTCAGCGAGGAGGAATGCGCTCGCTTTTGGGTGATTTTGAGTGAACATGGTGTCCGACTGGGGCACCTTCTAATTATCATCTGCATCTCCATGCTTAATTCCTGTGGCGTCTTTGGAGATGTCTGCAGAGAGCATGGCAGGCAATTAGGCTTTAAGGAGAAACTACCCCCCTCCCTCTCCCCCATGAAAACTATAAACTCACAACAATTCATATGGGAAGAGTGCTGGGCACACTGCAGTCAGCTAAATGTACAGACAGGTGTCTTCCTGCCTCCGCACATGGCATGCAGGCCCGTCACCCCGAGGCCATGGAAGAAACAACAGTCTTTCGTGGTTGTGTCTTTGAATCGTAAACCGTTTAAGACTTTGGGAAACATGCTGAACTGGTCCAATTAGGAAAGTAATGACTTTAGTGATGCTGTTTGCTGCACAAAGAGCAGGAGACATGCAGGGGAAACCCTGAGGAGATAATGGAGTATTTGCTTTGGTCTTGTCAAAGAGAATGCTCTTTTTTTTTTTTTTTCTTAACCTCATCAGGTAAATTTTTGGAGCTGTGGGAAACATGATTACAGTCCTGTTCTGTTTACTGAGGGCAAAATGTGATTGCATGAACGAAAATACTAGTTTTATTAAAGTTAGTTCAATTGTTGTTGATTTAGTCATCATTCAAAAAGTTTAAAATCAGAACAGCCAGAATTTACACTATAAGGATAATTCAGTTCTTTTCAAATGATGTTCTGTGGAAAGTGTACTGACAATGAATATCTTACCTGTTGTAAAAAGCTCTTTGGACAGGCTCAATTTGGAGAAATAGAGTTTAATTCTAACCAGACTGACAAGCCAACTTGAGCATAGCTGAGACTAAAGTGGATTAGTGATGTATGAAAAAACTATAGTCTCAAATATTTCATAGCAGTTTATTTTAAACACTTTTTTGTAAACCTTTACACCACCATCCTTTTGAATTTATATTGTTATTTTGGCAAAAAATATTATAATATTCCTGCTAGAAGTGGTGCAGGTGGCACCAGAAGTGCTATAGCTAGTTGCTGCAGCCACGATTTGTACTTGGGGAAAAAAAACATACAATTCTACATAAATAACTGTATAATGTAGAATGTGAACTTATAGCAATATAAGCCACTATGAAGTTTTAGAGACTGGCGTTGTTTTGAGCCTTTGGCCTTTGGCCCGACTTGGACTAGCCATTAGTTGTCAGTTCAGTCAGAATTTAACTCTATTTCTCCAAACTGAGGCTGTTCAAAACGGTACCTACAACAGGTCAGATATTCATTGTCCATTGTCCTTCCCACAGAACCCTTCTTCAAAACCCCCACTATTGCTTTAAAAGTATTTCTAATTAGTCACAATGATGAGCATATGGAACAACAGCAGGACCAGGTGTAGGCAGGAACAGAGATAAATCTGATGGGTTAAAACTACAAACAGAAACTGAGCATACACACGGGATGACCAGAGAATTTGACAATGAGTGTAAGAAATTTTTGAATTATTGATTATTGAATTTGGACAGGTAAGCTAATTACAGATCAGACAAAGGTGTGTGGAGCTGAACAACAAGGGTGACTGAGGAGAGCAGTGAACAAAAAGACAACAAGTAAACCATTATGACCTTAAATGTCATGAAATTAATAACAAGAACAAACTCAAAATACTAAATCTAACACCAAAACAATAGGCTTTTTCATACATTCACTACTCCCATGAGTTTTTCTTAAAGTTTCAAAGAGGGCCATGAGAAAATGTAACATTTGGCTCCTGACTTTTTGTAAAAGATCTCAACCAGCCACCCATGGATAAAGGTAGGTCTTACAGGAATTGTTAAAATGGATTTTATAACTTATTTAAGATTTCCTTGGTGCCAGAAAGATTTAAAACTGTGGAGATCAGCCAGTGTGTGTGTGTCTGTGTGTGTGTGTGTGTGTGTGTGTGTGTGTGCACAACAGTTAATATGTTCATATGCATTTTTAATCCACATAATCTTGTTAATAAATCTAATCATTGTTGAACTGCATGTTCAAGCAGGAACCTGTTTCTGATACCCATCATTAACCAAGAGGGGATTTAGAGATTCCCACAATTTATCATTTGTTCCTTTCACCACAAGTTATCAGATGCAATGCTCCAATCAACACACAGAAAGAAAACTGTTTCACTGTGTTTTTGGTTAAAACACACACCTAAGTAGTGGAGAAAAGAATATGAAATTATTTTGATGTATCACTTCTGTAATAAGGATTAGATCTGTCAGGTTTTTTTATGAACAAGGAGAACTGTTCCTTTCCAACTTCCTGGATTGTGTAATTATTTGTGGTGTTTTCTTTTTCTTCTTCTTCTTTTTTTTTGGCACTTCAGTTACTTCATCATACTCATCTTCGCTAACGGTTCTGTAATTTCAACATTTGCTCAAGCAAAGTGATGTAAAAAATTAGGAAAGGAGAGTGGTTGCATGTTTACCATTTATCTGAAAATTAAATTTCATGAATAAAACTAGTTTTAGCAAATATTTGAGAGTCACATAAAAGGTGGTCCAGAGTATGCATACAGACTTAAAACTGTGTTGAGATTTTGATCTCACCTTGCAGTGATTACCTTTTCACCCGCAGACACGCACTGAGGTTGTTGAACCGGCAAACCTTTTTGAAGCAGCCCACTGATGACCTTTAACCCTTTGCTTTGAGTTTTCATTTGAGCTTTTAGCCACACCCAAACACACAGTTAAATAACCTCAAAACACTTTGCCGTCCAGCAACAAGGTGACTGAGGTGAATCAAGAGAAGTAACACCGCAACAAGTGTGCCATAATTTAAAAGAATTTTCAAAAAAATAAAAAATCAAATTGGCTCAAAATGCTTAAAGAATGCATCAGATTTAGTCGTGAAGTTTTGTGCTTTGTTCCCAAAAACACCTTACTTGGTAAGCAAATGGAAAGGATGTTGTTATTGTCATGTATTACAAATTTAATTATTGTGAAACTGAGGCAGAAAGTTGTAGATTTTTGCTTTTAGGTCCCACATTTCAAATATTATTGTTTAAATGATGCTATAGGAGAAATAAATACCCCATAAATAAAGATTATAGACAAGTATTAAGATCAGCTACATTGTTGAAATAAAAACAAATGTAAAGTTTTTTATTATTATTATTTCTGCAGTTTTTTTTACTGTACATACAGTGTAACCTAAATTGTATAGCTAAGATTCAAAATATATTAAAAATAATATATTTTCAGTAAACAGGCTCACTATCCAGAAAGTAGAAGTTAAAAAAAGTTCCATACTGACTTAATCCTGATAAGTAAGCTGTATATCCTGAGATCAGACATTTTTGTACCCTGGGACAGACTTTCCTCTTGTGTTTATGGATCCTGGTGTTTTAAAAAAAAGACCCCGAGACTTTGTTCCTGCCTGGTAACAACTGGCATCAAAGAAAACAGGGAAAGCAAGGCTCCGATAATAATAGAAAGTGTTTTGACATCCAGGTTTCAGTAATTATTGGATTTAGATAAGATGGGAATTCCATGCAATGTGCGGTAAAACAAACAAAACGGAAGATTGCAGATTGTTCCACCAACAGCGGAAACCTCGCTGTAGCTTCAGGGCACCTGAAGCAAACTCACATTACATCATGGCTGTAAGCAACAATGGAAGCATGCACGGCGCTGGAGTTCTCAGCCTCCCTGCAGAGTCAGAAATGGCAGCAGACTAAGTTTAACGCTGCAAAGACAAGCATCATTGTGTGAAATGAGATGTTTATGAATGAGTGTGTGGCCCTGACAGAAGCTGCTTTCACTGCAAACCAACTGTGTGAACTTTCACATCCCCTTACTATTATTTACAAGTTCTGTATTTAGTAAAATAAGATACACACTTCTAAAACAAACCTTACCACTTGCTGTCACTTTCTGCTTTCCAACCACATTCTGATTTTTGGTTTTCACTTCTCTTTCTCCTCCACCAGCGCTAGCTCAGCGTGCATCTCAAATCTGGTGCAGACAAAGCATACGCCAAGACCTTTGACCCCAGTGTTTACTGTCTGAAAGGATAAAACCTCCTCAGACATCACAAAAAGAGACTTGTGCTTCCTTAGCCGCTTGCCTCCAGTCTGAAGCCAACCCACCACTTCCATCAGAAGTGAAATATGTGACCCATAAAAGGCGAGTATCTCTCTTTGCATCAGATAACGCTGACAGCTGCCCGAAACACTTCAATTTGTCCTCTTTATCCCCGAGGACCTCTGTTCTTTGTGGTAAGAGCTGAGTTTTACAACAGCCATTATGAATTCCCGGAGTTAGTGACGCACATCAATCACGTCTGTTACCCCGTCCTGACTGAAACCCAGATTCTGGATAAGATCAAACCTTCTCACCTCAAATTTTACTTTTCCTCTTTCATGGACCAAACGATGCCCCAAATACTGACAGTCAAAGAATAAGTTGACAGCTTTAATTACAAAAGTAAATGCTTTTGGACAATTCAACATGCTCAAAACGTACCCATGTTGTTGTTTTCGAGTGACACTAAACTGTTTCAAGCAGTAGTTCAGATATTTTAGGTTTAGTCCAAAGGTCTGCAACCTTTACAACCACAATACCGTATTTTCTGGTCTATAAGGTGCACCTAAAAGCCTTCAATTTTCTCAAAAATCGGCGGTGCGCCTTATAATCCAATGCGCCTTATGGTGCAGAAAATACGGTAGCTGTTTCTGTCCTTTTTCTCACTAAATAAAATCTGTATAAAGTCACAAATTCTACTTGATTGAAATAAAGCTAAAAAAATGGAATAAAGCAACTCATTGTTGCTCACTGTTGGCATTTATCAATATTTTTACATTGCAGGACAAAAAAAAGACTAGAAAAACAAGTACTACTATCAAATAGGAGTACAAAATCTCTGCTTTTTCTCACTACATGTTAAAAAATTGTTCAGAGGCAACTTACATGTTCAAGTTGCCTCTGTTGTGTTTCCAGGAAAATCCTAATTAAACTAATTACACCAAAATATCGGACTTTGTTTACACAGAAATACTATTCATTATTACATACAGTCCTGCACAAAACGTTTCGACCCACCCCTCATTTCTTTGTGTTTTTCTTCCAAAGGACCAAACTTTGCTTGTAACCTCATTAGGTGGTCTTGATCAGTGGTTCTTGATATATTGTGAAAGTCTGTCAGAGAATTTCTGGGGACTTTTACTGTTTGTTTTATCTTTCAGTCCAGTTCTACTGAACGAAAAACTTGATGTGTCTTGGCATTTTGTGCAATGAATCTTTGAAAATATTATAAAAGGGGACCAAATATTATCAGTTATCATCATAATTCAATTATTCATCTTCTTTATGTCACGTTGTCAGCTAACACCTCTGTGAGAATCACCTCGTTGCTACTAAAAACACATTTTATTTGTTACACAACAAAATAATTTTGAACAATTGGTGTCTTTGCAAAAGTGTGATGATAAAAAGTGCCTAAAGATACAAGTTAACACAGCTAAGTTGTGTGTCGACACAACACTGGCTCATCCCTTGAGTTATTTGCCTTTTTAAACGCTTGCCTCTGTCAAAGGTCAGAGTTAAGCAGCTTACCAAACAATTGAGCAAATGGATATAATTCCTTCAGGCAGAACCGTGATGTTTGTTTGCAGTTAAATCTGCAAAAGCTTCACAAACTTCAGCCTGTCATGGACTCTTTATTGTCTGATGTCTGAACTTGAATTCAGTTCTTCTTTCAGGAATACAGTAAAAGTCCTACAAAAACTGTTTGGTTACAATTATGCAAACAAAAAGAAATGTTTAAGATATAAATCACAATGCTTCCTTAAAATAATAATAATAAAAAGTTTCTCTAACATTTATCTTTATTCACAAACTTTACACAGAGCGTGTATAGCTTTTAACTTCCTGTGTTAAACATATTCTAATCCTTGTGCTTCTCAGACTCAGACACTAATAAAAAGCATTCTCTGTAGGCAGTAAAATGCATCTGTCTTTTTTTTTTTTTTTTGGAGCATTTGGAGCTCTATCCCTAACAATAACCACGGGGAGAGGAGTGGTGGCCGACGATTCGTTTGATCCATGGCGTTATCTGGGACCTGACTTGCTTCTCCCTCCTCCTCCTGTCGCAGGTTTCAGCAGTAATAATCACAAAGAGAAGCAGGTGAGCAGGTGAGAGAGCAAGCAGTGTTATCCAGCCTCCCCTCCGGCAGACGCGGCGGCATGCTTTTCTGATACCATCTGTACTCGATCAATGACAGACGGGGTGTGGCCGCTGGATTCAAGGGTAAAGGATCAATGTGAGTGTTTGTACACGTGTCTGATAGGTGTTGGGGGGAGCTGGTGGTGGACCAGCGGGACAAACACACAAATCTGTGATCTGTCAGGAATGGAACTGAAGCAAACGACCATAACCTTAGTTTACCTACGCTGTGAAATTCTATGAATGGGACCACTGGCACCTCAATCCTGCTGCGTCATGGCACATTTAAACTATTTGTCTTGTCTTCTTGTGATACAAAATGCTATTGCTTATTAGCAGTTGGCGTGTGTAATATTTAGGTGACTTTAAAATGAGTGAAACGCAAGTTCATATGTTAAACTTCAAAGTCAGCATTGGTTGAATGGATGCATGTCAGCCTTGCATGTCAAACTTCTGCTCGGAGTATGTGTTGTGGGGGGAATCTCAGCTACCACCACACAAAATCTTAGCTAAATAGCTGTAAAAATGGCTAAAATGGGAGAATCTTGTCAAATAAATATGTTTGTATTTTATAACCTAAGAATATGCACTGCAAGATAAAGTCCTCTCCTACGAAAAGCAATGTAAAATTGACCCAGAATGGATATGAACCCAAATCTATATAATAATAAAAGGTTTCCAAAAGTTATAACAAACAAACAGAACAGATTAGAAGGAATGCATGATTTAAATCAGAATGTAAATTCAAATGCATTGTAACTTTAAAATATTAATGCTGAACCATGTCTTTTATTACAACACAATTTCTTTATTTACGGAAAATGTCATGTCACTTAATAATTAGCAAAGTAAAGTTTTGCTTAATGTCGTTTCGCCTTGTGAAAAAGGAACTTTTCTGCTAAGTGAATGCACAGTTATTTCATACAGAAATCTAATTTAATCTGTAGGTTTTCTCATGCCAACCTTTAAATCAACCATTTGACTCCTAGATCTTGTGTAGGAAAACTGGTTTTCTCTTAACAGATTGATGATAAAGTTGTCTGTGATTTTATTTAAAGACAAGTTAAGCAAAAGGCCAACTTTATTTTTATGTTCAAATTTACTTGCTGAGATAACAATAATGAATTCAACAGAACCAATTTAAATTTAAAAGTTGCATTATATTAAAATCATTTCCAGCAAATGTCAGTTTCAGACAGAGCAGGCTTCTATCATCAGGGTGCGTCATGATGATGTTTCATCTGCAGGATTCTGTTTCTGAACCTCAGCATCTGGACTGACGCTCATCCGCAGAGAGCACTCCTGCCTCTGCTTTTCATCTGCTCTTCAGTTACCCCATGTAGCAATCATCCGTACATCCAAAAGACGGTGTTTGGAGTTAAAAGGGCTGATAATTTACACCAGGCTGCGTTCTGAAGCCCCATTTTCAAAAAAAAAGTTGCTTTTAAAGGGAGTTCGCCGCTTTGTTATTTTTGTTCTTTTAACTAAATGGCAGAGGTCTCCACTTCTGTACAGCGGCGGCTTCACTCTGCTCCACAGAAGTGTGTACTTTGGTTTATGACGACCCCCTTCAATTTACACGACAGCTGACATGTTTTTCCAGAGTTTACATGAGTGACTCGGAGTCTGTTGGGTACGTTCTTCCTGAAGGAAATCCTGAAGAGATTTAACATGAGAGGGGGTTAGCACCTCTGCTTGTTTTATGTATTTTGAAATGTGTTTCCAGCAAATTGTTTTCATGGTTTTAATGGAAAAGTTGGGCTTTGGTTAAGTTGGCCCACGTTTTTTTCCCCTTATATGTGTTTTCTTTATACAAATTTAATAGTCAATGTAAACAGTTGGAATATTTCCCCCCCCCCCATGACAGTAGATGATATATTTTATATTTTAGACTTTACGTTTTGGATTTAATGACCTAGTTGGGGGTTTGTGTCTTTGCTGAAGTGAAGCCTAGGTGAAAATTCAGACTGGGAGACTCTCCAGCCTACCCGCATCATCCAATTGCCACGTGGCCTCCTCAGCCAACCAGTGCCAGGTCCTCACTCCGCCTCAGCCAATCATCACTCAGGAACCTTTTTAAAAGGCTCATTATTCACAGATCCACACGCTTCCAAGCCGTATTTCAAACCCTCCCCCTCCCCATCTCCACCTTCGTCCTCCAGGCTCCTCCATGCTCCACCGGGTTTCCCTTCTTTCTGGTCTCCACTCCACCAAAACTGCTCTGATACTCGCCTCGAGCTGTTCCTCCTCAGCGCACACGTCTTCTGCCGGGGTCCGAGTGCCAAAAAACTTGAGTCAAATAAAACTTTTTAACTGCTGTATCTTTTCTGTGCGAGTCTCTCCAGATTGAATTAGAGGTGCACTTTTGTGGTTTAATCCTGAGTCTCCAAGTTGTAGTGTATATACAGTGCCTGCAAACAGCATTCACCCTCTTGAATATTTTATGCTTTTTTTACTGTTGTAAATCCCTCGTGGTCAGTATAAATTGGTCTTTTTTTTGCAAACTGCGTGACCATGCAGGAAAGAGAATAGTGAGAGAAGCCACCAAGGCACCTGGGAGGACTCTGAAGGAGCTCCAAGCTTCAGAAGGTGAGATGGGGAAGACTGTTGCCCAGGTTCTTCACCAGCTTTTTGTCAGAGGGCAAAGAGAAAGCCACTGTTTAAGAAAACTTATATTCGAGTAAAGATTTAATATGAGGATGGCATAAAGCACTTCCCAAGATGGCGGCAGAAAACCCGGCCTCTGTATCACAGATTGCGCTGTAGCTGACCACATTTCAGTGGTTTATACATCAACTGAGTTGTTTGGCCTCAGACCGTTCTACAATAAGGAAGGAGTGACAGAATCACTGTATGCCAATACAGTTGGGAAGCTTTTTTATGAGCGAACATGATCTTACACGATGAAAGCAGTTAAGATTAGATTTAATTGTTTTAGACACTTCCCGTTTCCTTCTATCAGAAGCCTTGCCAGAAAGTAATACTTCCTGTGAAGATGAATGTAGCTGTTTGGCTTGTAAAAAGTTCAGCTTCATCCCATCTGGACGAGTAAAAGACAGTCACATCACTAACAACAATTGAGCAGATGATCTATGTCCGAATCCAAGAGGTTCTAAAAGCAACCACATCAAGCCTTCGGGCTATTCCGTCAATTATCTGAGTGGGGCGGGGTGTACTCGTTTTATGTTTTTTGTTTAAATTCAGGAACAAAACGTCTCTTATGAGCCATTTGATCACTATAATAATTCACAATCTATTCATAAAGTTAACCCAGGACTTATTTGCAAATAAATCCCATCTTTAGTTTTTTTTCCTAGATAATATGTTTAGTGATTTACGTTGCTATTCCTGCTGCTGGAGCAAAGTTCTGCTATGTTGTTGTGTTGGATATTATTTTAGCCGTAAAAGGTAATTCACCATATACTTCTGTATTTCAGCCCCTGGGTTTCTTTTCTTCACCCTTCCCTCTGTGTAGCCCTTAACCTTATCCATCAACATGCTTCCCGACAGCTTTTAAGTAAGGAACAAATAAGGCGGAGCATTTTTTTTCTTTGTTTTACAGTTTAAAGAACAAACCTCCCGTGGCGGCGTTTTGTCAATGGCGAGCTATGATTATTTTCGAGGCCCCGGAGCCGAAGTGTACGCCTGCTTTGAAATTTCATGTGAAGTTCATTGTGAGGGATCAGAGGAGCCACTCCAGTTTGCCCTGGGTTATTTATCCAACCAAAGGTCGGTATTTTAAAGAGTCTTAGGGGGCTGACAATAGACGAGAAACCCAGAAGAAAAGAGAGATTACGAAATCTTAAACAAATTAGGAATTTGTAAACGATTAAAAGAAATCTGTTTTTGTGAGTTTAGACAAGAGCAGATTAGCGTCCCGGCCCACCTGGAGATGAATTCACTCTTGCGTCTTCAGACAACTCAAGGCAAATACGTCTTGAGTGTTTTGGCAGTTTTGCCGCAAACTTGCAGGGCGAGCGGAGGAATGAAAGGAGACCCACTCAGTTGTCAGTGTCACGACCTTTGACTCCTCACAGGCAATGGGAAGTCAGGTCTGTGATTGTCAAAAAGGAAATTAATTAGTTCTCCATCAAAATTTAATTTACCTCAAACTTTTTTTTTTTACCCTCTTTTTGCTCTCCTGCGCATTGAGTTATTAACGTCAGCGAAAAAGCTGTCATTACACATGTCCTGCTGGTTCTTTTTGGCTCGAAAGCTGTTTGATGAGCACTGATGAGCATTGGATTACAGGATCCCCGCGGTGATGTCAAAGCTCCTTTCACCTCCACCCCGAGCAGAGCCCAGCATCAGTAGCTGGGGTTACTCCATGTCAATGGTTTGCTTTGAGAAGGCCCGAGGGGATCCGCTGAAGTTGGGGTCACTATTGACCTGCAGCACACCCGCCATTCCCACCATTATTGCCCTACTTATTTCTTAATAAACCCAAAGAGAACTTTCCTCTGCATGAATTCGAATTCACGCAAAAATTGATGTTTAGGAGGAAATCTGGCATGTGTCGTAGAGATCCTCGCTGCAAACTGAACCACAATACAAAAAATAATAGTTTGTGCCTTCCTCATTAAACTTTTAAACAGAGCCATCAATACTTGCAAAACTGACTTAGGTCAGTTGACTGTGGCTGCCATCTTGAATCGGGTTGACTCTAAAAGTTAACCCTCCTGCTGCCCTTGGGTCAAAATGAGCCTCAAAGCCTCGTGGATCATTTCGGACCAAGGGCAGCAGGAGAGTTAATCAGTTGTAGATGTTCCCCTAGTGATCTCTTTCTGTGAGTTTCATAAAACTTTGCTCAGTGGCTCATGAGATACAGACATGGAAAAAAACAACAAACATTATCACCCACCTCTTGCCTTTCGGCATGAAGGCTACAAAAATAGGACCATTGAGGGTCCCCAAAAGATGGGTTCCTTGGTTGAACAGAAATGTTGACCAAGCTGAACTTTTACTGTAATTTATTGCGAAAAGCATGATTTCTAGAGGTATGTTTTCTTGTATCTTGAAACTTCTTTGCACCGCATGCAGTTTGTAGCACTTGGCTCAGTTTCCCAGAATATTCTGACGAGCCTTCAAGCAGTGGAGATGCCAAGAGAGGCTGCGGTTTTTGTTTTCCCGCTGGTCTGCTCAGCTGGTTCAATCATTTCAGGACGCTGGACAAAGACTGTCGAGGAAATATTGGAGCACAGCCTTCTGTAATGTGGCAGGGTCCTTCCCCCACTCGAGTGCAACGCAGTGGTGAGTTGCCACTTCAGATGGCACCAGATCCCTATTTGGAAGTGAACTCCTCATTAGTTACGATTGCGTCTGTTTGCGAGTGTGTGTTTGGATTTGTCGCACACTTTAGTCGCCCTTTAGTCTTAAGAAAAAAAAAATACTCTCAGCAACTACCTTATCAAATTTTTGCTCAAGATTTGTAAAAATCTGACTGAGTGAAAGCCATTTTTGTGTTGGCTACGATTAATTGATTGTGACTCAAAACACTGATCAGTTGTAGATGTTCACCTAGTGATGACTTTGTGAGAGTTCCATTCAAATCTGTCCAGTGGCTCATGGGATATTTTGCTAACAGACAAACAAGGTTGGCTCTAACCGTTAATGCAATGAGTACCACTTGGAGGATGTGTCATGAGCAGCTACAGCCATGCCAAATTTGAGTTCAGTGTCTGTAAAACTGACTGAATTGTAGCCATTTTTGTAGATTTTAAGTTCAGTTGGCTGAGGCAGTCATCTTAAATTGGGTTGGCTCCAAAAGTTAATCAACTCTAGATGTCTATCCAGTGAATGTTTCCTCGAAGGTTTGATTAAGATCTGTCAAGTTGTTCATGAGATATGTTGGTGGATAGTTACACACACACACAGGCAAAAACCTAACAGTCTACCTTTGTCTTTCAGCAGAGGGTGATATAAAAATATCTAATTTCAATTAGATGCCAAGAGGAAGATTTCTGGTAAAGTCCTATTTTATGCTTTAATAAGTTTTACTCAAATCTACAGTTTTGTATATTGAAACATGGCAATGTTGACCTCATTGGTCAGTCATGAGCAGCATCAGGCCACCATCTACATGTCAGATGGTAAATTACAGGCTCTTTATGAGCTCTGGTTTCATCCGAATTATTAGGAGTTCTTGGTTTTTCTTAGAGCCATTCAGACATCATAGAAATAAAATATGGTTCCGTGCACAGGCTGTTAAGATGCTGCTCACTCTCCGGGTCTTGTAGGAAAAGAGCTGCGGTGGGAGCGGGGGCTCCCTGCGGTGAGTTCTCAGTCTACCCTCGGAGCAGCACAGACAGTGGACATACAAGCAGACACTGAAGGCCCTCTGTTGAGGTCTGAAGCGGGGTCCATACCCCCCACTGCTCCTCTCTGTCCGCACAATTGTCCCTCCCGTTCATTCGGCTCATTTGGATTCCGACATGGGAGACCTCCTACGAGCAGGGTGAGCTGTTACACGCCACGATAAGACTGCTAATTAATCAAAACAACTGTAATAAATGAGCCGGTTTCCTCTACAGTGAGCTGGACGCACCAATCTGAAGCAAAAAGAAATGAACATATGCATTGGCACTCCGCTGTCCACAGGGCAAACAGTAACTAGAGGCAGTAAATAAATCAGACTGAACAACATGCAAAGTATATGAAAACTGGGAAAGTCCTTTTATGAGTTCATGAACAGACTGATATCAAGGTATCATAATGACTAGTATCATAACCAGAAATTATGCTTCAACAAAAAAATCTCCAAAAGTTATCCCTCTGAAATCCAAACAATAATAAAACAGGCTTAGTAACAGCCAACTGATCTTAACAAAAAAAATAAAATGGTTGCAACTCAGTCAGTTTTATAAATATTGAGCTAAAACTTGGGGTGGTGGTAGGTGAGAGTCATCTCCAGCACATGCAAGCTCTACTCATCGTGCAAGGTTGTTGCTTAAAACTTTAACCATTGACAGTCAGAGTCAACCCTGATTATCTGTTAGCAAAATATCACAGAAACCACTGGACAGATTTTATAGTAACTCCTCATCCGCGTAAATACTTAAAATACTTCCAGGAAATTATTTTTTATGTTTCCTGTCAACTAAATTTATGAACATGCATTATGATAAAACTGAAATGCCCCTCAAATCGAAAATCAAAAACAAAGAACAAAAAAAAGCTTTTTAAAAATTGTCACAAAAACCGTCCACGAGAGGGCGGTGTTACACTGCGAACCCGTTTGTAACCACCGCCTTTCCGCCTCTCTTTTCTTTACGTTTTCGGGTAATTTTAAACTTTAACACCTGCAGGTTTTTAAGCATTAATTATGTCCCACTATACTGCCAAAAGCACAGCTGCATTTATTATTTCCTTATGTTTCACATTTCCGCACGAACAGGAGGAGACTGTCAGCGGGGACAGCCCTGAAAAGTGTTACGTTTAGGGAAGTTGCTCAATGTCGGAAAAACCCACTTCACTAAACCGTAAGACAAATATACCAACTCTGCCATTGTTGTGCTTTCACAGGTACTCTTTGTGTAACTTCCGTGGCACTCGTGCGTTGTTCGTCGTGTGAACATGGCGTGCAGATAAACCAAAAGCCGGGTTTTGTTAGACATTGCTGACAAAATGGATAAGTCGTTGACTTCCGCTACCTATATCCGCAACATCAGCTATGGTTTACGTCGCCAGTTGTCCGACTATCTGGACCCGCAGGACATGTGGAAAGATGTGATTGTGTCTATACGGAAGCCGAGTGGTGAGCTAAGGTATTCCCAGCATCACGTCAGGTGAGCTGCGATAAACAACTTGACTAATTTACAGGCAGGTAGAACACAAACAAACACATGAACATTAACTCCTGACCTGCCTGTTTTCAGGAGGTTTGAGGGTCTTGTAGCTCAGGGGAAGAGCCCCACAGTGGAGCTGCTGAATGACTGGGGCACCACCAACTGCACAGTGGGAGATCTGGTGGACATTTTGAAAAGTAACAGGTTACTGGCTGCTGCTAGTGTCCTGCTACCAGGTAAGGTGTGGCAACATTTATTTCACCATCATCCAAACAGCAGGAAACTGTCATGTCCACCCACCATGTTCAGTGAATATGAATTCATGCTTTTGTTTCAAAAAACATGTTCAGAAAATTCAAAACAAACCATTATCTAAACATGTTCAGAAAAAGCAGGAATCAACACAAGCCTGTTAATATCCTACACTGTTCCCGCTATTTAGTAATCCAAATCTTGACACAGTTTTTTGCAGACTGGTGAACCCCTGCCCATTTTTACTTCTGAGAGATTCAGCCTCTCTAAAATGCCCTTTTTTTCCACTCTGTCCTTTTACTAAATTGTTGCCAGTTAACCTAATTAGTTGCCAAATGCTCCTTTAGCTGTTTCTTATTTGCACAAGTTACATTTGTATTGTTTCGTTGACCCCATCTCAACTTTTTTGAGCTGCGTTGCTGCCATCAAATTCAAAATTACCTTTTTTTTTTTTATTTTCCCAAGAAATGTCACAAATGATTAGCTTTACCATTTGATATGTTCACTCGATTCCATTGTAAATAAAATACGGCCCCAAGCCTTTACACATTCATTCAGATATAGTAGTGTCAGGGCACAATGTGGAGGGATTTGTGGTCCAGAATATGTTTAACTTTATTCAATATCGAGATGCTCCTTAGAATGTTGCCACCAGATTATCCCATTTAGTTTTGACCTGATTAGGTGGTAAAATCAGACCTTAGTGTTCTCCCTGGACCTGTGGATGATAAAACTGCATGATCAGAAACTGCATCAATCATTTGCATATGTGTGTATTTTCCACTCCAGAAGAGTTTTCATCAGCAGAAACACAGCAGGTCTCTTCAGCAGAGACGTACAGCGACCTTCCAACCAGACCACTGGGGGAGAGAGAGTCTCAGCCCCCACCCACCAGTTCCACTCTACAGACACAAGTTCTGTTGGGAAACAGCGACACTGGACACACAGGTGGGGGCCACAGTTTTTTGTTAGCGTAACACATCTCAAACTGTACATTCTCTAAAAAAAACGGTATCACAATCAAGTGCAAACGTCACCTTGATTTACACGTTCAGGCCATATTTGAAATGTTATTTTATCCAAAACTTGACATTTTGGGCAAATAAACTGAGCAAATAATATGTGAAGAAAACAGAAAATGAATCGGCTTAAAAAAACAAAACAAAACACATTTTTGAGGACACAATAAATGTTCAGAAATATTACTAATTAAAGGCCACAAAGTTGTAAATAAAGATCAGCGTTACGGCCATTTGGGTGAAATCTTGAAATTAACAATACTTGCCGTCTCACAAGATCTTGGACGACCTGTTGGCGCTCAGAGTATGTGTTAGAGACGACTGTCTGCTACAACCACGCCAAATTTTAGCTCAATATCTGTAAAAGTTATAGCTATTTTCTGTTTGCTAAGGTCAACTAGCTGTGGTAGCCATCTTAACTTGGGTTGACCTAAAAAGTTACTTACTCGTAAACATATGTAAAATGATTACTTCCTGAGAGTTTAACTTAATTTTGTCCTATTCAACAGTCAGACAAATGAATACACACACACACGCACACAGAGGCTTTGCTTTTGTAACTTTTCCCCTGCAAAACAATACTTGGTGTACAAAATTTTTAACTTTGAGCGTCATTTTAGTACTTTTACTAGAAGCTCAGTATAAACAGCCTTTGTTCTGTTAGCATCAGTGTTTTGCATTTATTAAAATAAATCATGTCTTTTATTTGTAGAAGCAATAAAGAACCCAGACATGTTGCACAAAAACACCTTATATTTGTCAAGTTCTTGAGCAGAGGTCTCCAATGCTGGTCCTCAGGGCCCCTATCCTGCATGTTTTCCTTGTTTCTCTGCTCCAACACACCTGATTCAGAGGTTAAATTACCTCTTCATGTTCTGCTGAAGCCTGTTAATCACCCATTGATTCAAATCAGGTGTGTTGGAGCAGAGAAACAAGTAAAATCTGCAGGATGGTGGCCATCGAGTACCAGGATAGGAGACCACTGTTCTTGAGTAAAGTTGTTGTTTTTATGTCTTTGTCCAGCAGGGGGCAGCGCTGCTTTCTGCACAACAGAAGTCAGATCATTTCTGTTTCCCTCTGTAGATTTCTCCAGTTTCCTGTACAGCGAGTTGGAGAGGATCACTGGCAACTTTGACGACCGTTCCACGTCCAAGGGCGGTGCCCGCCTCGGCGAGGGAGGCTTCGGTACGGTCTACAAGGGCTTCCTGAACAACATTCCCGTGGCGGTGAAAAAACTCAATCCGGTAAGAGGAGATGTGTTCTCACGCCGAGCGCACGTTGCTTTAGATGCGGCAGGTCATAACGTAAAAACATCGTCCCGCTCAGGTGGACGAGCTGCAAGCTCAGTTCAATCAAGAGATCCAAACTCTGAGAGTGTAAGTTTGTCCGTCGGCAAGAAGATGATGAAGACTTTTGTCCTCCACCTGGTAAAAGTCCGCTTTTTTTTTTCATTCCACAGATTGAAACATGAAAACCTGGTTGACATGATTGGGTTTTCGTGTGATGAGCAGCACCTGTGTATCGTGTACGCCTTCATGGCCAACGGCTCTCTGCTGGATCGGCTGGCTTGTTTGGTAAACGCCAATTTCTGCTCCGTGCACACTCTGCTTCTGAATGGACGATTTAACATGCGCCTTTTTCGCGTAGGATGGAAGTCCTCCTCTTTCCTGGCGGCAGAGGTGCTTGATAGCAGAAGGAACAGCCAGAGGTTTGGAGTATCTGCACAGCAACCATCACGTACACAGAGACGTTAAAAGGTACAAGGAGGGCTTCTTTTTAAACACCCCTTAAACATTTAACTGTCCTGCTGAGTGTAAGGAGCGATAACTGACCAAACCCTTAGATCTTTTAAACATAAATCCAGCAGTGCACTAACAGACAGACTCAAGAGATCTCATTTTACTCAAAAGGCTGTCTTCTTTTAACATAAGTGGAACGAAGAGCATTTTAAGTCATGTTTTCCTGCTCTTTGTCGCTCCCTTGTTTTAATCCTTTCAGCGCAAACATCCTGTTGGACGAGAACTTTGTCGCGAAGATCTCCGACTTCGGGCTGACGAGGGCGTCGGCCACACGCACGTCGACGACAATGATGACGGAGAGGATTGTGGGCACCCGTGCGTACATGGCACCGGAAGCGCTGAGAGGAGAGATCACCCCAAAGTCGGACGTCTTCAGCTTCGGGGTGGTAGGCTCCTCCACACGGATGCAGATGATGTTTTATTGCCAGAAAATTTGAAAACATACTGTGAGATTTACACCACTAACTGGCAGTTTGCTTGTTGTCACAGGAGAATACGCATACGAGCCAGCAGCTAGATCCAAAACGATCGTTGTAGGTAGTTGCCAGAGCTCCGAGAAAGACGAGGCAGTGGGGCGCTGACAAGGACAGAGTGGGGGAATATGAGGGATGCATTATGAGCTTATAGGAGCATTGTTTGGACTCTAAAGCCTCTTTAGCCGTTTTTCAGGCTGTATGCGTGGACAGAAGGCCTCTACACAAAACAAATCCACAATTTGGCTGATTCAGCCATGTTGCAAATAAACAATGATAAGCATAAACAATATTACTGGAGGTTAGCGTTTTTCTGAGTTTGTGCTTGTCACTTTCGGGGTTCTGAAGCTGGTTGAAGCCCCTGAGTTTCACATGAAGGAACTTGAAAAAAGAACTTTACTTCAGGTTAAAAGAGTTTATTTACATATAAATGAACAACAAAATGAGTCACGGGCAAAATGAATTGTTAAACTTGTGCCAAAAAGGGAGATGAATCACAGAAATGAAGTTCAGATACCCAAAATATGAAGTGATTCCTCTGCTTTAAACCATTAAAATGGGATTGGGGAAGATGAAAGCTAACTGTTTAGTAAAAAGAAAACTAAAATAAAGAAGTCCTGTCATGCTGATAAGTTGGGATGTTAGCAACTCCAGAATAATCACACCTACAAAGTTAAAGGAGCGGTCTGGCCATGTGGGAGTTATTTGTCACCGTTTAATCCAGTCTGGGTCCTGGGACAAGTTAGCGAGCTTTGCAGGTTGTCCTCGGCATGTCCTGGGTAGAACTCAGACACATCCCATGACCATGTGAGCGTTCAGAAACAAAGCCAACAATGCAGAACCAACAGAGGCACGAAGTGTAACTAAACAGCACTACGCATAAAATGTGTCAGACATCACTAATTCTAAATCTGCATCAAACATTTTAGCTCCCTCACTACCTTCCTCGGCGGCTCAGGGGCGTAACAGCCGTGGGTTGACTTCAGCCCCTCCCATTCCTCCTCGATCCATACAGAAATCTCTGAGAGACAGCAAAAAGGCATCTCAGGCTGGGCTTGAAAGTACTTTGTGAAAGGAGCTGGAGACTGCAACACAACGCCCAAAATGTGCTCATGGCACTACTTTCTCTGTTGTTTTTGTTAGCCGATTATTTATTTTCCCTCCAAAAATTTATATGCGAACAATATAATATTCCTTTGGCGATTAATTTCTATTCCCTTTAAATAAGTGCATATCACACCCATCCATCCATTTTCTTGACCTGCTTCTCCTGTCCGGGTCACAGGGAGCCGGTGCCCGTCTCCAGCTGTCACTGTGCGAGAGGTGGGGGACACCTTGGACAGGTCACATCTCCATCACAGGGACACATAGAGACAAACAGTCATTCACACTCTCACTCACAACTAGGGACAAATTAGAGTTACCAATTAACCTAACATGGATGTTTTCGGGTTGGAGTACCCGGAGTAAACTTACAGGAGCACAGGGAGAACATGTAAACTCCACCCAACAGCGATCCTGCAGCCCTAACCACTGCGCCGCTGTGCCGTGCAGCAGGTTTTGTCTGGACAGCTGTGGGAATGTGACATTTTCAGCGAGGTTATGTGGCACGTGGGGAAGTAATAAAAGTCTCCTGTTGCTCTGAGCGCCGTAATTAACCCCATCTCTCTGCCATCTGCAGGTGTTGTTGGAAATATTGTCTGGACTCCCTCCAGCTGATGAAAACAAGGAGCCCCAGTTCTTGGTGAGCTGCACAAAAGAGGCTTTCAGTGTCTTCCTATCCAGCTCCAGCCTGTGATTACAGCTTATTTAAGCCATATTTAATAAGTAAGGACTCATCATTAGGTCAAGTTAGTAGCACTGACTTAGTTTTTTTTTTTTGTTTGTTTTTTCCCTTAGATGGAGATGAGGTATGATATAGACGATGAAGACGAAGAGCTGACTCTGGAGGAGTTTGTGGATAAGAAGATGAAAGACTGGGAGCTGAGTCAGGTGGAGAGCATCTATTGTTTGGCGTCTAACTGCCTGCACGATCGGAAAAATAGACGCCCCATCATCAAGCAGGTACAGTGAGGAGAAGGAATGGAAGACATTTAAATGTTAGGTCAACTAAAAAAAAACCCAGAAATTCTAATTCGCTGCTAAATCTCCATACAGCAAAGAGCTGTTTGCTTCCATATTAAGATTCAAAACATTGCATATTGAAAGTTTTCTTTCCTTTTATGTAGTTTTGTCTTTAAGGGATATTTGTGATGGAGATGGTAAATGTAAGGGGCAGGTGTAAAGAGACAGTAAAATGCAATAATAATAATCATCAGCTCAGTGGGAAGCAGCTGCTCCAAGTCTGAGGCCACGGTTTAGAACTGGAAAAAAAAGATGGAACGCCACCTCTGGGTCGGGAATGAATCGTTGCCTCAAGCAGAAGAGTTCAGGTATCTGGGAGTCCTGTTCTCCAGTGATGGTAGGATGGAGCCAAGGATGAGCTGACGGATCGGGTTATCGTCTGCAGTAGTGGGTCAATTTACTGTTCCTTCGACAGTGTGGTCCAACTCTAACCTGAGATGTGGATCGTGGTCAGAAGAATGAGATCCTGGATACAAGTGGCTAAAATGAGCTTCAGCTGAGGCGATTCGGGGAGTCTGGTTGGGATACCTCTCTGGGCACCGTCCCGTTGATAGGAACCCCTTTGAGAACATCCAATATGCATCCAAACCGCAAGGCTTAGAATCAGAATAAATGTTTTAATTTTTCAAAAAGCCTCAACGTTTCGGTAAATATTTTGAGTGCATGTATTCATCAGTATAATTAAACTGTCTGTCTGTCTCTGCAGGTCCTTTCAGAGGTCCACAGTGTCGTCAAGAACACGGACCTCTGATAAGAAATATGGCACCTCAGACCGACACATTTATTGTATTTCAAGTTTTATGAAAATGACTGTTGATCCTTGGCTGCAACACAAAGTTTTTAGCATCACAGTTTCCTTGCTGTAATTTTTAGCATACTTTTAAAGCTTGTTTTATTTAATTTTATATGCTATAGTTTTTATGAACCGTATCGTTACTGTTAAAGTGTACATGTACTGAAGTGTGCTTTAACAGTTGCTGAACGTTCAGGTTTATGTCCGATCAATCAACAAAGCTATTTTTTGTGTTGCTTTGTTTTTCTTGGAGGAATAAAACCAACGACCACGTCTGATTTAAATATTTTATTTTTCTTCTTTAAAAGATTTGTAAGAAAACAAATAAGACCAAACATGATTTTTTTTTATTTTCTATAATGACAATGACAGAACATAAAGGGGCGTTTCCCTTTACACACGAGGTGAACTTGGTAGTTTGCCTAATATTTTTTATCAGTAGACCAGTGGATGTGGCAACATTTTGATGAAGGTACTTAGTAGTATTCCCTTTCCTATCCATTCGTCGTGGAAACCGGTTTAAGGAACTTCCTCTCGATGAAGCCTAAAGATGTATGGATGTAATATTTCTGGAAGCCCGTTCCTTCCTCGGAAATCCTCGCTGACAGTCACCAGAACAGAGTATTTCTCAGTCACAGAGCGTCACACAGCTACAATATGTACATTTACAGCACTTGCATAGAAAAATAAGTTTCTCAGCAGATGATTTTTTTTTTATCCCCTCCCACCCCCACGTAAACCACTGTTATATCAAAAGAATTAATTTTCTATTTTAAAAAAATGAGCTGTTAAAATGAACAAAAATAGACACAAGTGGGAATATTTAGGATGTTTTTTTTTCTCTGCTTTGGAGCACCTCATTGTGCAAACAGTAGGAGACATTTTATACATCAAACACACAAAAAAAAAAAAACATTAAATGACGCAGACTTAAGGAATGCTATTCAGGAATTCAAGCATGTGAACTCAGATTAGGGATTTCATCGTATTGGCGCAAGTTCACATTAATCACACTAGCATTTTTTTTTATTTGTTTTCCTGTAAGTGTCAGAGCTGGCACCAAAGTAAAAACCTCAACTTTGACTTTAGGTCCCCTTTGAATCATCATTAAGCTTTTTTTGTTGTGAAACAGACATTAGTATGCTTCCATTTGGCAAGCTACAAATGGAAACCGTGACGCGTGTCGTTGCTCAGTTGTCCTTGGCGTGCATAGTTTGGTCTATTGGGGAACTCTGTGGCAATCTGAGGTTCAGGTTTTATTTATGTATTTATTTATTTTGGGGAGTGAACTTTGTTGCCCCCCCTTCGCGGGACTGTTCCACCGTGGAACGTGCTCGAGGGGGGGTCGGAGGTGGTGCTCTAGAGCTGAGGTCCGTTTTATTCTAGGTCGTCTTCCTCACCGGGGGGCCGGGTGATTCGGCGGCCACCCCTCTTACCAGCGGGGCCTTTGGGCTTGTTAAACTTCACCTTGTGTGCGTGCTGCTTGGGATGCACCTCCTCATACAGGAAGTCGCTTGTTAGCTCATCCCCATCTTCGATTTCCAGCTGCAAAACAGAGAGGAAGGGGAAAAAAAAAAAAATCATAATACTCAAGTTGTTTTCTGGTTATTAAGTATGTTTTTAATTAAAGGAACAGTTTGGATTTTTTTTCTTGACATGGTGTTCTGTGGAGTTCTCTGCTGTCAGTAGTTTACCTGCAGAGGAAGTCGCTCAGCGCATTTAATTTGAAATATCAGGCAGAAACTCAGGATGTCCAATTAAAAAAAAAAAAAAAAAAAAAAAAAAAATCACAGTAGTTCACACAAACATATGACAAACCTTTACATGGCTTTTATTTTTGGATTAGATAATTATCTGCAGAGAGGTATGCAGGTCATCACTAGTAATGGCCTGTGTGAATCCACATATTTGTCTTTGTCTACACGGGAATACGGTCTTTTCCTAAACAGGAAAGACTGTTTGCCATTTCTGGTAAAGGCGATGTGGACCATGTGCCCCAAACTAGAAGAAAAAAAATAAAATAAAAAGGCAAGGATGGGAAATACAAGAGCAAACGCCAAATCCTTTTGTTGACAAAGGAGAACTTCTCATTAAACAACCATAGATTGGGACTCGTGTCAGTCCAAACACAGGGACAGAATGGACGATTTCAGGCACAGTGTCCACCGAGAAACCGGGTTCAAACATTAGGCTACAGTTTTTATACACAAGTGATGGTGTTTTCATACTATCCCCATTTCTTGTGTTTTTTACTACTTCATGTTTAGATCTGTTAGATCTGTTTAGATCTGTTTCTGCAACATTTGCTTTTGTATAGTTAACAGTTCAATAAAGATGAGTTAGATTATTTGGTGTAATAATAAAAACGAGGGTTTTTGCGCTGCTCCTTAAGCCAGTACTGCAGTATATGAAGGTTTTGCTGTAACTGAGCAACTGGTCTCAGCAACACAAACACAAGGGTGTTTCAAGTTTTTTTTGTTTTTCCTTCTCCTAAAATGCCATTTCCATGTAGATGAAGGCTGAAAAAAATAAAAAAGTTGTGTATTCCGTATAATGCTGTTCCCATGTGGACAGGACCGAAGTGCAACCAGACAGAGAAACTAATGAAAAACTACAGAAATATAAAAATCAATAAAATAATGTGATGTTTGCTTGAACTACTGTTCAAAACAACATTTGGGTTTTTCATTAGATAACAACTCAGCCCAGTTATGTTTCATATATTCCTTGTTTTCCATGGACTATATCAGGTAATGGTTCAAAACTGACTCCTTAGAGTAAATAAAAGTTTAAAGGTTTTAAAATTAGAGGTCACACAAACCTCGATTGAACCTTTAGGAATAGAGCTACAGCATGGCAGAAATCCACTTCGATATTCCAAACTCATAACGCTCTGAGTGATTTCTACTGCAGGTAGGATATTGATTATTGATAACACCACAAAACACTTAATAAAAGCTCAACCGTTTCTACAGTTTCAAATTCTCCACAGACACAGAAACAACTCATTTCCAATGTACTTCTTTATTCTGACAGTTCGAACGCTGTAGCTCTGTGATGTCCGGTCCTGGTCCTTGAGAGCCACCATCCGTAGGTTTTACATGTTTCCCTGCTCCAACACACCTCATTGAAAGCTTGAATTACCTCCTCGGCATGTCTTCCAAGTTCTGCAGAGGCCTGTTAATCACTCATTTATTCAAATCAGGTGTGTTGAGGCAGAAAAACATCCAAAATATGCAGATTACTGGCTCTCAAGGACCAGGACTGGACTCCTCAGCTGCAGGTCATTTTATCTTATTTATTTTCATATAATTTATATATTTGGTAAATTAATTCAAAGTTATGATGTTATGATCTAGTATTGAATTCAGTAATCCTGTCTTCCTTTTGGCTTATGAATTAAACACCCAATTTGTGTGAAAAAACACCTCTGAGAAACATCTTAGTGTCTTACTATTAAACATGTATTATTAGGATAAAAACAAATATACTACATGATAAATACAGCTACATAGACTGCCATTTTTCCCCAATAACCTTTTGACAGCCAGATTCAGTGGTAAAGTGCTGTCAACCATACTCACTTGTCTTTTAGTTCTCACCTTTTTCTCAATCTCAATCTGGTGCTTGCCTTCCACCATGTCAATCAGATTATTTTTGCAGCTGGAGTACATCATCCTCTCCTTGATGCCACACTTGTACCCTGGCATGGAATAAATGAAGACTGCAAAAAAAAAAAAAAAAGAAGAAGACGTACAAAGAGGTGAGCACGTGAGCCACTCCCGGAGCGTCAAAAGGAGCTCTTCGTACGACCGCTGGCGAGAAAACGACGCACCTGTGGACTCCAGGCGGTCGCCTTCGTGGGAGTGTTTGTAGAGGAAGAGGTGGTAACGCGGAGAGTCTTTGGGGACTCTCTTTGGGAGGTCTTTAACCTCTGTTGGCTCAGTGCTGCACAAGCAAATAATCTCGTTTGAAATATCTATTTCCTGTTGGCAGAGGTAGGGAAATTACTCACATTGAAGGCAAAAGGTGACCGAAGCAAGATATACATCAGTGAGAATTAATAATTAATGACAATAAAGGACAGCTGTCAGTTCTCTACAAGGTCATATGCTATAGAATAATATAGACCATCTTGTCTCTATTGGGAAAAATATGCTAGAATTCATTATAATATAGCAAAAGTGGAAAAACGGGGGATTAAGAAAAAACTGATGAATTGAGCAGCAGTGACTACATTGTCAAACTGGAGTCTTGTAGCAGCAAAAGATTCAAAATTGCGAAAATGGCAAGCTAAATGTTTCAAAGAAAGTATTTCATGTTCACTTCCACATGTGTGAAGCTACAAATAGGATGACTTAAAACTTAAGAAAAGGCTTTTAAATCAGCCTTTTTTTAAAAAGACAAAACCATCAGAAGCTAGCTTAAAATTAAAGTCAAGCATGAAACTAGAGCTAGTAATTATCAGGGGAAAGTGACTGCTACATTGTGCATAATTATGAAGGAGATTTTCCATAATAAAAGACTAATCAAGTTGTTTTACATACATACTATTAGACTAACAAACAAAAATAAAAACCGGGAACAGAGACAAAGCCTTGACAGTGCTTCCATTATGCCTTTGTACCGATCTAATCGTGTGCCATGAGCCCTCTGCTCTGAATTTTAATGAGGGGAAAAGGGAAACAAAAGGCTTTTTGGTGGGTCAAAATGAGCAACCCATTGTATTAATTCACAAAGAACTCCTGACTAACAATATCTCTGACAGGATAACAGGACAAAAGAACTGCTCGATACAATTTATTTACGCCAGCAAAAAAAAAAAAAAAATCACCTTTGCAGTTTGATTTGGTAAGAACTCACCATCTGTACGTAGTTAACTTTCTTCTCCCGAAAACGTCCAAGCGCTTCGGCAACTTCTTTGTGAATGGGGAAGGACACTCCCTTCAGAGTTTGCTGCTTCGTCTCCACACTGATGTCCGTCTGCACCTGAACGCACCAGACGCACACACACAGCTTAATATCAGAACAATCATCCCAAAAATACAAGTTACTGTAAGCAAGACTTTCAAAAGGGTGATAAATGCAGGTTTACTTTATTAAATTTAATCATATAAAAAGAAATGGCATTCTGTTTAAGGGTAGACCGGTTTCCATTGATGATTTTAGGTTGCCAAATTGAAAAAAATGAAAAAGAATCCTTATTTGTGTCGCCGGGTGGTAAACTGGTTTTCTAACTGTAACAAGCAGCTCGGACGCTGAAGCGTGATGATTACAGATGAGGTGCTTGTAGCGGAAGTGACAAGACGCCTCCAGGAAATCGCCCGGAGAACTCAAAACGCTGGAAGGATTACGCTGCATTGCATCTATTTTTAGAGGACTGTTCCCACAAAATTAAATGCTGTGAACATGACTGAGCTTCAGATATAGCAAGCTCACATATCCAAAAATTGAGGTGTTTCTTTTTTTCTTCCCCATTATCTATCCGCCTGCATAGTCAAAGGAGGGCAACCTCTGGGTCACGGCAAATAATAAATATTTCAAAGCCCCTTTTTCATCTAGGATGGACAGATTAAAACTAGCCAAGTGAGACAAACAGTAAGCTCACTTCCCCATGTGCCATGCTGCTTTTAATTGACCACACTTTGAAGAGCCACTCCTCCACTCAGAGCGACTCCATATATGGTAAGAAAAGAGAGATCCTGTTTATGTGGCCGGTTGAGTGAGCAGCAATCAGAAAATGCCTCTTCATTTAGGATAATTTATAGGAACGGTTCCCTAAATTCTAAAACAGAAACTTCAGATGCTTCAGTCTCCCTCTCTCTCTGGCGGAGTCGGCCCGGTGCAGCCTGAAAGCCCTTCACATCAGCAGAATAAATCCAAGTAATGACATTAGAAGCAGGCAGCAGAGATCACATTACAGCATTGCACTTCCTTATCACAACACGTGTTCATTGCTCCGCAACTCTCAGCTGTAGAGGATTTACAGTACATTTGCATGGGGGATTTAAAGATTACAATGTGTTTTAAACCCTCACAAATAGCTTTTATCGAGGCCAGTTTTTAAAGATGGGGGTTAAGCGAGATTTCACACTGTGGATGGGACTTTTTCTGGACAGGGGGGGGGGCATAAGCAGCCTGAACCTAATGGATTCCTCCCTGCCAAACATCCTGCCGTTCTCACACATCAGCATCTTTCCACTCTTTTCCATACTGCTGGGCCAGCATGTGCACGCTTGCGCCGCTGCTGACCTCGTCTTACTGACAGGGTGCGTCGCTGGCCTTCACCGATACCCCGCCCGGATTCTGGTGGGAGTTACGTGTCTAACACGAGAGATGTGATTAAGCGGAGCAGCGCTGAGCCGAACTAAGCCATTTTTTCCTCTCCATCTGAAGACTCGAGGGAAAGGACAAACAGAGCGTCGCCTCCTTTTAGAACTGCGACTTAAACCTAAACTGCAGCTGGAGACATATGTGTGAATAAAGTCTGCAGCGTACGGTTTACTGACCGGGAGCGGAGATTCACATCATTTTTTTTTTCTGCATTTACCTCGCTGAGTTTGATCTGTCTCAGTTCCTCCTCTGCAGCGGTGAGGGGCAAAGGTGCCGACTGCGAGCTCAGATATTTCTTGTAGCCGATCAGGTTCAAATCATCCTGGAGACGAAACAACAGCACAGTCACACAATATTCATCAAAACAGTCAAAGTATTAAAAAAAAAAATAAATAAATAAAAGACACCTTTCTCCTTTGTCAAAAACATTCAAACAAAGTGTGCAGGTAAGTGACAAACCTTTACGGTGCCGAACAGCTCATCCTTGATGTGGCCCCCTCCAAACTCCTTCTTCAGTGTTGCTCTGGTAGCAGCGTATAACATTTTATGTCGCACCTGTTGACAAAAGCAGACATTTTATTGTATTTTTTTGTTTTCAAATTGATGAGCAAACATGTAGAAATTAACTAGATAAAAGAAAAATCCTACAACACTTTAACTTTTCCTTAAAATTACAAATAAATACAACGGATGTCACGTCTGTCTCGCTGGAGACATGAAGAAGAGAACTGCAGAATTTAAATAAAGGTTTAAAGCATGAACCAGTTAATTCTTCACATTTCCTTTGTAGCAACTATTAACAATGAGCTAAGTTAGCTGCATGTTTAATTACTGATCCGCTCTTTTGGTTCATTTAATGCATTTTATATTTATTAGTGATCTTACAGACTGTGTGCACCATTCAGCGAGTCTATCCTTAACATAGGTCCGTTGTGCTTTAACAACAAATGTGAACCATTTAAGGAACCCGAGTTGTATCGTAGTAGGGGCCTTTAGCCTGAATCCGTTCACTCCAAAGTGCGCCGCAGGATTCAACTGAACTGTTTGTCAATCCTCGAGGGCACCACGAAGTTTAACTTACAGATAACTTTGGAAAATCCACATTGTTTGCCTTTCATAAATGCTTTACTACTGCTCTAAAACATCACAGCGTTTCCTGCAATAAAACAGGGTGCTCCCACGAAGACGTCAATAAAAGCATTACTCGCGCTCATAAAAATGGAACATATTCTCTATATTGCATTTTTATTTTACAAACTCGCAATAATAGGCGATATTAATGCAGCCGACTCGACGGGACCGCTTATTTCAGAAGCATACCAGTCCAGCTCGGTGGAAGTGGCAGCATGCATGCACACACACGCTGTGAAGTGATTTAGCAAACTTCGAGGCAAGCCTGAACCTGATGAGCAGCGCTTCGAGCTGGGGGACAGGAATGTTCAGCTCAGCTGTATGGCTCGGAAAGGAAATTGTTTTGATATAGTTCTGTTTTGTTGGAGGGAACTACAAACATCTCTTAGCTGCTGGCTCCTGCAACTCTATTCCACTGCCGCAGATATAGCCTTTGTTTTACTGACAAGCCTGTTCCGAGTAGCACCGACTCCTCGTCTGGTTTTAATGAAACCAAACAGTGACCGAGATCAAATCAAATACCCGAAATGCTTTTAAATGGCAGTAATACGAACAGCGTGGTACCCCTTTTAGCTTAAACACAGAAAGAAAATGACCTGTGTTAGAGAGGAAGATTTAAGACAAAATACAAGGTTACTTGGGGAAAAAAAAACCCAACCATAATGCAGTCGTATTAAGTTTTCAAGACTCTGTCAAGAAGATATAAAAGAACACAAAGACCAGCTGCTTTGATTTGGCAAGCCCCACCCATCTGTTACCTAAAGTAGAGCAGAACACATGCCATGAAGAATGGAAAGCTATTCATTAAAAGCCTTTTCAGGTTTAGTTTTCTTACAGCAGAGTGGTCCGGCGACCAGGCCAGAAGGATCCATTCGTAGCCCTGGTTGTTAGTGGAGTCCAGCCGGTACAAAACGTAACAGGGCATGTCATCCTCAAGCAGCGGCAGCACTAAGGAATCGTACTCCTGGTCCCACTTCTTTGACGCCGTCTTGGAGCCACCTAGAACTAGCTGCTCTGGAGACCAGATGTGAGCAAAGTAAAAAAAAGGTTTGGAACTGCCAGACTTTGTCATGCAGGCTTTGCAAATGCTTTTCGGCGGAGGTGCGAGATCAAATTATTCTTGCGAGATGAAGGTGCAAAACAAATACCAGTTCACCGGGGAAAGTGCTTACCCTCCTCAATGACAATCTTCAGCACCCGATATTGGTCTCCACCTCTGGCACAGGCAAACATTTCCTTCACATCATTCCTCGCTGGGGGAAGGAAGAAAGAAAAGAAAACGCTGTTCAAATTACTTTTGCTAAAAAAAAAAAAACAAACAGCAGATTTTGAGTCACGGATTCATTTAGGTGTACACCTGAAGGTTTGGGGGATCTGTGAGTCATCAGATATCAGTCAGAGAGGAAGAAAATAAATATATACCATTTAAAATAAAAGCAAAACAGCATTTGGCTACATGTATAGAGTCTGCAAAAACAGAAAAAAAGAAAGCAGATACATCTGCCATGCAGGCAAGTATTTTAACATCCTGCTGAAAATTATAAACACTGTGACAAAAGCAGGAACAGAAGTTCAACAAAAAGATCCACAAATGACCATTTTTATAAAGGATTAATTAAGCAACAAGGCATGAAAGGACAACAGCAGCACACATTTCCTATAAAAAGGTTAAATTATTGGATATGTCAAGATGTTTATAAAACGTGCCTAAAGTATAGAATGTCTCCCCTGCTATTGTGAAGTTAATTACAGACAATTAGGGAAGACAGGTTTACTTAACAGTCCTTATAGTGTCTTATTACAGAGTTAACAGTCCCTACAGTCCTGTGTCTTTTAGGTCCTTTTTCGTAGAACTACAGTCATTTAAGTCACACTTCACAGTAAGAAGCCGATCCTAAATGCCAAGAATATTTTCTTTATAAACACAGGTCATTGTCGAGGGCATTTAAACAATAAATGTGGGCGATTACAGGTTAGTCAGTTTGAACGAAGGCGTCGCCCGTCCATTCAAAGCCTGAACTACCGTAACAGGTTTTGTATTTCAGGTTTAAAACCTGAAACAAAAATGGCTTTTTAAAAGGCAGAGTGAATAAGCACGCTGAGAATATACCCAGCGCTTTAAAATGCCGTGTGAGCTGGCAGAAAGGGCTCTGGAACGAGTCCTAAAAAGTGCCGAAATAGAGCTCGGCTGCTCGCACAAATCACAGTAGCTCGGAGCTAACTAGCTCGGAAGGGTTAGCCGACTTGACGTTAGCTTCTGCTAGCAGGCGCTTAAAGCTAATCCCGGAAACGGACATTAGAGCTAAAATAAAACAAAAAAGTAGATGGAAGCAAGAGTGGCGAAAAAACCGAAACGAACACAAAAAAAGCATAACCCACCTTGAATGCCCGTTTGATGTGACATTGTGCCTTTCGTCGGACAGAGAGGACTGAAGCAGCTGATCAGTCGAAAGCCCGGAGAAGAGAAGCAGGAAGTGAACTACACCGAGCGAGAGCCGCCCCGAGTCTGTCTGGTAAAGCGTCACGTGACCTGCCATCTTGATTCAAGGAGCGCTATACATGGTCAGACAATGGCTCACTGCTATGACTGCTCTTAACAACACCATTGGTGATTACTTCCACAGGTTTTTTTTTTCTTTTTTGCACTTTTTTATTCAAAATTATGAGCTTGAGTTTGGTCTTCTTTTTTTTTTCATCTGGGAGATTTCAGCCACGTGATAGCAACAAATCCTAAAATCCGTCCACATCTGGCAGGATCCACCGGGATTACTGCCCCAGTTTCTTTTCTTTTTTTTATTTTATTTTAAACAAATGCATTTTATGGCATGAAAATAATCCCAGCACCAGAAAAAAGAAATCTGCTCTCTGTAGTGTCATCAAGGAAAAAAAGCTCTTCAAAAAGCAGGGTATTTATTTGTTTATTTTTTTTATAAAAACACAACAAATGAACAATTTACAATTCAAACATAAGACACAAATATAAACAACCCCAAGATTTTCTGAGATTTTCCTTTAGATTTTCTGCCCTCTGCCCTAATTTATAACAGATATGGTTTAGTTATTTAAAATAAAGGTTTGTATAATATCATAAAAATGATATAAAGTTTCTTTTTTTATTTACCAAATACACAAACAGGGTTTACATCCACCTTGAATCTTTCTAAGACCTCTTTTTAACTGAACAAATGTCATGACACTCTAAAAGGAGACACCTTTAGTATGTCTGTTATTGTCCTACTTATGATGAACTTTAATATAATATAATAACAGTGACTGATGATGTCAAATAACAAGAAGTGTTGGTCTTTAAATGTTGTTCATTGTTTCAGTGTTACAAATCAAACAAGTCTTTCTCAAAGGTGAGAATATTTCGACTTTTGTAAAAAATACTAATATTATCCCAAAATGTCTGCAAAAATAAAAAAAGGTTTAAAACTTACTGTTTTAAGTGTTATTGTTCCAACAGAAAAGTTCTATTTTGACAGAAAAGTTAAGGCTTCCTATTGATAAAAACAAATACTTTAGGTAGGGAATGTATTTCAGATTGTGTAGATTTTTTAAGAGGTATTTTAAAATACATTCTTTTAAAAGTGCTGCTGTTGTCTAAAATGTCAAGTCCCCAAACATTTCTGAGTTCAAGTTGTCTTTAATAGATCTCTTTAAAAATGCAGGTGAAAAGCAAAGCGTTGAACAAAGCAACTGCAAGATCAAGACAAACAACAACAACAAAAATAAATAAATAAAAAACAACAATAAACAAGAATGAAATAAGAATCAAACATAGGAGCAAAATGAATTAATCACAAGTATGAAATGGCATAATTAGAGAAAAATATGATAAATATAATTTCTGCTGTTTCTGGTTATTTTGTTTATATTTACCCAATACAAAGTGTATCAAATTTATAATTTGTTCAGTCTTTGAGGGGAAAAAAAATACATCACTTGGTTAAATAAACTATTTTTAACAATACAAATGTATTGTTTCACAAAGAATAAAACGCTTGCTTGTGTAAATATGTTTTAAAAAGTCATTTATTTGGTTGAGTTGTTTTGTAACGACCTAAACAAAATTTGTCATCTATGTACTGAAATAATAAAACGAGTCTTTTATTTTGAAAGGTCCGAGCGGAAGCAGCACAGCAGCACTAGCTCAGACTTGACGCTGGTGCGTAAACGTGTCGGTTAATATTATTGCCTTGAAATGATGCTAAGCGCGCTGTGTGGACCCGACCGCCTCCGTCCACTTCACAGCGACTCCACCGGCCTCCCTTCGGCCGCACAGTGACGGCTTCGCTCGGCGGGGATACCCTGCGGAGTCACGGTCCGACTGAGAAAACCCCCCTCCTCGGGCCGGCGGAGGATGATGTACGCCGGTGCGGGGGGGGCGCGCCGCCGGGGGATTTAGGGGAGCCTCCGTGGCTCACGAACAACAGGTCGCGGGGGATAATCCCTTCCGTGTCGGATGACCAGAGCATCGCTGTCGGCTTGATGTGGCGGCAGAGCTACGCCGGAGCTGGGCGCCTCGTCCTGGCTGTCGACTGAGAGGAAACCGGCGTGGAGCAGGTGCGTTCACGGTGGGACCCACACACATTCCAGTGGCCCCACATCCAGCTAAGTGCGCTGACATTTAAGGTTGTATAATCAGATAATTCTAGTCAAGCCTGTAGTGATGATATGCGGGGTGGCTGAAGTGATATTTAATCTCTCAGCGTGAAAGTCTTCTCAGCATTTGCCAGAATTTACAGGGAAAAAAATGATCCTTTCCTGTTGCACTTAAATGCATCATCACGATAAAGATGATAAATGGCATAACTCATGTTCCCAAGTCTCTTGCAGCTGAATCATTGATTGCATTTCAAATAAAGGTATATCATGAGTCAGACTGGCTCTTTGTGCCATACTTACTCTTCCTAATATTACAGGTGGAGCACCTGGGTCCCACTTCCTGGACGTTCAGCACTAAAACCCCCAAGCAGATCTTTGAAAGGCACCTCCTTCTGTTAAAAGACAGCTGCTTAAATCTAGGAAAAAAAGTGGGAAAAAAACAAAGTTGTAGCGGCTGTGGATCAGTGGTTGGAGCAGTCGTCCTCTGACGAGAGAGTTGGGGGTTCGATTCCACCAGTACGCCTTATGTGGAAGTGTCCCTGGGCAAGACACTGAACCCCCTCACTGCCTCCGATATGTGGCCCATCGGTGTATGAATGTGATCTAAAGCACTGATTAGACTCTGCAGGAGGATTTATTCAGGTTAGCTTCGTAGAGATGTAGTAGAGTGCTGTGTGGATGGGTAATTGAGGGCACAGATTGTGTTGTAAAGCGCTTTGAGTGGCCTGATTGGCTAGAAAGCTGCTATATAAGTACAGATCATTTCCTTTCTTTCTTTTTTTTGTCAGTGGAGTCGTCAGGTTTGTATCACTCTAGGCGGCGTTTAATGCCAAGCCGAGCACGGTGCTGGTGAAATTTAATATCCCACATGGGTGTTCCACTGTGACAGCTCTATTTGCGGAGCCGTTTCCTCATTCTACTTTTCCGCTGCGTGGGGGTATTTTGGGAAAAGATGTCAAAGCAAGGGAGCTTGTTTGGGAAGTTCAGGCTAGCGAAATGCGGCTGCAGCGGGGAAGTTCAGAGTGGAGGATGAATAATAGTTAAATTCGGCAACATCTCTCTCTATATGTGTATATGGGAGGACTACTCGAGCGATGCTTGGCTGGTGTTCTCTAATAAAACCTGAGGGCGAAGCAGCAACAGTATTTTAAGGGAGCACAGATCTGACAGGCTGCGAGGTTGAGGCTTTTAAAAGTCGAGGATTTATAGCTTCTAGCTCTTCAAACTGCACTGTATCCAGGTATGATGCGTCTTTCAGTGGCTCACATTTATATTTCTTTCTTTAAAGAGCAAATTCTTGTTCATTTCGAACCGTTAGCGGAAGTTTCTTTTACAACCCCAGTTTCAAATCAAGTTAGGACGTGTGAAATGTAAATCAAACCGGATGCAATGGTTTGGAAATGTCAGACTTGTATTTTATTCGCATTCGCAAATTGATTGATTGTGCCTTTCCAGATGTGTAAGCTGCCCATCAGAGGCACTAATGCAGCCCCATACCATCAGAGAGGCAGGGTTTTGAACTGCGCACTGATAACAGGCAGATGGTCCCTCTCTTTAGCATGAAGTACGAAGTGTCTGTGGTTTTCACAAAAAAAGAAGAAGTCACATTTTGATCTGACCACAGAACAGTTTTCCACTTTGCCTCAGTCCATTTTAAATGAGCTTTGAAAGCAGCGTCTCTGGATGGTGTTCACATCTGCCTTCTCTGGATGATAAAGCTTTAACCTGTATTTGTGGATGGCACAGCCAACTGTGTTTACAGACAAGGATTTGAAGTGTTCCCGAGTCTGCGCAGTGATGTTCAGAACAGAATCAGCAGTGAAAAGCAGAGCTGCCCGAGGGCCTGAAAATCAGAGTGTTGACTCTCAGTCTTGTTAGCTGAGCTCAGAGACGTCTCCAGGTTCTTGAAATCTTTTGATGATGTTATGAATGTTACTGTAGATGACGGGATGTTCAAAGTCTTCCCAAGTTTCCATCGAGGAACATTATTCTCAAATTGTTCCACTATTTTTAAGATGCAGTGAATTTTTTTTTTTTTTTACTTCTGAGAGATTCAGCTTCTCTAAAAAGCTCTTTTAACACCCAGTCCTCTTACCGACCTGCTGCCAATTAATCTAATTTGCTGCAAAATGCTCCTCCAACTGGTTCTTTTTTGGCCACTTACAGCCTTTTGTTGCCCCCGTTCCAATTTTTTTTTCTGCTGCTGCTATAAAATTCAAAATTACCTGTTTTTTTTAAAAAAAACAACAAACTGGTACAACCTCTCAGTTTCAACATTTGATATATTTACAGTGTTCTATTATGAATAAATTATGGGTTTATGATATTTGTTAATCATTGCATTCAGTTTTCATTTACATTTTACACCACGCCTCTGACACAATTCAGGCACAGATGGCGGCGGTGACTGAGCAAATAGATCAGAATGAGCTGAAGTTTATTGGACACAGCGAAATTCCGGTCAAACAGGTCAGGGTCTGTTCCGGACAGGCCAGCCAGGGAATCCAAATCCAAGGGGGAATCAGTCAGGATGGGGTACCGAATATGAGAGACGGTCTTGGGGTAAGGGGAGAACAGACAGGTTAGCCACTGGAAAAATCACTCTAGAGCTCACTGGAGTCCTGAAGGTGTTTCCTCGTAGGGTTTCACAACAATCTGACAACGTGTGGGAGGAAAACCTGACCTTATATAGCAGCAGCTGGTGATCAAGGCGATAATACTCAGGTAAAAGTGGTCACAGCTTGTCAGCAGCTGTGACAGTCCCAGCCTTTTCAGGGGTTGTATATTTTTCACCAAAACCAGGGGAAAAAAAAAAAAGTTTGATAAAGACAACTGGTAACTTCTAGAGAACATTATAGAAAAGTTTTTGTTTAAAGCTTGGACCTCCACACTCTTCAATATTTTGAATTAAGAAAGCGACACAGTTGGGAAGGGAACTGTCTTCCACTACAGAATAAAAGTCCAGTTGTTGTGTTTATTTTTTTAATACTTTTTTGGGGGGTTGCTGTGAGCTAAAGCATTCTGATGACAATGAAAAAATAAATATCGGTAAAACTGGAATTTTTTTATGTCAAAAGGACACAATTTACAAAACTTTTTCAGAATTCGGGTAATATTCTGTTGGCTGCGTTTCTGTGCGGGAGTCACAATAGTAGATGTGAATAAAGCTGCTTTTGCCTTCCCTCTAAAATGCATGGCTCTGCAGTGTTGCTCAGCTGATTTGTTTGAGCTGAGGATAATCCCAATACTTCAGTGAAATTCAGATGTCTAAACTGAACCTGAGGGGTGTTTTCACTTTAATCCGGCCTGCTGATTTGAGTGTAATTTAATCTGACCTAAAGGTGCACTTCCCCTCTCTCTCTCTCGCTCTCTCTCTCTCCGTCTGGCTTCCAGGTGCAGGATGGAAATAGATGCCCGTTTTCGCTACTACTTCCAGCACCCGTGGTCGCGTCTCATCGTGGCCTACCTCGTCACGTTCTTCAACTTCCTCATCTTTGCCGAGGACCCCATCTCCCACAGCCAGACGGAGGCCCACATCATCGTGGTGGGCAACTGCTTCTCCTTCCTGTTCAACAAGTACCCGGGCCTCGGGTGGAACATCCTGAAAGTGACGTGCTGGACGCTCGCCATAATCACCGGCCTGCTAGCTGGGAAGTTCATATTCCACCGCCAGCTCTTTGGTAAGTCATGCGCACTGGAATGTGCAGAGTAATGGCCTCGCTCTGTGGTACGAATCTCCGCTTCCTCTCCTGTTGTGGTCGTTAATATGTGAGAAGTAGCTTGTATTGTCTTTTTATGAAATGTGATGTAATAAAGATGTATTGTTTTCCCACGCTTTTCAGCCTTTACACCTTTACTCGTGTGATCGATCTTTTCTCATATGGAATTTTCTTAATTTTGCTCTATAAATACTTTTTATATCTAGAGCTCCATCCAACACAAGAACTCACAATGAGTCTGTATTTTTACCACAGAGGTGTCCAACTGAAACAATTAATTAATTCATCCATCTCACCTTGTTATGCCAATTTTTCTCTCCTTTATTTTGGCAAATTGCTCACACGCTTCTGCTTTCTACTTCGAATTTTTGCCCCAGCCAGTGCTCTTTCTTCAAACAAAACAAAACTACATCTTATACAGTATGTCAGTGACAACGCTGACTTTGATAAAACAGCAGTATTCGTTGCTCCGGGGACAGAGAATGGTTCATCCACCAGCTTTTTTGTGTGACTTCCATTTGTCAGTGTCAAGTTGCGCGTTTTAATTTTTTTTCTCAGTGGTTGGCTTGATCTAAATCTTATGGAGAACCAGAAAACACTATAAACATCCAAATAGTGGTAACTTGTCAGTCACAAAAATGCCACATCCCTAAACATGCATTCCCTAAACATGCATTAATGAAAAGACCAGTATAAATGTTGCTGACATTATTAAATAAATACTATGTACTGAAGACTGTTTACAAGGTCCTTTGGGTTATTAGATAGAGGTGTTTGTACAAATAAAAGCTGAAAAAGACTTGAGGCACGTCTTCTCTACTAACTAGACTCTAGCTCCTGAACAGTTTAATCAGTTGAGTTGATTTTTGTTGCACCATTTCACAACAGAACTCATCTTTAAACTCTGTGCAGGAAAAAAAACAAACTTTTTCATTTTGAAATTCAAACACATGTCAATCTGATTCATTCCAGTTGCATGCAGTCCATATCAAACCAGTTATAACACAATTTCAAACAATCAAATTCATTAAATCATAAAATGCCAAATTAGTGAAAGGTTGTCTGTTTTAAAAAACGTTATATAAGATTTATGTCTGCAAGACCTCAGTTGAAAACTATTTGCAGTGGTGTCCAACATAATATCTGTGAGGGAAGCAGGACAGATTCACTGTTAGATTATTAAACCGTTCAAAACCAACAAACTTTAAAATCATTGAAATGTCCGCACCATCGCAAATTGGCGCTTAGCTGTGGTGCATTCAGGAACTGGGGGGAAATAAAACTGTTGCTAATACTTTTGCTCCATTTCACTTTCTCAAACACATCCTTGCAGCCGCAAGACAGGTTTAAAATCCCTGCAGCACCAACCTCGTCACCTTGCTCCTTTTTTTCCCTGTTTTGTTTTTGGTATTCCTGTTGCCCACTGCCCTCACCTCACAACCTCCACGCCACATTTCTTCTCCGTTGTCACACGCTTGTCCTTTCTCTCATTCAGCCTCACAGCGTTCGCGTCTCCGTGTTGCGAGCTCGACTCCGTCCTCGCTCCTTTGAAACACGCCGCGACTCCAATCTTCCCCCCGGCACTTCTGCTCGGTTTCAACTTAATCACAGCTCGCAGTTCTGCTCCCGAACCCGTTTGCGTAGTTTTCTCTCTTTTTTTTTTACACTTAGGCCCCGCTGCGCCCTGATTTAGCTCCTCTGGAAGAACAAATAATGACTGTAATTGGAGGGTGGAGAGTGTTAGCGGTAAGGAGGGGGATGATTAACTCAGAGCATAAATAGAAAAGTCAAGAGTGTGTGATGACGTGATTCTTTCAGGGACCTTCGGTAAAAAGACAGAAAGTGGATCATGACCGTTTGGAACAAAGTTTTTATGTGTACGGTGACAGGCTGTGTGGATCTAACACGCCAGCTGTTTATTCTACCCCACTTATTCCAAACCGAACCATGTGCATCAGTTCAGTGACATTTTCTCATTTGCATGACTCATAATAGTAAGCTCTGTGTCTCTTTAACAGGGTCTGCTTGTTTCTGTTTGCTTGAGGGTGGACGTGCAGCCGGGTACAGCTAATGCACCTCCACGAGCCTCCAGACAGATGGTTTGTTCTTTTATGTGTGTGTGTGTGTGTGTGGGCGTGTCTTGGTGTATGTGTGAAAGCGGAGATGATTTGTGAATCCATGTGTGAATAATATGTTTACGTGTTTACGCTGTAAGAGTTGGGAGAGGGTAAGTGAAGTGGCTAACGCTCAGACAGGCTGGTGAGGAGTTGGAGAAGCAGAGATGTGGAGCGGATTTGTGTTCTGAAACCCAGGTGTGTCAGAAAAGACCTCAGAGGAGTTCATAGTTGACTCAATATCTGCAAGGTGCCCAGGTCTTGTTGCTGCCCAAGTCATCAGCCCTCCACCACCGTGCTTGACAGTTTGCATGAGGTTTTTGTGCTGATATGTTCTTTTTTATTTGCCAAACATGGTGCTGTGCATTATGGCCAAACACTTTTATTTTGATTTCATTTGTCCAAAGGACTGTTCCAGAAGTGTATGAATCATTCAGATGCAACTTTGCAAACCTAAGTCACCCTGCCATATTCTGTTTCAAGAAAAAAAAAAAAAAAGACTTTCTCCTGGCAACCTTCCAGTCTTTTTTAAACAGTACTGTCGTTAACTTTATCATTTAACAAACTAACTGAGGTCTGTAGAGTCCGAGAGGGAGCTCTTGGAGTGTTTGCAGTTTCTCTGAGCATTGCACGGTCTGACCTTGGGGTAAACTTGCTGGGATGTTTGCTCTTGGGAAGATTGGCAGCTGTCTGAAAGGTTTTCTAGTCGTGGATAATCTCTCTAAGAAACTGCCTTTTAATATTTCTCAAATTTATAGGAAACTTCTCTGAGGTCATTGCTGATGTCTTTCCTCCTTGGCATTGTATTAACACACATCTGTACGCTCCAGACCAGAAAGCTCCTGCTGTTATAGAGGTGATCACGCTGCTGACGATCAGGTCATCAGTTGCATTTGACAAGCAGCATCTGTTGTATAAGTGCTCCTGAAATAATTTTAACTCTGTATTCTGCACTTGACAATTGACAAATGTTTTATTTGTGTGTTTGTTTAGTTTGTCAGGCCATTGACCAATGAAGGATTTAAGCACAAAATGCCATCTAACTCAAGGTTTTGAGTGTCATGTTTAAATGTAATACATTTTAAAGTGTATCTATAGTCACTTTAACACTGTTGTGTTTTCTTTATTACAAATTTTGAAGTTTATTATCACCTGCCACAGAAGGCAAAAGGGCGAATTCTGTTTTTGCGCATGTCAGCATGTAGGTGTGTGTGTGGCTATGTATTTGATACATTGTGGGGACAATTTTCCTAACATATACTACCTTGTGAGGACCAACTGCTCCTTGTGGGGACCAAAGCCTGGTCCCCACGAGGAGAAATGATGTTTTTGGGTTAGAGGTTAGGTTTAGGACTAAGGTGTAAATTGAGTTTAGGTTTGGTTTAGGGTTAGGTATGTACTGGTAATGGTTAGGGTAAGGGTCAGGGTTAGGCTGTAGTTAGGGTGTAGAAATGAATGGAAGTCAATGGAAGGTCCCTGCCAAAAATAGAGAGACATAACGTGTGTGTGTGTGTTTGCTGTGTAAGCAAAAACCTGAACTACTGGACAGATTTGAACAAAACTCTCAGAAAGTAATTCTTACATCTACAACTGATTACTTGTCGGTGTCAACGCAATTCAAGATGGCCACTACAGCTAAGCAATCTTAAAAAACTCAAACATGGCTGTAACGCAGTCAGTTTTACAGTCATTGACCTAAATTTTGGTGTGGTAGTAGCTGAGACTGAACCCCAACACATAATCACAACGCTTCCAGATTGTGCAAGATCTTTGTTTGCCTTTGAGAAGATATTCACTGCCTTGATGAGCTTTTGCTCCTCCTTCTTGTCTCTTGGATTACTTGCTTTATTTGCCACAGTACGTATCTAAACGTCTGTCAGACCCGCTCAAATAATAATTGAGTTGCAGCGTGACAAGTCCTTGTTACGTTTTTACACAAAGTAGGCAGACGCTCACCATGTTACTTTCTCCTCGCCTTTGTTAGCGAAGCAAAATATGAAACGGTTGATGATGTATAACTTGTGACAGATTATGTGACTTAAGGAGGTGACATTTAAGATTTCATTCAGTGACTCGAGGCAATCTGTGCTCTCTAATTCAGTCGGCGCTGTAGCCAGTGACTTCTGGTGAAGCAGGAGAAGACTGGCTGTCATGATGCATTTAGATTACATTTTAGGTCTCACTGGGTTTCTGAGGAGCTAGTTTCATTTTGTACATTTTTTTTTTAGATGGATGTAGCCATGAATTTGATGAGTCCAGTATCTAAAGTTTTAAGATAAAGTCTTCTAAAAAGGATATCTCGTGCTCAAAGACTAAGAAGCAGATTTAAAGAAAACAAGGAAAATGTCACGAATTTAGGTCAGACTGTGTCAGTCTGTTTAAAGAGTAATGCCAGTGTAGGATGAGTTATCTTTCTCTTAACAGCCATGAATCCTTAAAAAGAAAAAGAGTGTAACAACTTAAGGTTAGATTATGTTTAAGATATTCCAACCTACAGGATACATTTAAGCATTATTTGGTCACTTTGGCTAATGGTTATTGGCAAACTGCTCTATAAGGAGATGCTTCCGGGTGCTCACTGGGCTGTGACTGCTGGAGATTAGTTGGCAACTCAGAATTGTCAGAAAATTGGCAAATTTTCCGTTGGACTCTCACTAAAGTCTGAGTGTGCGTGACCGAGCAATCAGCGAGTTGTGCGGCCTTGTTCTGAGCTGCCATTTCTTTTGAAAATCCCAGCATATTTTTGTGTGCTCGACTTGCAAAAACTGTATTCTACATCGGACACGCCAAGATCACATACCCAAAATGGCATTTTTTCAAATGAACTTTGGACAAGATTTTTTAAATATTTATCATTGGCGTGGACTTTCGACCTGGTTAGGGAACTCCCTCACAAATGCCATTCACCAACTAGTCACCAGCAGTTGAAACCCAGTGAGACACTGGCATTATGGTTGAAGACCAAACCTTTGAAAGGCTATTTGTAAAGCTTATTATGGGAATTCCTTATCCAATCCTGAATCTGTGTTTGGGTCTGTTATGATGTTGAACAAATCTGCCTGTAAAACTTTACTGAAAAATTGTTAAAATGTCCATTTTTACATAGATTATGGTTTGAATAGATGAAGACATTTATAATGATTGTCCATCATAGTTATTTAATTTACTAAACGCAGGTCTTTTGACAGCAAAACAGTACCAGACCTTTACACGAATATCTTTTCCTCCATCTGCCTCTCTCCCCAAATCTTTAAGATTTAGATGTTAAAGCTAAGTTTTCTTTAATACGTAATAATATTCTAATTCTAGTCATATGCCTTGGTAGTTAATGGGTGTGTGCAGTTGACCTTCTCAGCTGGTGACAGTTTAGGTTTTATGCCTGAGAGAAATGCCAATCAGAAAGATGTATTTTTATATTTCTTATTTGCACCCATTGACCCCATTTTAAACCTGGTAAACACATGCTTGTTGTACTGTTTCTATGCACTCGCTATGGACATATTCAGACAAAGTTTTCAGTGTGTCTCCTTTATGTGTTTGAGTTGATTACCTTTGTTTCTGTGGTTAAATGGAAATGACTCCAAGAGACATACTAATTTGTAAATGATCATAACTGAGGACTTTTCTTTGAGAGTGTGTTGGTCAGCAAAGTGACTGCTGTACAACAAACTGTTGCTATGGTGTCAAGAAAAGGGGATCTCATGTCGTCAGATATGATCATTAACACGGAGTAAAGTGACATTTAAAACTAAGTCTTTATGCACTGCTGAGTCAATCATGAATATTGACACATTGGCATTTTTGCCCCGACATTGACCTTAAAAAAATAATTGTTTTTGTCTTCTATCTGCAGCGATGCAGCACCTTGTTAATAAACTGTTACATATGCAAAATTTTGCAGTAAATCTCACCCCCCCTTTAATGTGAAAAGTGAAACTGCTTCTCATCTTTGTTCCATATGCTACCTTTGTCCCCAAATTAGCATAATGTATTCACTGTCTTTCCAAGGTTTGCTGAACTTTGGAAGATAAAACAAATGTTAATTTTGAACTCATGTAGCATACCATGGAATAAATCCTGCTTCCAGTGTATTACTTGCTTCTCCACTTTGACTTATTATATATTATTTATTGATAACAGCACAACTGTAGTTGGCTTGTGTAAAAACCTGCTATAGTTGATCAAGTCTCTTTAAAAAACTGCTCTGGCTGTGTGTGTTTTTTGTTATGTTGGAGAGTGAGTCATGTCATTGGTTGCTGGAGCTGTTCTTTGTTCCTCTTTTCTGTTCTTGTGTTATTTTTTTTATTTAGTATTTTTATTTATTTATTTATTTCGACATAACCATTTTTTTCTACCTAAAAAGTCAGATTGTGTGGTGAATAAATAAGATTTTACAAACTTACTTGGAAAATGCACCAAATTGTTATTTTCTTTAATATATTTTAACAGAAACACAACCAAAAGTGTTTCAGTTTTAGTCAAATTTAGGCAAGAACTGAACTATTTATACATAAGAAAACAACTTATAGGGTTTTTTTTTTTGTAGAATAAAGAACGTCACGTTTCACATGAGAGTAGAAGAGCCTTTTTATTTAATTATTTATTTTAACTAAAAGTGTTTTACAGATAAAATAAAATTTTGTTCTACATTTCAGAATTATAAAATATTGAACATTAGTGTTGTATCTGTGTTCTCACTGAAATTACTCTGCAGAATGTCTTTTATGTATTGTTTGGGTGTGACAACATAAAAACGAATGTAAATTAAAAAAAAAAACAACTAACAGAACTCTTATAGTTTAAAGAAATGTAGCTTTTAAGTTTATAAAACAATATGGCTCGCTGCTGCTCAGCTTCTCTTCATCAGCTAATATGCAGCACTTGTGCAAATGAAAAACAAATGCTGTGTATAAACCCTAATGCTGTTTGATTATTGAGAGAAATTACATTTTCCCCTTGGACACTACCCTCCGAACATCAGCAGGTGTAGCAGCAGGTGTAGCTTTAGTTTTTTTTGTTTTTTTTTTTCGAGAGGAATATTTGTTTCTGCACATTCAGCTACAACATCTTTGTTCAACTCACGTCCTGCTTCTGCTGATGTTTGCATGTGGGGGAGTCTGCTGAAGCGACAGGCTCATGTAAGCTCACTTCCTCTCTGTTTTTGTGTCGTCGTGTTTTATTGTGGTTCCAGTCAATCGTGCCGACAAAAAGTGGAGGAGAGTTGTTCCTCTGAAACATAGATACAGTTTGGATGCTGTTCCGCCCTGAGCTTTGTCATTAGTGTTAAATCCCTGCAGCAGACCTCTTAGTCATGGCCACGTCACACAGACAGGTGGCCGAAGCGGACAAAATATGGTATCTTATTCGTTGTAAACATCATTGGAAAGTGTGGCGAACGCTTGGGTTGGACAACCCAGATTCATTTGATCGTATCCCTACATTAACATATTCCAAAGGACCATAACTGCTGTTTTCCGGATCTAGCAATTGGCAAATGTTTACTTGCATGCTTACCATACTAACTTAAGGAGGGATTAATATGAGCATGTGGTGTGTGTGTGTGTGTGTGTGTGTGTGTGAAGTTTGTGCTTCCCCCAAGTGGCCAGAATGTCAACGAACTCTTTGGTGAAGTTCAATTAGGCTATTTTCTGTATATGTGTATATATGAACCTTTTAAAATGCACAAAAACATTGTTATAAACCTACAAATTTATGTATACAAATATGCTCACAATTAAGAACCAAGGTGGAGGTAACTGCAGAGCAGACGGGAGGAAAAAAAGTTGGGGGGAAAAAAAAAAAGACAGAGCCAGCGAGAGAAATAAATCTGAGCACGAGCAAGCATTGGATGTCGGCCAAACGTAAATGGCATTTTTACAGAAACCTGTGTCTCTCTTTTTGGTTTGCAGCCATCCCATAAATAACAAAATGAAATCATCTACCTTGCCTCTTACTGGAGCTGGCTCAGTGGCTCAGTGGCCACCCCCCTCTCTCTCTCTCTCTCAGCTCTGCCTGCGACAGAGTCCCTGCGGAGGCAGCTCCGGTGCTACTTTCCACCTTTGATTTATTGTTGAGATGCTTAGTAACAGAGAAGTCCAGCTCTGGGGACACAGACATATTTCCTCCCAACAAACCCCACCCTACCCGGGCCTGTGGTGATTTAAATGTGTGATATGATGAATGGGGATGAACCAGACAGAGATGAACCCAAAGGAAGAGAGCTTAATAGTATCTTTAAGGAAGGTTGTTTTATTTATTATTCTTCTGATGCCTGAAATCGAAAGAGAATACGGGAAACCTAAAATTGATGAAAGTCAGCATATTGTGTTTCATTGGTGATGTCCGTATTTGAGCTGCAACTTAAAATGACTCATTGTGACCACCACCCAACAATGCTGTAGATCAATGATTCCCAAAGTTGGGGTCGGGACCCCAATGTGGGTCACCCAACACCAAGCAGGGGTCCTTAGATAATCTCCAGATATCAACCTACAATTTAAAACCTAGTTTTTATGATATTTTTGCACCATAACTGTGACAAAGAATTGAAATACATATCATAAATTGATTTTCAAAAATAGCATAATGGATGTTAGGACTGTTTGTGTAGTCATTATGCTCCTATTTATTAGGATTATTACATTTTTTGGATATTTAAACGGCCAACAGATGGGGTCACACACCTTTGTCACTATTAATTTACGGGTCAAAAGCTGAAACGTTTGGGAACCACTGCTGTAGATGACGGACCCCATATGCTTTTATTTATTTATTTATTTTTGCAGATATTGATGAAATCAGAGCGTCACATGTGCGGTTTGAGTTGTGTGCTTGCAGGGTTTCTGTGTGTGCTGAGTTGGTCTGAAAGGCCAAATTTGAACAACAAGGACGACAAACTAAATGAAACAAGGTGGGATTGATTTTTTTGTTCCGGGCACCAGTCATTCTGAATTGTACAGTCACCAAAGTACAAAATTTATAACAAGGTATAACAGTGCTGTTCCCTCGAAAGCAGAGCGTGATAATATACAGCAGAATTTACTTTGAAGTGGCAATAAGTTCAAGTTATTTTTATCTCTAATGTAAAAACAGAGACAGCAAACGCATGACATGACTTAGATTTTGTGGGATTTTAAAAATCGACTGAAGACTAAAATTGGATGCTTTTCAGCTTCACTGGTAATTGGCTGATTTGATAAGTAAAAATTCTTTTTTTTTTCCCTTTTCATTTATTAATGTATCCTTACTAAGTGCTAATTCCCAGTAGCAAATACTAATCTTTGGTGTAGAAGTTTTAGTGAGTGAAGACCATTAAGCTAGCCATCTGAATTATCTGTAATGTTTTTAATCATAAACTCTGAGGAAACACGTAAAGAATCAGAGGCTCATTTTCCTGCTCAGTAACGTATGGCCTGAGGTTTTCCACTTACTGTAAGTAACAGCTGCCACTTAAACAGGTGACATTTTTAATTCCAGCCCTCTGGGTGAGACCTCGAATACACAAGCAGATTGACAAATTGCCATAATCATCAAGCTGTAATTTGCTTTGCATATATTTCAAACAAAATCAATGTCTGGATTAAACAAATTAACACCTGTAATAGTTGAACACTGACACACTTTATTTGGTCTTGTAGAAAAAAAAGATTGTCCTGTAGTATGGTATATTTTTATGTTTTGAAGTACACAAAAGAAAAGAGGAAACAATGCTATTAGTCAATAGTTTTGCTTTATAAAGAGGGAATACTGCAGTATTTTTTCTGTTGGGGTTTAACTCTAATAAAATGGATGAAAATCTTCACATATTTTTATTCAGATTATCAGAGAAGAAAAATTTTTTTGGGGGAAAAACAATAAAGGATTTTATGTCAATATTTTATTATGAACTCACAGCTATCAGTTATCCTGAAATGAACAGCAAACAAATTATTTAAATCTAAAGTAATTAGAAAAATTGGCCGAAAAAGTGAAATCGATAGGTTGGAGCTTTATAAAAACTGGAGGCTGGAATCAGCCAAGAAAACAATGATCGACGAATCTTTATTACTGACTTCAATTAGTTGTAAGAAGTTTTCACCAGATGTGTATTCCAGCTGTACACAACTTTCCCCATGATCTTTTACATATACAGTACTGTTGTTTCAAAATATGCAGACTGCATTAGAATAAAAATAAGCATGTATATTTTCAATGTTCGAATGGATAGTTGTCAGTTTAATATTGCAGCATTATCACATAGAATAAAATATTTGCAGCGTTTTAGAATTTGTTTTAATATACATTATGGACAGCTTCTAAAACTCTCTAGAAATGTTGCTGTAATTTTGATATTACCATCTGCCATTGGTGTTTATGTAAGTATAATACAACCAGAGCCCTTTCAGCTAGGAAAATAAACCATTTAATACTCCTTCATCACCATAACCCCAACTCTGTTGCTGGCTCTGCAGCACGGCCTCGTGTATCGGTCCCTTTTTAAAGCCAGCAGCTTCCTCTTGAACTGCTCAGTAGCCAGAAGATACAGAACTGGGTCCAGGCAGCTGCTTAAAGTGCAAATGGCTTCACAGAGCTCGTAGGCCACGTAGAGAACGTCGGCGTCAGAGGGCTTGATCAGGTCACGGATCTGCATGATCACCAGGGTGACGACCGTGAGGTGGTAGGGCACAAAGGAGGCCGCGAAGACGAGAACAGCTGCAGCGATGAGTCGCAGTGGCTTCCTTTCCGTCTGCTGGGCTCCCCTGCGCCTAGCTCCTTTAGGAGGACGCCTCAACGCGCGGACCGTGGTTACGTAAAAAAACAGCATGATGCACAAAGGGAGCAAGAAACACACTGTTGTTCTGATAAGGATGATTGTTTTGGCGGGGTGGAAGGGGTCCCTGAAGTGGTTCAGACACACGGTGACATTTTCTGACTGCTGAACAGCAAACGTTAGAAAGAAGTCAGGAATGGCGATGAGCATGAGCCCCGCCCACGCGCAGACTGAGCACATCTTGGCTTTACCCACATTCCACCAGCGCAGAGAGCTGATAGGGTGCACCGTCCCTACGTAGCGGTCAAAACTGATCAGGGTGAGGAAGAGTATGCTGCCGTATATGCTGACGTTAAAGGAGACATGCTTGATCTTGCAAAACGTCTGCAAGTCCCGAGGGTCCGGTCTTTGGAATCTGAAGTGGAGGTTTAAGGGGAGGGTGAGGATCCAGGCAGAGTCGCACAGAGCAAGGTTCACCAGAAACACGTTGCTGGTGCTTAAGGTTCTCCCCAAGCAGGTGTTGTATACCAGGACTGCCAGGTTTCCCAGGATCCCTACAGGAAGGGCAAAGGCGAAGATTGCCACCAGCACGAAGCAATGCCACCGATCATTTCCGAAGTACCTGCAGGTATGTCCGGACTCATTCAGGAAGCTGAGAGCCACATCTGGGAAGAGAAAGTGCCAGTGTTACTGCTTTGGTGTCTTTGATGTTGTTGGAGACCAAACGAAGAAGTGCAATCTAAGCAATTTAGAGAGTGAGCTGGCTTGACAAAGAACAACAAAAAAAATGCAACAATACCTGAAATGATACACATTATCTGTTAACCTTTTTTTTTGTTTGTTTTGTTTTTCAGGCTTGGTGTGAGCTCACTATTTAAGGTCTTCTAAAAGTAATTTTTGGTTAAATAAACAAAATAGTTCGTAGATTATTGATGAAAATTATAGTTATAACAGCCAAATGAAAATATGTCATTGTATCTGCATTGTGTTGTAATCAAATCTCTTGATTGTATTAGCAGTATTCTAACACTATTATTCTATATGCTAATATTTTGAATGTCTTTCTAATAGTTGAGTCAGTACTGGAAAATTCATTGTTCTTGCTTATCTGTGTGTGTGCATTATGTCAATTTTCAAGATAATCTGCTATAATTTTGGTGTGGGAGCACCTAAGAGTCATTCACAGCACATACTCTGAGCACCAACAGATTGTGCGAGATCGTGCAATATCGCATGAGATCAGACATAACGTTAATTTGGTGGCAGGCGATATGCACTCCTTCAAGGAATGCCAGGCCTTTCAATCAGTTTTGTTTTAATCAGTCATCAAAATATGCCCAACGGTTTTGCAAGATCAGACACAAAGTTTAACTGAATTTTCTACGAAGGCTATTTTATTGTAGGAACATAATTAGTGCAAAATGGCACTTTTTAAAGCTGATTTATATTCTTAACATTTTCTCCAGAGTGAGTTTTGTGTTCAGTGAAAAGTTACCGTAGTGATCTGGCCAGGGTAAAAGAGTGCAGCCTGTCAAACTGATTGTTAATCTTGCTACTTGTACAACCCTATGTATGTTGACATCTTTCTATTTTGAAGTCTTTTAAAAGTCAGGTTACTTAAAATGCAATATATGTAAGCATAGATTATTCAGTCGCTTCAAATAGCCTGGATGTTTAGTTTTGCAACTCGCAGTTGTGTTGCTAGGATATTAGACTTTCGAGCCATACACAAAGTTTTAAATGAATAATACTTTGATTCGTTGTTCATATCTCTTGAATCAGTGGGCAGATGTTGATGAAACGCTGAAAGTAATCACTGATGTGCATCTGCAAATGATTAAGTTTTTAAATCAACCTCATTCAAGATGACTGACAGAGCTAAACAACCCGAGCAAACTCCAAAATATAACTCAATTTTACAGATACTTAGCTAAGATGTGGTGTGGTAGTAGCTGATAGTCATCCCAAACATGTACTCCGAGCAATAACACATCTGGTGAGATCTCGCAGTATTGCATAAAATAATTTAGAACATCATTATCATTTGACTCCCATCTCATCATAAGATGGTTTTAGCTTAAAACTGGCATGGAAGGTGATTGGTGATATGCATTCTTTTAGGGAATGCTACAGCCTTTAATGTTTTATGTTTTTAGATTTTTTTTTTTTTCATATAAATGCAGATCTGTTTTATTGGCTCTTTCAGTCAGTTGCGTTCACTCATGGTACTTTGTATATATCCTATCTGTCTCCATACTCTCCGAGCGTCACCCGGGTGTTCAGGAAATGAATCCTTGGCTGCAAACAGTTAAACCTGAGGGATCTATTGCCTCCCAATACAGTAGCTTCTATTTTCTATTTTAATTAGAGATAACAACACAGTCCTTTTGTTCACTTCAGCAGATCTTAACATTTTAAACTTGTTCTTGTTTAACCACTGGGAAAGAGAGAGGCTTTTTGTGCAACGTGTAGGTAAAAGTTGCAAATCACACCAGAATATTCATCACACAGCTACGCTGTAGGTACTAATCCGACAGAAGGGCACTCGCTCAAGATTTGACATTGTTACACTGTAGCCAGTTCAGAAATTTCAGTGCAGTATTTTGTATAATGATTAAAATAAAACAACCTTAAAGGATGTTGATAAGCTGAAGCTGAACCGTATTCTGAAGCGCTGTTGGATCAAACTGAACCCACCTGCTTTAATCGTGTCAGATGTGTTGCTGTTGAGGAGCGCTCTCATGATGAACGAGACTCTGATCACATCTCAGAGCGCCTTCAGTCGTCCTCCATCATCCGTCTGCTTCACATAGAGCTGTTGGTGTACTGCCTGCTTTACCTTAGAGACTACAATGAGTGTGTGTGTGTGCAATAAACAGGGGATTAAGTGTTTAAACATTACAGGTAATTGCTTGTCTCTGTGTGCCGATGCTTTGTCTCTTTTAGTCATTAATGTTTGTGTTTCAGCTGTCTGCATGACCTGTAAGTGGTCTGCTTCCATAAATCTGGTGGTTTTATACCTTAGGAACTCAGAATCTCATTAAGAAAGAAAGAAAGAAGCACACTAGAAGTCATAAAGCTTACCATTAGAATACCCTAATTGTCTTAGACAAAATGAAACTGTTAACAGTTATGTCTCGCCATCTTTTGTCTCTAAAAGTTGCCATTGGCATGAAAGATTTGAGGCTTTGGAGTATTTTTAAGTTACAGTTCTGTGTAATATCCAGGTTTCCCCAATAGGTGGAGACAAAACTGCACCTCTGAATTGGGCTCTGTTTGAGGAAAGGTTGAAATAATCTCATTCAGGTAATTATAGAGAGATTATTCTTCAAGTTTAGTTTAAAAATGTAATGCACATCACTGTTTTTTTCAGCATATTTATAGTGAGTCGCAGTAAAAAGGTGATTTTTAGATGTGTTTGTTTCTTTTGTGTGTGCGTCCTTTGTGCACGTCTTGTCCATTTGTCTTGTTGTAGTTGTCCCCTGCTGGGCCGAGCCTCAGTGGATGGTGCTCATGAATCATTCCTTATCAGGGTCCGGTACTGTAAGGGAGGTGCAGTGACTCAAACGCCTTTTGTTAAGCACTCTGTTTAAATCCTGCCCATGTATGCTGTGTGTGTGTGTGTGTCCGTGTTCGATGGCGCAACGTGCTGCTGTCAAGAGTCAGACCTGACGATACACACTGCAGTCCTAGATCTAAGCCAGGGCCTCACTGGCACTGGGAGCAATTAAGTTCACCCATGCAAGTCAACTCAATTATGCAACCAGGAAGAGCCCTGAAATTTCACAGAGCAAGACATATGCGTAGCCTCAAACCAGGGCTCTTTGCTTTTCAAGATTTTCATGTTAAATCTCATCTAACAAAGAAATACGACAGCTTGTGTTATTTTAAACAGAAGTTTTAAAAAAAGGGGGAGAGAGATCTAACTTTTAACTGCAGATCAATGTTCTAATTGTTTAACATTTAAGTAGCATTTGAACTTTCAGTAAGAGTCTAATTCAATATTACTGCATTTAGGTGGAGAAGAAAAAAAAACAACATTGAGCCAGCAGAGGCTGAACAGCATGCACAACTATTGGAGAGTAAACCAGCTAGGCTTTAATGGGAAAATAAATGGAGCATTCTGCTTTGCTGTCTCTTCGGCGGTGTGTGTGTGTGTGTGTGTGGGTGGGGGGGGTGCATGCATGCATGTGTGTGGACGCGAGCACGATGAGTTCTCCTGAGGAGCCGTTACTGAAAGGGATGCTGACTGAGCTGGAGGAAAGGAAAACAAAGGCTTCTTCCTGGACGCTACTGGCACCAGATTACAGCTGGCAGAGATGAAGCACTGCGTGTGTGTGTGTCTGTGTGTGTAAGACCAATACAGTTATAAACAACAGAAACGGAGCTGTGTGCTAGCCTTTCTAACTTGGGTGTCTAAATTAACACTGGGGTTTACCGCATTGAAACAGAACTTTGGAAACTGCCTGTCAAATACTTGGAGTTTTGACACAATTGCTGTTCATTTCAAATCGTCACCGCATCAATTTATGCTTAGCTTCCTTATTATGGCAGCTTCTATGCCATCTGATTTGTTATATTCTCTCTTAAAGAAGCGGAGAAAATGATGGCGGCATGCTTGTACACCTCCACGGAGGCTGACCTCACTAGGTTTCGGACAGGCCTGAGCCCCTTCGCTGATGGAGCTGCCCAACCGTGACACCTGAGCATATGAGGGAGAATGGCGTTTACGCTGTCATCCTGATTCTCTTCGCTGAGGAGGTCCAAATTAATGTCCAGCTCATCCTTCTCTCCACAGCCGCCCTCGTCTTTAGTCGAGAAGCTGGCCATAAAGTGGGGAAAACTCCATGATAGGGTTTTCCACCATGTCCCCCCAGGACAGACCTACAGAGCATGCAGTCTAATCAGATTTACCACTAGGTTTCACCACAATATTTGAGAGACTGAGCTTGTGGCTGGCAAAACCCGCAGGCGTCGTGGTAAAGTCTGCAGTGTCGTAATGCAGCATTGGTCTCATGACCTGGGGTCCATCAGCACCTACTGGGCATGCTTCACCGTCATGCATAGGATGCAGATGGGATGGGGATATTTCCTTGACATGGTGAGTCCACAGGAGGCCAAGGAAGGAGCGAAACAAACCAGCAATAGTCATTTGGCAAGCACGCAGTCTTGACAATTGGCGGCAGTAGAAAACACCTGGTGAAGGATCTGAAAAGCAAAATGTAGGTCCACCACAACACAAAAAAAACACCACTTCATCACACAAATTTCTCGACAAAAAATGTAACAAGTCCAAAGCCAGAAAAGTCCACTTTCAGGACTAACTTTGATGACTGAGTTGACAGAAGAGTGAAATGCATAATTCAGGCTAGGATACAGCTGAGGAGCTTTTCTGATCTTACGGGGGGGTGTAAACGTAGGTGTAGGGCATGTGATTGATCTGTCGGAGGCAGACTTGATGATAGCGGAGCTTCCATGATTGGTCACGCCTGAAGGCCCGTCCCATAGTGAGATACCTCACTTACTTTTCAGAGAACCGAGATTACCCTGATAACCTGAAGTTTTGTCAGGGTTGGGTAGGTTTTTATTTGAAATTGATTGGTATAAATTCTGTTTGATGTAATCTAATTTCAATCTTATTTTTCTTCTTGTCTGAGTTCTGAAAAGTGCACCCACCGAGCCACTGCTGAGCTTGGCTACCAAAGCCAACAAGGCTTGCAATGTTCAGGACTGTTGTCCCAAACGCCTTCACACTGACTGTCATCCTGTCACAGATGCATGGCTGTGAGGTGACACACAGTTAGCTGTCCCTTTTGTGCACGCAACGTTTGACTAAGCCTTAATGTAGTGAGTGAGGCAGGAAGTTTGTAGGAAGGTCTTTAAAAGCGGAGTCCTGTTTCACATTCTGAGTCACTATACTCATCACGAACTCACATGATCAGATAGGATCCTGGAGGGCCACTATCCTGCATGTTTTAGTTGTTTCCCTGCTCTTCAGCAGGTCTTCGGGTTCTGCAGAAGCCTGTTAATAACTCAGTCATTCAAATGAGGTGGGTCACATTAGAGAAACACATAAAACATGCAGGATAGTGACCCTCAAGGACCAGGATTGGACACGACTGATGTAGAAGATGTGATTCAAAGCCTGCAGAGACAACTGAGGCTAAATGTTCAGATTATCTGTCCCATGAAATAACATCCAAACAAGCTTTTGCTTTTGTTGGGAAGTACCCAGGCACAAAAACATGCTCCCATTGTGATTTCCTTTTTTGTCTTTACTAGACACTTATAAATGTCCATTCTTTGATTTATATTTACACAATTCTCTCACATTTATCTAACATTTCATTGTACTTTTCTAAACTCTATTTGCTTCAGCTCTGATTGCACCCTAAATCTGTCCCATGAGCCATGTGGGAGGTAGATCAGGGACATGGCAGCTGTTGTGCAATTACATTATACATGTCTAATTGCGTCTGCATGTGGTATTTCCCAGATTTCTGAGGGATTTATGCTTTCATCCCACTCTGACAAGAAAACAATGTGAGCTCTTAATTGAAGGCACACATTTAACTGTTTGTCATCAATATCAGGCGGATTAAACAGAGACCAGAACAATTAGTGGTCACAGGGTTCCTACACAGCCTCGAAAAGTTTGCTTTTAGTATTTTCCAGGTCCTAAAAAGTACAGAAAAAAAATAAAATGGTATGTCAAAACATTTGTGTTTTCCAACTTAATTCGTTTTCGAAAGATAAAAATCTAGAAATTTTTTAAAATAAAATCTCAAACAGCAAAGTGATTTTCAGATTAGTTATAAATGTGTAGTGTGCAAAAGTTTTAATCCTGCCCTAGTTTTGTTATTCTTATTATACTTATGCTTCCAAAAAGTCACTATTTAAAAAAAATAAAATGAAGAAATTGTAGGCCAAGCATTTCTTGAAGGAGTGCATATCATCCACTGCCTTTCATGCCAGATTTTTAGACTAAGATCATTTTATGTTGGGAAATAACAGAATTGTGGTCGTTATTGTTCAAATGTTGAAAATAGCATCATGCACAGTCTCATGTGAAATTGCTAGATGTCACACGCAAAGCATGTGTTGTGCTCAGTATCTTTAAGATTAACTGAGTTGTAGCCACGTTTCTGTTGACTAATGATGATTAGCTGTGGTGGCCATCTTAAATTGAATTGACTCAAAAATATGTTTGGAGTTGAGTGTCAAAAATGGCCAAAAATCAGGAAAAAAAATACAAGTGTGGAAAAGTCTTGAATTTTGAAAGGGAAAGCATGATCACAGGTGCCACCAGAGGACAAGCTGAACTTGCATCATGACATCATTAAGATCCAGCAGGTTAACTGATGCGTACATTATAGATTAAGAAAATGCTGAAATTAGTTTGGGAAATAGTGTCTTGAGTGCCGAAGAGGTGACACCTCAGAAATATAGTTTTTTAATCTTAATTTCATCTCCCAAAGGCTACATGTCCGACAGTTGAACATTATTGATTTTCTTCAGCTAATTTATTTACTTTCAGCTTCATCTTCACAGTCCCACACGCACGTCTGAGCTGCCACTGACGCTGGTGTCCTTGTCCTTTAGGTCGATACCTGCGACTGAAGATGTTCCGCGAGGATCACGGCTCCTGGATGACTATGTTCTTCAGCACCATCCTCTTCCTCTTCATCTTCTCCCACATCTACAACCTCTTCCTGCTGATAGCTGGAACCATGGCGTAAGACATTTATTCTTCTTTATTTTTTTCCCCCCCTCTCCCCTGACTCCCACCCCGTCCTTCCCATTTGTTAGAACCTCTGTATGCTTCCTTTTGGCTGGTGTGATTGATTTTAGCGTCTCGCCTGAACAGAGACTCGATACCAGCCTGATTAATCAGGCCGGACTTTAAATCACAAGCGGGCCACAGGAAAGGGGGAAGATGGTTAATCCTGAAAGATCACCTTCAGCACCGGCACTTATTTTCCAATGATCATGTCTTATTTCTTGACACCTCTTTGGCTGAAAACCAAAATGCTGTTGCCACATCTCTCAGTCTTTAATTTTTTATTTTTTTCCCCCTGCTGCTCCAGCTTACCTGCTGAGGCTCGGGTGTGCACAGCAGAGTTTGACAGCCACACGTCAAGCTCGAGACAGGAATCCGTTCATGCATTTGCAGTCTGTCCATTCAGAGGAAAGAAAACATGCCCTTGAAGCCAGCCATCTAGGCAGGAGGTCACAGCGACATGATTTACCATCTAGTAATGTTTGGGTTGCAGAAAAAAAAGCCTACATCTGAACATTGTGGCAGTTGTTTCTTCAGGTACAAACTGTCAAGAAAAAAGGCCTGGGCTCTAATGGGATCTGTCTATACCATGATGTTTTAACATATTAACAAGACGCTCCAACCATCAATAAGGTGCAGGCAGATGAAGGCTCTTACCTTACAGGCAAGTTTTGTATTTTTCTATGGCCAAAGGGATGCGTTTGTGTAATCAGCCCATCTGTCACTCTGACCAGTACGATGACGCCAGTATCCATCTTGTTCTTTCTCTCCAGTTGGCCAAGGAAAAAAAAAGGGGGGGAAAAAAAGAAAGCGATAGGCTAAGCGAAGGGGGAAGTCCGCTGAGACGATGGATGTTGCTTGCTCAGGGAAAAGTTACATTTGCAGTTGCACTTAATGGTGCTGTCACAAAGAGGATTTCTTTCTATCTTGATACTGCCTCCCATTTCAGCTTGGAAATGTCAAGGAAATGGGTCCTTTTAGACCGGGAGTGCAGTTTTTAACTGTCAAGATTATTTCAGTCAGTGACATATGGATTAAAAACTAAAGACAATTTAATGGTTTACTCAGAAGTTTTGAGACACATGGCGTATCATTTACTGTATATTCATTAGATCTGCAAGGTGCACACTCTTTGCATCTATCTGCATCACATGCACATATAGTTCAAATGTTTACATCTACTCATCATGGGCATGAATGTCAAAATAATTTTGGACCCTTAATTATTTTTTTAGCCATTTTTTCCAGGTTGGATTAATTATACAACATTCGACTCTTAAGTACACAAATGGTCAACATTATTTATGTAGGATTCAATAAGATCAAGAAGCTTTTTTAGCTTTTTTTTGTTTTTGCTGGAATAAAGAGGATTTATTTGAGAGCACCCATTGGGTTGACCCAATGCTCATCTTTCACTCTCAAATAAAAGGAAATTGGTTAGGATGTTCAGGAACAACCCAGGAACCACCAAGGCTCAAGCCTGACTGGAAACCGCTGGAGTCACTGTCCACAATGACACCAGTTTTACATCACTATGGACTGAAAGGGTGCCGATCAAGAAAGAAGCTCCTGCTTCAAACGTGTTACCTTCAAGCTTGATGGACAAGCTATGTGGAGAAAGGTTGTATTATCAAACAAGACAAAGATTGCTCTATTTGGTCACAATGACAAGATGTATGTTTGACAGCATTAAAGTGAGGCTTTCAAACCTAAAAAACATGGCCCTAGCTGTCAAGCATCGTGGTAATGGCATCATGCTGTGGTACTGGTGCATTGCACAAAGTGGATGGAATAATGAAGAACTTCAACCCCAAATCAACAGCTAGGTAGTTGAAAATTGGACACAATTGGGTGTTCCAAAAGGACAAAAATCCCCCTAAGAACATAAAAACATATTTTTGAATGGAAAGAGCAAGTTAACATAAGGCTTATGAAATGACTTTCCAAAAACCTTGACCTCTGTCACATAAAAAATCTTAAGACTATGCTTAAAAGCCAGGTTTGTGTCAGGAAACCAACTATTTAAAGAGTGGTCAAATTAGTGGTGGTATATGTATAAAGTTGAGCCTGTTTAGTTTTGACCCATGTGGATTAGAAAAAATGCAAAATTGTGCACCAAATCTTTATTTTTAAAAAATCATAATTATTCCACCCTGAAGAGAATTGATTCAAATCCGTCATTAAAAGCCAAAAAGTAATGTCACATTCATGCTAATAATGAGTGTATGTAAACTTATGACAGTAATGTATCTAGGAAGAAGCAACCATAGTGGCTTATTAAATCACCACACAAGCTGCTAAGGTCTACCTACTCTGTAAAGGCTTGTTCTGCATGTGTGTAGAGCAGCATCATTAGCGTTGTAAAGCCCTCCTTTCAAAAACAGATGGCGCTGTTGGAAAGTGAGTGAACTTACCACAGCACCAGCTCTGTCGCTGCACAGCCTCACACCCACTCCTCCTGTCCTCCTTTCCAGATGATTTTTTTTCTTCCCCTTTCTGCTCCAACAGAGTGTCCACCAAGGACCTGGACTCTGCCAAAAATCATTAGCGCTCACATCTCAGTTCAAACCCGGCATGTAAGAGCAATGTCCGCACTCTTCATTTGAAAACTGGCTCCGGGCTGCAACAGCGGGGATGACTGCAGCAGAGCGAGCTAAAAGGTGCACAGGAGTGTTTGGTGGTTGGTGGATGGGGGGGTGGGGGTCCAGCTCTGATGATGCAGTGAAACTTAAGTCTTTTGATCTATGTCCAAACCTCTATTTGCATCGCTCTCCTCCAGCCGCTGCCTCGCCCCGCAGCAAAGCCGTTGTAGTTTTGCCACAGCCCAAAAGAAAAAAAGTAGAATATCCCTTTGTTGCCGCAGCTGTCCCTCTGTGGGGATGAATGCTGTTTCTCCTTTTCATTTGTGCTGAAAGAACTAGCTGCTGTGGGGTATTTTTTTTTCACCACCAAGGGTTGAAAGGCTTGGCATTTTGGTTTGGGTTTGCCAGCTTTGACATCAAGCCATGGTGGTGCACTGCAGGGAGGTGTGTGTGTGTGTGTTAGAGGGGTGCTGTACACAGACATACACACTCACACAAACACTACATATTGTTCACGTCTCGCACCTCTTTCAAGTTTGCTGGGATGTGTTTGTGTGTGTGTGTGGGAAGACTGAATGATGGGGGTGACTGTCTCCCCCGCCGCCCCCTGCTGTCTCCCTGCTGTCTCCCTGACATGATGCTGTATGCTGCGCACACCCGGCGCTCATTAATATGCTTTAATTTTCTCTGACCTTTCATTTGGTCTCGGGCTTGATTTAATTAAAACCAGCAAAACATCCACAAGGAAAGACGATAAACTGTGTCGCCATCAGGGCAGCAAACAGTCACTGATAAGAGATTGTACATCTTTTTGGATGACAAGTATTTATTCCTGTTTAGTGATGTAAAAAAGGATTCATCGGGGCCATTATTAGTCCACACAAAGAGATTTCCAGCCTGTGTAATCACACAGCACTGTGTCAGCCAATATTTAGACAGCCACTTCCAGGTCAACAGCTCTACCTGTTACCTGGTTTATGTCATTAGCAGAGGCAGGGGAAAGAGGCCAACCATTGTGGGGCTGCCTGGGAACTGTAATCCACCACTTGTTACCAAACCCTCACATCTGGGCTATTTGCATTTTAATGTAACTGTCAGATTAGGGGGGGGGGGGCTGTTTGTGAGAAACCACAGGAGTGTGACCGCCCAGGGAGTTTGACAGGCTTCATGAACGTTCTGTCGCGCTGCAAAGTCCCATTTCACCATCTTACGGCACCATTACCAGCCAAAATCAGCCCCTAATTAGATGGTGTTATTTAATTAAGGCGACCCAATGCATGGCGCACACATTAATCAAGGCTAATATGGAGGAAAAGGGGGGTACGTAAAGTAGGTGGAGGGAGCTGGGAAGTTTGTGGGAATCTAATGAGGGGTTGGATTGGGACAGGGATGCTTAAGCTTTTTATATCACATCTATGCTTTTTTTCTATGATGGAAATAGATGGATAAGTGTCAGGATGGGAGGGGGGAGGTGTAAGATGAGCATTAGATGGGGGAGGTTTGCAGAAGGCGGGTGTGTTTAATGAGGAGCAGCGAGTGTTGGATGTGGTATTTGACTACGACGGGATTAGACCCCACTGTAAGAGTGTATTTGCCTTTGTTTGGATGATCCTTTGTGCAGCATGTGTGCTAGTCCCCCTCGTCTGTCTGTTTGCTTGTCTGACTCTAAGCTGGGGTAATACCACGAACAAAAGGCTAAATAAATACCATGTTGTGGTATGCACATGCCTCCTGTTGCATGTATTTGCACGTTGGACATGTTTCCAACTATAGTTCCTATGAGTGGCCCTTTACTTTATAATTAAATATGTGAATAACAAGATATTAATTAAAACTTGAACTTTTTTGCTTTCCTGTCTTTATTCATGCACTAGCTGACAGAAAGGCTAAAGTATTTTTATCACCTGCTGCCGAAAGGTGGGTGATAATGTAGCCGCTTGTTTGTTCATGTATATATTCCTTTCTGTTGTGTTAAACCAGTATTTCACTTGGCTGTGACTGCTGTCAGCTTGGTAAACAGGAGACTCCAAAGTGTCTCGAAATGTTGACAGTGGTTCTCAGTTTGCCTTTAGCAAAATATCCCATGAATCAGTGAGCAGATTTCAATGAAACTTGGTTGTACATCTACAACTGATTAAGTTTTGGAGTCAACTTGATTTAAGATGGCCACTACAGTTAATCAACTTTAGCCAAAAAACACAAAAATGACTATAACATTTGGTCTGGTAGTGATTAAGAGTCATCCCCAACTCACAGTCTGAGCACTACAACTGGACTTATACTCCACCAGAGATGAAGAAATTTGCTCTGGGTCATGTGATTGTGAGACGTTATTTTTTTCAGAGACATCTTATACTCCTGGGTACTCTGTTAGAAGAGTTCAGTGTCCACAAGAGTAACAACAGTGTAACCTTGAGGGGTGTGACTGGAAGGAACAGCCTTTCTGATCTGAACCTGAGCAGTGTTCTGTTATTGGACTTCTGAGCTAGTCATAGTTTATACATAACAAGCACCATGTTCAAACATAAGAGTGTTCATAAGAGCACATTGCAGCAGGACATCCTAGGCCACAGATCGATGATAGACTTTGTAGTCGTGTCATCTGATCTGCTGCCATGTGTTTTGGATATTCGGGTCAAGAGAGGAGCAGAGCTGTCAACTGATCACCACCTGATGGATCAGATGGCAGGATAATATGCCAGACCCAAATGTGTAGTGAGGGTTTGCTGGGAACACCTGGCAGAAGAACCCATCAGAAAGGTCTTCAACTCCCACCTCCAACAGAGCTTCAACTGCATGCCAGCTAAGGTGGGGGGCATTGAGTCCAATTGGACCGTGTTCCGTGCCACTATTGTTGAGACAGCTGGCCTAAGCTGTGGCCGCGAAGTTGTTGGTGCCTCTCATGACTCTTGAACCCGGTGATGGACACCTTGGGTGAGGGAGGCTGTCAAGCTGAAAGAGGTGTCCTATCAGGCCTTGTTAGCTGGTAGGACTCCAGAGGCAACTGAGGGGTACTGGTGGTCCAAACAAACTGCAGCCATGGCTGTTGCTGAGGCAGAGGCTCAGGTGTGGAAGGAGTTTGGTGAGGCCTTGGATAGAAACTCTCGATAGGCTCCAAGAAGCCTTTCAAGCCTATTCTGGAAAACCATCAGGCGGCCGAAACAGGGGAAGCAGCATATTACCCACACTGTGCCTAGTGAAGGGGATGCTGCTGTCTTAGACAAGTGATGTTGTCAGGCGGTGGAGGGAATACTTTTAGGACTTCCTCAATCCGACCAACACATCTTCCATGAAGGAAGCCAAGTCTGGGGACTTTAGGGTTGGTATGTCCATAACTGGGGCCAAGGTTGCCGAGATAATTGAAAAGCTCCTCTGTGGAAGGGCTTCGAGGGTGGATCCACTTTGTTCTCCTCAAGACTCTGGATGTTGCTGGGCTGTCTCGGTTGACATACCTTTGCAACATCGTGCTGACAACAGGGGAAGTGACACTGGATTGGCAGACTAGAGTTGTGATTCACCTTTGTTTTAGAAGGGGAACCGGAGGGTGTGTTCCAATTACAATGGAGTCACACTCCTCAGCCTCCCTTGAAAGGTCTTCTCAGGGGTGCTGGAGAAGAAAGTCCGGTGGATAGTTGAACCTCAGATTCAGGCGGAACAATGCTGGTTTAGTTCTGGACACTGGACAAGCCCTTTATCCTCATTAGACTCCTTGAGGGGGCATGGGAGTTTTCCCAATCAGTCTACATCTATTTTGTAGACTTAAAGAAGGCATTCAACCTTCATACCCAGGGTACCCTGTGTGGAGTGCTCTGTGAGTATGAGATTGGGGGTCCATTGCTACAGGCCATTCAGTCCCTACACAAACGGTGCGAGAGTCTAGTTCACATTGCCGGCAGTAAGTCGGACCTCTTCAGGGTAAGAGTTGGACTTCTCCAGAGCCACCTGTTGTCACCTGCCTGACCGAGGCATACTTTTTCCTGGCCAGCACAGCCACGGAGAACCACCTGGGTCTCTGTGCTGTGTCTTCCATGCACCATAACAATGATATCTCTTTCCACAAGTTTATTCGCCAATTGACTATCTTTATAAGCTTTGCTGGAATAATCGTAAAAATGACAAAAAAATTAAATTTTTTAACGGCCTTGGCCAGCTGCTTCTCAGAGGAGCAGTCGATTTAAAATGACTCCATGAAAGCTTTTCCGCATTAACACACCCACAACAAAGTTCTGACCAATTCCACAATAGTTGACTCATGCCCCTGTAAGAAAATGTTCTGCCCTGTCCTTGTGCACACAACAGGCTCTTGCAGATCCTGTAAGACCAAAATGATGTGATTTTCATGATGCAACTATGACAAAGAAAGCCAGTTTCTTCATTTCTCGCAGAGTATAAATCAGCCATAACAGGTTGTGCAAGATCTTGCATGACCAAAAAGGCTAAATTGCAATATTTTTTTCCCCAAGTTATCTTAAACTCTGTTTCAAGTTATTAACTCTCCTAAAACTCTGGCATGAAAAGCATCAAGTGATATGCTTTCCTTCAAGGAATGATAGGCCTTTTTTCTAAGTCTGTGTGTGTTGCTTTTTTTTTAAGTAACACACACAAACAGGTACATTACTCACAAACTGTAATGATTCAGCTAGATATTTTCATTCTGCAGGACTTTTGGAGTGAGGGGCCAGTGGGATAATTAAGGCAAAGCTAAAGTAATTTAAATTAGCAGTCAATAGTATAATGGAATTGAAATAAAAATAAATTGCATCTTATTAATCATGAAAGGAAATTAAATTACAAGCAAACAAAACATCTAATGTACAATAAAGTCCATTATTATTACAAGAAATGAAGCAGAAGTTCTCCCTTTTGGTACAGAGAGAATTTGTAAAATGTGTTTGCGGTCATTAGAAATGGCCTCTTTTGGTCTTTAATACAGTGCAGACGAAGAAGCTTGTGACTTAATGCACACTTTTGTTTAATCTTGTGTACACATTGTGCAGCATTGTCCTATATGCTGAACAGCTTCTGGAGTATTCTTATTTCTACTTTCATCTCTTGGGGCTACAGAGCTGTCACAGAGTTGGCCTTCTTCATCACTTTACTTAGTTTGTTTTGAGTCTCTGGGCTTCTGCACTAACAAACGGCTGAAAAGTAAATTGCACTTTGCACCACATGCAGCGTCTTGCCGTAAACCTCAAATGACCTAAAAAAAAAAGAAATAAAGTAAAGTTTGCTCTATCCGTTTTTGGTTTTAGGTTTTAGTGAAGCATTTTTTGTCTAGTCTGTTGTCCAGGTGAACCTCCCTGCTTATCTGTATTCCTCCATCACTTCTACCTTTTCGTCCAGGGTTGAAATAATGTGGGGCTTATTTCTACTAGTCCTAAAATCCATCTCCTTCTCCATTGCTTTGCAGGGTTAAATTTTAGGGTTCCACACAATGTGTGAAAAGTGATCCACTAGTATTCTGAACAAAACCTCAGAAGATGTCATATTTAATGTGAAATAATTGAGAATATACTATAATGTGTGTTTAATTCTTTTTATTTGATAGTAAAAAAATTAACAGTTTGTAAAACTGCAAGAAACTGCTTGTGCCTGTACTCGTGCTTTCTACGCTCGCGCCCTGTTGTGTTTCACACTCCTACACGCACGCACACGTGTTACATTGGCATGTGAAAATGACTCATTACTGTAGCTTATGTGTTTGATAAGCGATTAGAGGAAAGCTTTTCCTCCAAAGTCATTTTCTCTCATAATACCCCTGAAGCAGACTGAGGCTGTGAGGTAAGTAATTTTCTTTCTGTTTATATTACCCTGCTGTTTTCTGGGACAGAGGCGAGGAGCGTCAGTGGTGGCTGCTGTCATTCCTATATCTCCGAATATGCAGACAAATAGCTGCAAACAATAAACGTTATAACCCCGGCAACAGAGGATGTCAGCTTTGAATGTATGGTACAATATAGACATGAATATGCTGATCAGCCACAACATAACAACCCACTGGCTTGATGGTTTGTACGTCTCATTTATTTTGCCAAACAGCTTCAACCTCTGCAGGAACCCTGAGACATTGTGTAGTAGGGGGGTTGAGGGATGAAGCCTTTGTGAATTGGGCTTTATTTTTTATTTGGCACATTGTGCAGATTCTTTGTCAGATTTGGATTTTGGGTGCTTGAAAACAAAGTCAGATCTTTTGGCTCTTTATCATGTTCCTTGTTCCTCTTTACCCATGTTCCTTCATGACCTATTTTTATTGTGTTGCATGGTACCTTAAATTAAGGGAGGCTGCTTCTTACATAGTGGTGAAACTTCAGTAATGTTTACATGAGCAATCGGTCAAAGTGAAATCGACATGGATTCCTGGTAGAACACTTCATTGTAATGAGACAAACAATCTGCCAGTGGTTTTAATGTTGTGGCTGATCCGCTTTTTGAATGTGTTGATTAAAGGCATGTAGTGATACTGGAATATAATGAGTAGTTCATATGTTTTTATGTCGTACCATTGTTTTTAAGTCCTACCTTCTCTTGATTTTTTTTTTTGTGTGTGTGTGTGTACTGTAACTCAGGATTTGAGATGTTCACTCACTAATTGAGGGGTTGGTAGTTTGATCATTAGCAGAAAATGTTCTGTGTAGAATAATAATGTAGCAATGTTGGTATAATGTTGGTACAAAGGTATCTGTCTTCACTTTCAAGCTGAGGCCAGACTCCTCCTTGTTGTTTTGTGTGAATTAAGAAAGCTCCAATGGAGTATAGAGGATTTGAAGTCAACTTGGCACTGTTACACCTCTGAGCTGCCAGGAAAGGTATCAACCACTGGATCACTTGGCAACAGAGGATGCTTTCATTGGGTGTAAATCTACTACTGATTACCTTTAAATCTCAATCCAATTCAACATGGCTGCTACCTTTAGTTGAATTTAGCAAGCACATAAATGGCTATAATTCAGTCAGATTTACAGATATTAAGCTAAGATTTGGTACTGATAATAGCTGAAAGACATCTTCAACACATACTCTGAGAGATTGCAAATATTGTAATTTACAAGGTTTGACCAAAATGGCAACATCTCCATCCAATCCCTTCATAAGATAATCTTAGTTTGAAACTCTTGCATGAGAGGCAGCAGATGATATGCATTTCTTCAAGGAATGGTAGGCCTGTAATGTTTATTATGAAATCATAAAATATATTCAACTAATCTGCAACAGACATCATCAGCAGTGGCTGAACTCACTTTTTTTCTGACTGTTTACGCCTTTTGTTAGTTTCTCATTAGTAATAATCAACAGAACCGAAGCTGAACCCGCACCTGTGAAAATGGAACAAAGTGATTGCACATCTGCATGAAATATTTTTAGCATTGTCATATACAGCTTCTATTAGACCAAACCATAGCCAGGATGTATCAAACCCTGAAAGCATTTTTAATGTTCTTTGATAGAAACAGAGCAAGTGGGGCAACATAGCATCCACCTCTTTACACATACTGTTAAATAAAACCATCTCACTGACATTATTTATATTGATTTTATTGTAACTTTGTTGCAAAACCCCTCCTTATTACTGAGAAATAACTTATTGCTGCAATAGTAATCAGTCATGTAGTCATAAAATCTGTAGGTTTTGTGTTTTCTAAATAAGTTAATTTGTTGTTTAATTTGCTGGTTTTCTTGGTGATACAGACATCGGTTGAATCCTGACATGCATTGTGTTTCAGATTTAATACTTTGTTTTTAGCTTGTACTTGAGCTGCACTTTCAAAGGTCACACTCTTGCATACATTATATATACAACTTGTGTAACCTTTTCATAACCTCGAGTCTTAACCCATAACCCTTTAGTTCTTCTCTGTTTGTATTGCTGGATTTCAAAGCAGAGTGCATTTTTTACATGTCAAACAGTGCAGTGTTTTGATTGTGAATTTGTGGGCCAAACTTTTAAGACCAATACAAAGAGCTACACATCTAAAATCAACAATGAAACTAAACACTTGACACGTACACACGCCTTGAGCTGAACACGAGGAAAACAAGAAGACACTTTGAGGAAGAAAAATATTGACCCAATTCATCTGTAGAAGCTGGTGAATGCCCGTATTTATAGTTTTCTTTGTTTAATCTTAGTGTTTAAAACTCTACAATCACTCAACAGTTTTATCGTTGTTGGCAAACTGTTCCAATTCTGAGGAGAGCTAAACGAAAAAAAAATTGTCCAAATAATGTTTTGTACCTTGCTGATTTACAGTGACCATTAATGGCTGTCCTTGTTATAGCTCCTGCTCTACTGGCTTTTAAAATAACTACAAGGCCATTAACACATTTAAAAGTCAGTTGTATAAATTAAATAAAGACTTAGTATCCCTTGAAAGAATGCATATTACCTGCAGTCTTTCATGTCAGAGTTTTAAACTAAGATAAACTTACTATGAGAAATGACCGAGTGCTTGCAAAGGCTGCTCAGCTGTGGCAGTCATCTTAAACATGGGTGACTCCTAAAGCCAAGTTGTAGATGTACATCCAATAATTACTTTCTGGGAGTTTTAGAAATCCAATTATTGATTAATGAGATTTTTTACTAACAAACAGGCAAGTTTTTAGCAAAGATCTTCCTCAATGTTTAGTGACCAGAGTATTTGTTGGGGATAGTTTTATTATGTCACAACGGGAGATAAGTGTTGTCCTTTTGTTGGACTGTAGTTCAGTGTGGACAGAAACGCAGACTGGCTTGCTTGTTAAAAACATTACTGGATACTTAAATTGTGACAGTGTGGGTAGTTTTGGATTTGGACCCATTTTGTTCTTAAGAAAAACTGAAAGGTGGAGTAAAGGACTCTATGCAGAGTTGTTCTCCTCATCCGGGGGAAGGATAAAGGCTAAAGAAACCAGTCTACAGTCAGTTTATTACAATATATGTCTGATTATTTAGGAAGTGACAAATAGAAATATATGTTTGAAGCTGCCTTCGGAGAGGGTAAAGTGTTATCGAGCAGGGTCTTTATTGGCAGCTTTATGCTTCCTGGTAAATACTGCTGCTCCCCGTTGTAAACTCCTTACACAACGCTGGGCGCCGTAGTGCACGGGGATGAGACAGGCAATGCATTTCAATGTGGAGCCAGCCAAGGTCGCAATTTAATGTTCTGAATGAGTCCAGCCTTTTACAGGGCAGAGGAGGTCACGCCGTTGCTACAGTCACTAAATCACTGCCAGTCTCTCACAGAGAAAACAGGTTTATAAAAGCCATGACGCCACACACGTCCAAAGAGAAAATAACAGAACTAAGAGTGTTTGATGACTCGGATTACTAAAAGCTCCATCAGCATTCGATTTTACAACTTTAATCTTCAGGGTTTCTGCGAGATTTAAAAAGTTAGGAATTCAATTGAAATGAAACGAAATAAATAACGCCAGAAATATGTGTAGTGAGAAGGTGTTTGCATATCAGAACACTGTAAAGTTGTTTGGATGCAGCTGTTATGTGGATTGTTGATCACATGGGTGAAAAAATATAGATCTAATCTAATGATTTTTAATGTTTTTGACATGTAAAGCTGTTTATACAAAGAACAGTAATAGTAATAGTCAGTGGTTAAAGTAAATTGTGGGTTATCATGTGGAGTGCATAATAATCCAGAGCAGTTTTATAATAATATTTCTTCTTTGGCGTTGAGATAAATGCAATCATTTTAATTATATAACTGATATCATTATAATTTTCTGTTGCCAAATGAATCAGCTCATTGTTTTTGCTGTGGTTTGAACTTCTTATGTTTAATGTTCTATTTACAACCTGTTAAATGTGAAGTATTCTTCATACTATTACCATAATATATTGTTTGTGTTTCTTTTATGATTTTATATTACACATTTAACAGGTTCATAGTTTTTTCTTTTTTTTTTTTTTGGAGGATGAGGGAGAATAGGTTTACATGCCCTAAGACTTTGCAACCAGATTATTTCCCTGTTCTGTACATTGGATGAGCAGATATTATCACCTTCTGTTTAAAGCACTTCCTTTTAGCGCCTGTGTTTTTAAGGACTCCCTCCTGAAAGTACCAGTCATTCGGGATTAGTTTGTTAAATGGCATTGTTTGAGATTTTTGTGTTCTTTGGTAGAGGTGTGGAAAATACTTCTTTTAAAGATATGTGTAGTTGAAGAAGTCGCTAGTTAAGTTGATAGAAAAAAAACACGAAAGAAGGGATAAGAAGCTTCAACGTTTGCCAGTGTTTGTGGATAGGGATGCAGAGCTAAACATGGAGGGGTTTTCTTTTTTTAATGCATTCAGTGTTGACAATCGGACAAATGTTGGCTTTTATGAGCAAACCAGAAAGTACAAACTAAATGAATGAAATGCATGTTGTCTAAATGCTGTCCTTTCAAAAATAAAATTCTTCAGTAATACCACTAATGTTTACGATCCAGATTAGCTGATTCCCACCAGACCAACATCTGTCCAGCTGAGTCAAGAAGCATACTCCACGCTGTTCAGTGACTCTGAGATAGTAGGCGATTACCAAAACAGAGGCAACTTTAGGAGCTATATTTTTCTGTTGTTTTCAAAAACAAAACAGCAAGATCTTGTTGCTGTGATAAAGGTGACAAAAATCCTTTAGCATTGGTTGTGGCACAAGCAAACTGTGATGTCAATATAGCTCCAATACAGTGTAAACCAGAGCTTGAGGCACGTCCTAGTCACTCAAGGCTTTTTCCAAAGCAGTAGTAGGCATCACAGCAAGAAAAATGCAACCACTGCACAAATGAATGAGGAGATGAAGACTTGCACAGGAATTGTGTGGTTTATACTCTGAGAAGATGTAGATGCTTTCTGAGGATGAACTCTTGTTCCGAGCCTTACTGGACAACAAGGGATGCAAAAGAAGATGATCTATTCATCTTTTGCATGATGACCGGCACGTTGCAGGGGAATTCAGTGCTATAGTAAGATGTATAAGATATTTCAATGAGTAGATGTATTTCTACCACTTTTCCAAATCTGCACATCATTTATAATGACCTGCTCTGTCATAGAGTAGGTCACTGTTTCAAGAGACCCCAACCTAATTCACTAAATGTACAAGAGAGACAGCAGTTACAGCTTGGCATGTGGAAGCAGCCATGAATGTGGCGCTGCTAGTTATAAACTTGGCAACAAGACCGTCTTCCTCATTACCTTTGAGATGTGCTAAGCAATCTGGACAGTGCTGAGAGATGAGTTTATTCCCCTTTTTAAAAGGAACGACTGGCTGGACATTACATGTGAGTTCTGGAGAGTGTGAAATTTCCCCAGTTGTCCTTTGAGCCCCTCCAAATGTTATATTGGCCATGCAATTACCAAGATTTACATTCCTTTGGGCTTGTGGCTGTTTCTGATGCAAACTACCATTTTCACAACAGTGAACATGTTTGCAAAGGACCATAAGTGTATTGATCGGGTTTTCAAGTTGGCTTGGTTCAAAATTGCTACACCTTTGACCTATCACAGCTGGAAAACTTGCCTGAAACCAACACCAAACCCACACAGTTCTGGTCAATTTGTACCCAGACTCATGTACCCAGTCTTTCTATCTGCTTGCCATGGCTCTTTTCTGCATGGCATCCCACCAACATTGACAATTTAAACTAATCTATATTACTATAATTCACTCATAGTCCACTGGAGTAGACTGTAGAAATTTCTGGTGTATCACTATGATGTAAATGCTACTTTTAAAAAAAGGTCTCTCAAATGATCTACAAGATATATTACTATATGTTTTTGATTATAATTTGGTTAGAACTGAGGATGGGATCAGTGGGTAGGGACAAAACATTACATATTAGTTACAAATCAAGATGGAGTGTTGAGGATCCAAAGTTTATTTAAGATTAAAAGTCATTTAAGGCTTAGGATTTGGTTCAGTTTAGGTAAGGGAATTTATCTGTTTGTCTCTAGTGTCAACAGAGGCAAAGAATGGGGTTGCAAATGATTATTTAAAATCTATCTCTTTAATTTATCAAAATCCTGAAGAGAAATTACCAGATATGCAAGGATGAGTACAAAATGGTAATGGATGGACCTCCACTCTTCATTTAAAAAAGCTCACTTCATCATAGGGGGAGGCAAGCTGGTTTGGTGATTTATGAATTACTAGAGATGGCTTAAAGAGGGGCTTGACTTGTCTGGAACATGCATAAGAACATAGATTATAATTTTGAAAGACTGCAAAAGGCACATAAGCTTAGCGAAAAATGTTTCAAAGTAAAAGATAAAAAGGAGTACCTATCTATACACCTCTGCTTGTTGAGAAGGTACTTCAAGACCACTGACTGCTGAGGCGTATCACTCATATATTGGTACTGAAAATGAATAGTGTTTTATATCCAATACAGTTGTATGACCTTTCTAAGTACTAAATGGTAATTATTGTCACCTGCCTATAAAATGCAGATAATGTAATTGTCTGTGTGTAAATGTGTGTGTGTGTTTGTTCATTTGTCTGTCTGTAAAATAATTCATAAACCACTGGATGAATTTTAATGAAACATTCAGAAAGAAATCATTGGTTGTACGACTGGTTTAACTTTTGAAGTCAAACTGAGTCAAGTTGGCTGCCACAGCTAAATATTTTAACCAACACAAAAATGACTATAACTCAGTCAAGTTTACAGATACTTAGCTAAAACTTGTTGCGGTAGTAGCTGAGAGTCATCCCTAACACATATCCTTGGTGTTTGTTTAAGACTTTGGCATCCAAGGTGGTGAGTGATATGCAATCTTTTAAGGAATACTATTTTTATATGCATTTATTTTAATTATTTAAGTTGTATTTGGAAGATTCAACGTATTCAAACGCATCAAATTGCATCTACATTCACCAAATTGTTAACGGAGGAGTAATAATTTATTCGTTTGTGAGATCAGTAAAAAAATCACACTTTTATTCTTGGCTGCAAGCCTCTTGATGGTTCTATCAAGTTGATTCCTATTTAGGCAGTTTAAAAGGAGTGTTAAATAGGAGTCTCAGGCTCAAACTTGATTTTGACTTTAAGATTTGGAAAGTCACAATTTCTTTACATGTAAGAAGTTGACATATAACTCATATGCATATGAGGGGGAAATAGGATGGCCTGTTTGTACTTTGGGGAATTTGGCTATTCCTGTACTACTACTACTCTTAATTAAAAACAAAACAAAACTCAAATTAGAGCCATGAGATTTAGGCTCTGGATTTTGCGGCCCCATCGGACATCACTGTTATCCCACTAAAATCTGTGTATAGTAACTTTTAATCACAGCTTTTTGTTAATCTCTATAAAATCAAGGTAATTTTATGTTTGGTTAAATACACCAGTGACCATTATGGCTCAAGTTAATGTAGATGAAATAATTGTGACCAGAGCAATGAAAGCATTTGAAGTGACATGCATCATTTGAAATGATAAAAAAAATAATTATACATCATATAGCTATTACAGTCTAAGCTGTAGTATTTAAACAAGCAATCTAAAAAGCAGCACAGTGAGTGCTTAGCACTGACGTAAAACTGATCTTGCAGAGTGGACAATAATCGAGGAACTTTTTACCACTTTAAAGTCAAACAGGGTAATAAACTCTAAACTCTAAAACTCTGTCCCCTCTGTTGCACAAAATCGCAATTTCGTGCTTTCTTGATAGAACAAGACAAGCCAGGGAGGCATTGAAACGTCCTTGAACAATATGTCTGAACAAGTGTGGGGAAACCTGATAAAATTCCTCGTAGGGTCAAAGCTGCCTGAGTCGGCCGCTCTGGCACCAGCGTCACGACTGGCTCTGCGATTAAGCCACGGGAGCCATTTTAGAGCTGATTATTCATGGTGCTACTGTACTGATGTTCCACTACACCAAATTCTCTCATTAGGTCATCCAACTTTAAAGGCTATTAAATTTTCAGTCAGCATGAATAAGTTAGAGGACTCTGCCTCTGATCATGCTGGACCAAGAGTGGCCCATCACAGGTACACTGCAAAAGAAAGAGAGAGCGGGGCGGAAAAACACCCTCCTTTAGTGCAGGAGTAACATTTGCTCAATTAAATATGTGAAAAGGGCAGGGGCTGGCAGCAGGGTAGTTTTTTAGATTTAAAGCCCTGTGTGTGGTGCCAGACAGCATTTTCAGAAGTATTGATTGGAATTTCGCTTTGGGTAAATGACTCCCAATGGGATCTCCTTGGAAACTGGAGCAGCGCCAAGCCACTGAATGTCTAAGCGACTTAATGCAGATATAAATCGCCATTCCAATCAAGGCCATTTTATTTGCAGGCTTAACTGAGGCAATACGTCACACCAGCAGGGCCGCACGTTTGCGTCAATAAAACCCTGTCATATACATTAAATGTATGCTGCAGCGATAACATACAAGGTTTTTTTGTTTTTCAGTGAGGAATATTTTCTTTGCAGCTGAAGTGTTTGAGAATAGTTTTGGGTCACTAGCTTACTTCAATTAGTCTCAGTTGCTCTGTTGCTCTATGTTGCCTATGAGCCTGTGTTATGACATGAAAACACGTAATGTGAGAAGGCATGAGCCTGTTTTGGATAACTCTCGAATATCCTCAGTTTGTAGAAATAGAGTTTAATTCTGACCAAACTTGCAAGCTAACGGCTAGTCCGAGCAGTGTCAGAACCAAAGTGGATTACAGTTTTAAAGATTTCATAGAGGTTCATGTGAAGGCTATTTTATAAACCTTTTCATTGCCCTCAATTTCACTTTAATGGTTATTCATTTAGCATTTTATGGTTACTTGTGAGTGCTAATAGCAGCTTCCTGAAGCACTTTTGGTGCAGCATATTGTAATGTTTCTGCCAGAATAACTGTGTAATGCAGAATTAATGGTCGCGTAAAGGTTTATAAAACTGGATTTGCTCAACAATATGGAAATTTCGAGATTGGACTTGTTTCAAGACAGCAGGAGTCCACTTTGGTCTCGTCCCCATTTGGACTAGCCATTAGTCCGACTGTCTGGTCCAGAACTAATCTCACTTTCTCCAAACTGAGGTCATTTATAGTCTATAAATGGTAAAATAATAATTAGTTATTACCTCATGCAGGTTGTCCTCCATTGCTTTTCAACAAAGTGCTTTGACTTGTGTGTCCATGACTCGTTTAGAAAAGGACACCAATGGACTTTTAATGTGAACAGCCAAAAGACGGGATAAAAATAGCCATCACAGGAAACCATACATACTGGTAATAAACTCTAAACTAGCAAGGCTGAAGCCAAGATATTCTACAGCTTTATGTGCAATAAGAATCATTTTAGTGTTTGCTTGCGGCCACGAAATGACCAAGGAAAACAAAGATGAATGGAACTATTGACTTCAAAAACGACCCTTTGAAAGCACAGCCCGAGCTCTATCCATCGCCATCTATTATATTCATGAGCGTGACCTGTCGAGGGCGGGGGGGTGAAAGGAGGCTGGAGGGGGAGGTGATGAGCGCCCACCTGCTCCTCTCAGCTTCTAAGACGCTGGCTGCCAGGAGATCAAACAGGCCTTGTCGCTCCCCTCTCTTCTCCTCCTCTCTCTAGCAAGTTCCATATAGGAGGCGACTGACCCACTTTTCCTCCCTCCCTGCGAGCTATTACCTGGAGAAAATGGAGTGATGTGGTGTAGCGAGTGCGTTGGGTGGGTGGGTTTGCGGGACCGAACAAAAGCTTCTCATCTTCTCCTGCCGAGATGAAGGAGCAGCTAGGACTCCTAAAGAAAGCTTGTCATTTTTTTTTCTTTCTTTCTTTCTTTTATCAGATACTGTTGCGTGTGAGATTGTTTCTCTAATAGTGTGTCTCGGTCGGGTATGGGCTTTGCATCTGTGCAAGTGCCCACGTTAACTCTGCTCGCTCAGATCCAGTGCTTTAAGAGGAGGGATCTCTTTGGCATGGCAGTGGTGATTTGAAATAAACTTGACATGAGACAAATTTGCCAAACAAATGGATAATTTGACAAACACCGCAGGAGCAAATGAAACCAGAGATACGGCCGAAATTCCACCGCGCCGCACCAAATTGTTTATGATCCTGGGGGCTTTGTGGAAAACAAGCTAGCACTCATTGTTCTTGCAGGTTTAGATATTGATTGACTATCATTGCTAGGGCCATGATACTTGGTGACAGTGAGCAATTTTTCTTGATTCTCTTTGACAGTGCTTTTACCTCTTGCCAATTTCACTTCCTTCCAAAACATCCAGGATATATTTTGTGACCTTTTCTCTCTTGTTCATGCAGGCCTCACATGGTGACAGAATACATGGGCATCAGGAATGAGAGTTTTATGAAGATTGCGGCAGTGGGGACATGGATGGGAGATTTTGTGACTGCTTGGATGGTGAGATTCAAGCCATTATGTTTTCTTGAAACTCAATATGTTTGCATTTCTGAAAAGTGAAATACATTTCTCAACTCTCTAACTTTAAAGCCTCATTGATGAAGCAAAACTCAGCCTTTTATCTATATTGTATAAGCAGTTTGACTGGGCAAATAACATAATTTTGGATGTCTTAGTCCTTTGTGGTACTCAATATCTCTCTAATGGTATTCAGAAGAAATGTTGTCATTACAGTTTCTATTTATTGAAAAGGTAACAGAGGGCATATTTCGTCTACTGTAATTCTCACTTGAAAATAACTCTACTAGGGGCACAATGTGTTTGTCTAGCTTGAGCTGGTCGAAAATGACACCTACTGTAGCACACAGCAGCAGAACATCCATCCACATGAATTCAGTTCAGACTGCTCATCCCTGGAGTAACATGTGGCTGTGATCTATGGCAGGTCAGAGGAAACAATAGATGCACAAGGAGGGACAGAGTACATTGTAGGAGGAACCTACCGCTGTTCATTATTCAACATGAAGGAGGAGGAGAGCTCCAGCGGGAGGGGACTTCCTGTGGAGGGAGGAGTGGGGCTCTGAGACCTGCATGCACACAGCTGAGACAACTTGACAAGCTGCTCCACCAGTCACATTAGCATTCTACAGTACATACTGTAGAGAGCGGAGGGGAGAGAAGGTGCAAGAGGAGTAGGAAGCAATATGCAGAGGTGAAGGAGAAAGGGAGATGTAGAAATGTGCTCTGAAAGAAGGAACAAGGGGAAAGGCGAGCAAAAAGGTAATTCAGGGAGACAGAGGTGTGTGTGTTAAAGAAAATGGTATGCCATGAGGGAACTTATTCAGATATTCTTCGCAAGTTTTTATTAAATATTTGATTAATTCAAAAAAAGCACTTTGAAGGTGACTTGTCTCCTCCACATTGTTGTTTTCACTGGATGAGAGCACAAGAAGTGTCTGAAATTCCAGATTCCCCTGATTCCAGTCTTTTACTTTTTCAATACAAGCTTTGCTATTTGCAGTGAGACACTTCATAGACAAGTCAACCTTGCTTCTTCAGCTTCATGGAAATAATATTGTATACCTTTTCATTAAAGGTGCTTTGATCCAACTCTGCATCCCTGTAAGAAATTCACCAAACATTACTTCCAGCTGGTGCAAATCCATTACGTGAATAACTGAAAGTTACACATACGCTGTGTATTTTTTATTGGACAAATATTTTGTTCTCAAGCAGTAGACACTAACATGGCCGAGATTTGCTTCCAGTGAGAGCATTAATGAGATTCAATTTAGTTTATTTATACAGAACCATTTCACAACCAAAGTCATCTCAGGGCTCTGTACAAAAAAACGCACAAAGAAAAAAACAAGTTCAGGTCATGAACCCATCTCAGTGCAAAAAAAAATCCAGATTCACATCCAACTACTGTCAATTTATTCTTATTATAATACAATACTTTTACATACAGTATGTTAAAAAGGGCCATTTAGTAAAAACTTATTAATCTCAGGAAACAAGCAAATTTTGTTGAATCCTTGTTGAATCCTTTTGTTGAATGAGTTAACGTGGGCACGCCAAATTTTGTTTGGCGCTATCCCTCACCCTGAGTGAGTACAGAGGAGACAGTGGGAAGGAACAACTCTCTTTTATAATAATAAGAAACCTCCAGCCGAACCGGGCTCTGCCTCGGCCAGCTGGGGTTTGAGATGACAGGAAAGGGATACACACACGGTAGTAATTGGTCCAAGCGTAGTTTCTTTGCGAGGGAAAATGAAGAAAAACAGGTTAATGACAGCAATAATTGCATCTACAAACAGAGAGTAGAGAGAGTAAAGAGAAGCAGAATGAGGAAATGCGGTCAGTAATTACTCCTGCAGTTTACTGACAAAAGATTTTTACAAAAGATCTTTTTTTCACTACTACTACTACAGCTAGTCTGTCAATCTAAATAACTAAGGCAGGAGTAAAATAAATGGTATTAAAGATATGGATAATTCAGCCACCTGCCTAGTATTTGTGAATATTCTTAATCTTTTCCAGAATGTTTCCAATCACATTGTGAAATCCCCCAAAATGTCCTTGATTTCACAAACTTATTAGTGCTTAAATTTAGCTAAATGTTTTTGTATTAGCACCTATGAAACACCTTCTGCCCTTTTGGGCCAAAGAGCTTTAGTTGGTGAGCTTGTTAGGTGCTGGAAACTCTTTCTTTGTGTCTTCAAATCATTCATATAATTCAGTGTCTTTTTACATCCTGTAATAATTTTAGATTTTTGTTTGCTACTTTCCAAAAGGTGACAGACATGATGCTCCAGGACCAGCACTACCCAGATTGGGGCAAAGCTGCAAGAAGGTTCTGGAAACAAGGCAACAATAGGATTGTCCTCTTTTGGTATGTCTTAAATTGAAAAAAAGGTTTTCAAAATAGGCCATATTCATTTTTAGGTACATATTTTTAGGACAGTTAGATTTTCTATGAGCTTGCAAAATGCATGATATAAAAGGCTATGATGCTCTGCGGAGTTGTGTGTGTGTTCCACCGGCTCGTCGCAGGGTTGCAGTCAATAACCGTGTTAATCTGCCTTCAGTCAGTGTCAGCACCTTTAATTAGAGGAACGGGTGAAAATCGATGGACACAGCAAGGTTGCAGGTTGCGCCACAACCCTGCGTTGTGCTCGTTCGCACCACAAGCTGTGACCCTGAAATAAATGGTAAACAAATGCTGCAAGCCATGTCTGATATGGCCATTATTTGTCAGATTAATAGATCCAATCCCTGTTTACGTGTTTTCTCACTATTCCTCAGTCCCAGTGGCGTTCAGTCAAGTTACTGCCGTCCTGTCAATCACTTGTAACATGTGAACATGTTCTTCTGTGGTTCATTTTCAGGTCACAGTGTGAAGTGAAGGACAAGTGAATAAGTCTGACAAGTGTTTAACATGGGCACACTGAACTAACGGCGTTGACATATCAAACTTCAGAGAGCATCTGGCCACAAACCTTCAACATTTTCTTGAGTGAAATTGATTCCCTTGGGATTAGAATGCAAGCAGACGAATTGTTCTGTGACTTTTCTGCAACCCTTCATTTTATTGATGGATGCCCTGGCTCGTGCTGTCATAATCGATGCCAGATTTGACGAGCTATCATTTGGAATCCAGAGCTTGAAATGTGATTGATAAATGCTCAGCTGGATAGGTCTTGTCAGTGTGCGCCGAAGGGGGCTGTAGCAGATTGTAAAGGACGGTGCCAAAAAGGTTTGGCCACTCAGAGTAAAAGAATCTCGCTGCAGAATATTAAAGCCCCTTAAAATTTATCTCCCAAACTGTTGGAAATGGGACATGGGTTGGCAGCCGCTATCTGCAGCGCAATAACTACTGGGTGACATTGAGACAAAATACAAAAGGGAAGGGTAATACTTAGCCTCTTTGCCGACCCCTCACATGGCAGAAAATGTTTTCCAGAAAACAGTAAATACAGAACAGAGCAGTTGGACTTTTGCAGAAAAACCACGGCAATCACTGTGAGCCGCTTTGTGTTAGGTATGTAAATACATGGAAATGTGTGTGCAGAAGGGTTTGATTTACATCGTTTCTGCATGTACAGATAGACAAGGCTTACATTTATGCACCATCATCTTTCAAGAAGCATGAACTGCTGACGTTTCTAAAAACTTGGTTAAAAATAATTAATTCAGTTCCTACCAGTTGTGTTGGTATTTCACATGAGCAAGTATGTTCTGGCAGTATAACAACCTTGAGCAAAAAATACCAACATTTCACAGTGTCACGGCATTGTAAATTTAAAATGTACTACAAGATTCAAGATTTCGTTACCCTAAAAAAGGGACTGGCGTTGCCCCTCCAGCAAGCCGAAACTGGTTTTCAAACAGCCAGTGGGGCAATGAGAGGAAATGTTTATTGGGAATTCCCATTCTTTCTGCCATTATACTCAATTGGCCAAAGCTCACAGCAACATGTAGGGGAAGGAGACCAGAAAAGACCCTGCTTCTGGCGTGTCACTAATAGACAGTCCCTACATCAGGCTACGTCATTGTTTTTCAAAAGCTTTGTAACTAGAGACCAGAAAACTGCAAAATGAGTTTTTGAAAGTTTCCACTTTCAAAAGTGTTTCTAAAAAACTCTATTTGCATTCGGAGAGGAGGTGCAAACACAGCAGAAATATCTCTTTTAAAAAGGAATATCCAGAGTAATTTAAATGGGGGGCTTGTTGGTGTGGCGAAATGTTTGTCCTACATGATGTCCGTCATGGACTTCTCTTTCCTGTCCCTCTTCTGCTCTCCCCGTTTTCCATTTCTATCTCATCTTTTCATTTAATCTAATTTCTTTTCATGTCCCTTCCCTTTCTTTTTTGTCTTTAATCTTCTTTTCTTCCTCCTCTCCTCTGTCTTTCAGGACGGTGCTCATCTGCCTGACCTCTGTGGTGGTTCTGGTCATCAGTACCGACTGGATCAGCTGGGACAACTTGAACAGAGGCTTTCTGCCCAGTGACGAGGTCTCCAGAGCCTTCCTAGCCTCCTTCATCTTGGTCTTCGACCTTCTCATTGTCATGCAGGTAGAAAGCTCCCCTGTGGCCAATTAAAAGAAAAAAAAAAAATGGAACTGCTGGGACGCCTCTTGGCTCAGTCCTCTACCCGTCTTGCCAGTTCCCCTTTTTCCCTATTCATCAATGGGCCACTGCGGCACAAAGCAGCGAAAAGGGTGTTTGATCGCTCAGAGTTGGCTCGGGCACAAATTCACACTCACATATTTCTTTTTTTCCTCTTTTTCAATCCTTTCCCCCACACCTAGGCCATGTTCCAGTGATTTTTCTCTCCTGTGAGTTTATTTTCCTAAATGATAACGTCTCACAAGATTGGGTTTTTTTTTTTCTCCCTCTTATTTCCTCTTTTTCTCACAAGCCAGTGTCCTCCATCCAATGGGAGTGTGTTCATCAATAAAGCTTCGGTCACTGACTCATGAATATGTAAATGTATTTGACTGGGCAGCGAAAACGAAATGTATAACTTTGCACTGAAGAGAAAACGTGAGGAAAGGTTTATTTTATTATTATTTCTTTTATGCCAGTAGGCATCAGTCAGAACCACAGGCCAGTTATGTCCGACTGTGAGCACGATTCAGCACAGAGCATCCAAACCAATAATGAACCTGTTTCGCTTGGCCTCGTTAGCAGACATTAGAAGACACGCTGCAAGACCAATATTTGTTATCACCTAAATATATGTTTCTACTCTGTTTATTATGCAAATTACAAAGAGCCGGCAGTTTCATGGGAGAACGTCTTTGAGTGTTACAAATACCCCACTCCACAGAAACCTGGCAAGGTCACCATCATAATTCCCATGTTAATATGTATTAGAGCAGCCGTACCAGGAAAAGTGATTTCCAGGCAGTATTTATTGAAACAATTTATTATTATAAGAGGGGCCCCTGGCTGCGCTGGTTGCTAATTACTTCACACTTTGGTCTTTTCCACATTCATTTACCAAATTATTGTGATTATGCAGATTTATTGAATTAGCTCGGCTTACACGGGTTCAAACATATCCACACAAAGGTGCTTTTCTAGCTTTCAGTGTTCCGCCACAGTCATCATGTGGCATGAAGTCACTATTTGGACAGCTTCCCCCCCCCAACCTTCCTGCTGATCTGGACCTCTGTTAGTTGATGGTACATCATTCTCCTCTCTCAGTGATTTTTTTTACAACTCCACCCGTTCTTATTATCTTCACAGTGTACAGCAGGTACGTTTACTACAGTAATTTACGAGGCGAGCTGGCTCGCACCGTTACAGGGCCCTTGCACCATCAGCCGTCACTACGTTCCACCTGTCAATAAAAATTCAGCCACCACAGCTCTCCCAAGAGCTTCATTCACCTCCCTCTTGGAGCAGTGCCAAGGCCTCTCTCACATCTCCATGAGAAAAATGAGTGAAGGCGTTCTCAAGCCAATTAATACTCCAATTAATGACCTGTCTGGATTTGCCTCCAAGCAGTGTTTTTTTTTTTTTTTTTTGCATTTTGTTTCGTTTTCTAATTTAATGATGTGCCGTTTCTTTGCATTCTCTCTGCTGTTTCTCAGCTGAATGTCATATTCCTTTGTCCTTTGCATGTCAGAATCTGCACATTTACATAAGTGGACACATCCTATTGGTATCTTCTTATTGTATTTGTCATAAAGACTCATTATTTTGTTGGAGAAATGGTTTGAAAGTCTGGCGGGCTGGTGCTACAACAAATACTGCAGCTATGGAAGAGGAGGGGATTTAATTAATATCCAAGGGGCCATCATTAAGTTGTTATGCAGTTCAGATATTGACAGAGGACATCCTCAACCTTATGAGCACATAGAATATACAAAAAGGTGTCAGGAAAGACCAAGCCACTGTAAGTTTTCGTTTTTCTTAGCTTCTAAATGCACAATATAAAGTTAGACAGGTTGTCTGTCTGCTACGTTTTCCAGTGAATAAATATTTGAGGAAACTTGTCGACTAGAATCTGTGTCAATGTTTTGATTGATAAATTGATAAATTGATTCTGCCCCACTGTTGTGCTGAGATAGGTTTCCCCACAATGATCTGATTCCCCACCATCTGCACTACATTTTGAATTTAACCTTGTTTTAAACAACAATATTTTAAGTAAATTGTTAAAATAAAATAAAAAGATCTTGATCTCTTTTTATCCTTTTTTGGCCATTGTAGCACACTGAAAACACATGCCTGGAAATCTACTATACATAGGTGGGGAAACAGTGGGGGAGCACATCTTGACACAACACCTTCATGTGTCATTGAGCTGGCTTTATAGCTTACTGTAGTGATTTTACTTCTGCCCGTTTGAAGCACATTTAAACATCTAAATGAATACCATTCAAAAGTCACAAATTCAGATATAATTCATAAGATTAATTAGTAAAATTCATAGATGATATTAAAAGCTTAGGCTAAGTTAAAAGAACCATTTGGTAATGTTACCGTCTTCATTATTACCTAATACTGCATTATTCAGTTCTTACGTCGTGCGACTGAATCCCTGAAAAAGAAGAATTTCTCACCACAATCTGCTTCAGTTCTTAGCAATAGCATCTTGACAACTCAGGCTGTTAAATTTTTAAACACATAAATAATACTATTTTATTTATTTGTCATGCCTACGCTGGCATTTTAAACTGATGTCTTCTACTTTCACTTGCAAGTCTTTGCTTAAACTAATTCTGTGGTATACAGTAAATGCTAGAGTCGACTGTCAAAATTTAAACCAACTAAAATAAAGTAGTTTATTCTGATTTTTGGAGGAAAATTAGCAGTTTAATCAAATAACTGATAAATTAGTCAACAGATTAATCGGTGTAAAAGTAATTGTTAGAGTCAGCCCTACTTGCGACCCTGACTGTTACTGGCTGAAGTAGGCAAAGATTGCTAACACGAGCAGAATGACAACACAAACAGCTTTAACATCGGTTGTCTTATTTGTGATTTATTTGTTCTTTATCTCTTTGAACATGTGTGGCAGAACATAAGCAAATGTTGTAGAACTGAACATAGGTTCTAGCGATCATTTCGAGACCCCCTACTTGGGCTTTCATAACCCACAGGGGAGTCCTGACCCCCACTTTCAGACCCACTGCCCTAGAGGTCCAGATTAATCCTATTCCTTAGTGTTGGCCTTACACCTACCCCTACCCCTTGGCCCTTTGTTTGATTCACAAGGGGTAGTAGTTAAATACTCATCTACAAAATGGGACACCCCTTCAAGGACCCAGTTTGCCAATAATGGTCATCTTTCCAAACAAAAGATGCCCATGTGATGTTCTTGACTTATGGTTGTTAAGAAAGATTGACAATATTATCAGATATTACTCTGCAATACACTAGACTCAACATTATAATAGTTTGTATTAATAAGCAATTCATACCCCTTCATTTCAAGTCAGCTCCTGAAAAATGTCAGTTTGATTGGCTGTGTAGCCTTACTCCCACATCAAGAACTTGGACACACCTAACCCCCTCAGGTGAATATGCAAAATGTTGGGGTAGGGCTAGGTGGTGAACTGGGATTTGGCTTTAACTCTATGTCAGGGGTCTCCAATCCTGGTCCTGGAGAGCCACTATCCTGCATGTTTTACTTGTTTCCCTGCTCCAACACACCTGATTCAGTGGTTAAATCACCTCTTCATGTTCTGCTGAAACTTGTTAATGACCCACTGATTCAAATCAGGTGTGTTGGAACAGAGAAACAAGTAAAACATGCAGGATAGTGGCCCTCGAGGGCCAGGATTGGAGACCACTGCCCTGTGTGAATGGTATTGCTTTCACAAGCCCCTTTATCTTCTGGCCATTTAAGGTAGGGATCACATCTAGAATTTCTCAAAGTATGTCTTTTTGTCTTAGCTAAAGTTATTACAGATTATGTCTTGTGGAGCTTCTATTACTTTATACTTTTTACATTCAAATCAGAAGTAAAACCTCAATAAGAGTGAATGTAAAGAAGTATTGGATGTTCTATGTATTTCAGGAGAGAAAACGACCTCCAGCAGAGTTTCTCTGCCTTTTGTAATGCATCTTGCAAGCGTAACAAAATTCAAAATCCAAGGACAGAGAGGTTGAGAGCAGAGCTTTACCTGCAGCGATGGTGGAAATGTTCGAAGTGAATCTGATTATAGGCAGGCTTTCATAACATTTTAATCAAGTGGATGAAATAATTTCTCCTTTACTGCACAGCAGTAAGTCATACCGTGAAAGATAAGAGCTGTGGATATCAACGTAGTTGTAACAGGATGTTTTATCAGATAATATAATAAAACCAGTTTCCACAAATATATTTATATATTTGAAATCTTTTTTTCCCTCCCATGGTATTTAGGAGATTACATAACATCTCTTGTTAATCACAAATTTTATATTTTCTATTGCTTTTTTCTTGTTGTTGTTAAACTTATTTTCAATAATATCAGTCAAGTGAATAGAATGGGACAGTGTTGTGTAGGTAAAAGTTTTAGATGTCTTTTTATCTTTAAACATCTGCAAGTAGTCTATTGGATTTATTGTAACAAATACTTTTCCACTTCGTAGTATACCCCTTTGATCTATGAATCACATTGCCTTTTTTTTGGTATATATAGTGACAGCTTCTTTTTTTTTTAAGTACAAGCCACCTGATGTTACCCCAGACAAGGGAGGAAAAAAAGAAAGCTAAGTGACACCATAGGGCATAGGCAGCTTCTAAATGTCAGTTTGGTCCGCTTGTTGATGTATTTTGACGTGTTGAAGTCCCAGTGCACACGGGTACACTCCACAAGCCTGTAAACACACAGTGAGCTACACTCTACAGTGGCCGACACCGTGTTTGACCTCCAGTCGGAGTGTGAAGAGACTCCACAGAGACTTAATATCAGCTAATACGAGAGACTCCAGTGAAGTGTGCAACATCCAATAAGGGATGATACATGGCTGACATTTTTCATCGTCACTGTGTCATTTAAATGCGTTCAGACAATTTTCCAGCTTAGGCTACAGTATCACAGCTGTGTGTTGCATTTATATGACCTTTTTCTTTCTTCCTTTCTCTTTGTTTGTCAGGACTGGGAGTTTCCTCACTTCATGGGTGACCTGGATATGAATCTGCCTGGAATGTCAACAACGCACGTGAAGGTCAAGCTACCTGTCTGCAAGCGCATCTTTAAAGAGGAGTACCACATTCATATCACAGGTACACGGGAGCCCAACTGCTGTTAAAGAACAAGGTTATGTTGTTTTGTTTTGTTTTGTTTTTCTTCTGAGAAGCAGCACCATCTTTCCCAAACAGCCGTACACACCGACAGTCATAAATTTGATAAAGCAACAGGACAAAATCAAAATGTCCATTGGGGAGACAGAACTTGTCCTATTTTTTTAAATGAGTTGTGAGTGCACAACCTGCTCTCACTGCTCTAGTTTTCCCATTTTTCCTCGTTGCCAGGAGGAAAAATGGTTAAAACCACAGCAGCCATCTATAATGCATGTGTAGCTAATTTGTCATGCAGGTGCCACGGAAGCTTCGACCGCGTTTCGCCTTCGCCGTGTTCCTCCCTGTCGTACAAGACGCTTTTCATCATTTCTTACACCTCCGTGTCCTAATGTGCTCTACAAATGAGAACATTCCCCCTTTAAAGCCATCCTCCTGGTTTCTCCATTTTGTTCTGCCGCATGCACACAGCCATCAGGAGAAGGAAAAACCAATGTTCCTGAGCTAAATGTTGAGCTGTTCAAGCGCTCAGTGATTTTGCGAGAGGTTGTTAACCCAAATGCATTGCATATCCATTAAGCATGATGAAAATGGCTACACTGCGACGTGATTGGTTTAACTAAAAGCTTATTAGCATCATATCTTGGGGAGAGGAAGGGAACAGTGTCATGTATACCTGGGGAGACATGTGCCTGCCATCAGTCAACCTGAGGAGATGGCTGTCTAATGGTAATAGAGTGATCTTGTTAGGAGATAATGTAGAGGAACTTATGAGCAGATCTCTCTTATTTTTTTTCTTTTTGTCAGTTCATGAGCTCTGTATGCAAAGCAAGAGAGACTCCTGATGCATGAAAGTGAAAACATGTTTTTTGTTGGATAAATTACATTTGTGACCCCTAATCCAAATCCCGTGTCTTGTTGCAGGTAAGTGGTTTAATTATGGGATCATCTTTCTCGTGCTGATTCTGGACCTCAACATGTGGAAGAACCAGATCTTCTACAAGCCCTACGAGTACGGTCAGTACGTCGGGCCCGGTGAGAAGATCTACACAGTGGAGGAGCCCGAAACCCTCACGGACTTCAACCACAGCACGCTCACCTACGAGTGGCGCTCCACCAACATCGATCCCTGCACCAATGCCACCTACGTGGAGCGGGACATGTTCCTCCACAGCCGCTACGTCGGGGCCAGCCTGGACATCAAATGCCTGGCTTTCATCCCGAGCTTGGCGGCGTTCGTTCTCTTCGGCTTCTTCGTCTGGTTGTTCGGGCGCTTTCAGGACAGCGAGACTTTCACAGAGAATCAGGACAAGACGTACGAGAGGATTAAGAAGAAGTCTCCCTCAGAGTACAGCAAGGAGATGGGCGTGACGCCTGAGGAAATGCACGTGACAATGAGCGAGAGCCTGAAACGATCAGGAACGCCGATGCTCCTGTCAGTGGATGGTCCTCAGTTCGGAGCGACGCCCTCTACTAACTCGACCATTTCAATGGAAACCCAGGAGACGCATCTCAGCATTGTGATTGACAGCGCAACACTGGATGAGCCAGCAGTCTTTTTTGATGTTCACAGACTCTCTCCATGACTGAACCGCTGAAAATCTTTAAAACAGCAGAAACGTTGGAAGTACAGTGATCTAACCCTACAGATGTAGATCATCAAGACTTTGGATTGTTTCTTGATCTCACAGAAACAAAATGATACCAAACAAAGAATAGCAACGCCACTCCTCATGGATGTTACAGTATATATTTTTGTAAAATACACTTCAAAAAAGCTTCTACACTGGCACCAACCGATGCAGCAAGTGTAATACCAAGCAGATCTTTTTAACTAGACAGCAAACTTAATTGACATGGTGCTTGGGCGGATTTTTGCATTTTCATAATTTACTCTTGTCTTGGTTGACTAATGGGTGCCTATATCAGAGTTTTTACAGCTGTGACTTGCAGTCGGGCTGATTTTTGTGTGTTACAGCTACAGTTGTGCCTTGATATTTCATATATTTATATACCATCAGACCCATATTCTAATAGCCTGCCAGTGCAAGATGTCCTAATTACGGTCTGCTAGATTAATGTCTGCTAAATACGTTGGTATCAAATGTACACTTGTTACCTCATTTGGTCCTTGGATTCTATCATTGTAATTTATTCCCTCGTGTTGCTTTTTAATCTATTTTAAATGTATATCTCTTTGAAATGACATGATTATCAACATCAGTGTACGTTGATGACCTTTTCACTCCCCCCTCGTTGATATTAGTTTCAGAGATAATAAATGCAATCAGCAGAGATGAAATAGCAACCCAACAAGCCGCTTCATGATTGCTAATGTGGCTCCTGCTCCTTTCACTGAATACCAACGGAGTCGGGAAGCTGGGGTTTCTTTTTTTTTTTTTTTTTGCCCTTGGCATAAACATGCTACTGAAGTGCAGGGGTGGCTTTTTCTCCGTAAAGCTCAGGGCTTCTATATGTCTAAATGAGCTTCTGAAGGTTTCAGAGGCGGCTTTTGCAGGTAAATGTACGAACGCTGTTTAGTTGGTGCATTGTTCTACTTCTAAAATAATTCCAAATTGCACATGAAAGTTGCAAAATTTATCTTAGCGGTTGCTTTAAAAGTGTCTTTGTTTTTCTTGTATTTTCTCGTTCTGCATGATTTTTTTTTTTAAATGTACATTTGATTTTACACTAAAACGTTACACCCTTTGAATTTCTTCTCGACAGTTCAAAAATGGACAAAGAAAAATGTAACTTTATTTGTGTAACTTTGTAAACATTTCAGCTCCAATGTAGAGAAGTACTTTTCATATAGTTGTGACCAAAGATGCCAGATAATGCAGTATTTTTACCATTTCAGTGGGTAACAGCCTGTTCTGCTTCTTCACTCTGGATGTTTTAAATGATGCACTGATCCCCAGCAGAATCAGAAAGGATTATTTAAACCCTGACATCCAAATTCAGACAACTTCAACTCTGTAATCTATGGCAGCCGACAGGTGCAAACACATAAAAGATGCAAACTCCAAAATGCAAAAAAGAACAAAGCAAAACAAATGCAAAAGAAAAAGGCTGCAATCATAGAAAAGCAAAAACTTACAACCGACAAAACAAATGTAAAATCCTGAAATACTAACATCACTAAAAAAACTCACTCCACAAATGGAAGTGGACCATACACTAGGAGGACTCGAGGTTGGATATTGGATATTCACGCTCTGCAAATTCAGCGATGTCTTCCTGCCGTTTGACCTGGTGCTGGCAGTGAGATGTCGGTCAGCCAACATCCGTGCGCTCCGTCCTCCTAAACATGATGGTTCGCTTAGGGACCATCATCAAATTACCGAACCAATGACACTTGAAAAACAAAGATTAAATAACGTCCATGTCATGTGAACGTCTGACCGTGAGTTATTGTTGAATTGTTTCACTAGACTGGACAAATAAGACACACCTAATTGCATTTGAATTTAAAGCATTTTATAGTTTTTATTAATGTTTTTATGAAAAATTTATATTGTTTCTCAATAGCTTCCATGTCTTGAGACCAACACATTCATTCACGTGTTTGCAGCACGTTTAGCCATGTGCTGCGTGGTTGCACCTGTCGGCCAGCGTAGTTGTGTCTCAAAAATAAGCTGCTTTGTTTTTTATTAGGAAGCTGCACTCAATTAACTAAATAGAAACTTGCACTCAGGTGTGTGCCACCAGAGTACAGCTTGAACCTTTGTAGCTCTTTTGCAGTCTTTTACTCAGTTCTTCAGCTGATAACATTTTAACCAAATTTATACTTAAATCCAGTGAAAATAATATTAAAATAACCTGATGTGTGTGTACATGTGTTCATTTGTCTATATGACTGTTATAAAAATATCTCATGAACCAGTTATTTAAATTTACACATCCAATAACCATTGAATAAACATATACAATTGATACAATTTTAAAGTGAACCTGATTCAAGATGGCCGCCACTGCCAACTGACCATAGGAAACCCAAAAATGACTAAGACTTGACCAGTTTCCCCCAAAATATACTCTGAGCGCTATACATTGAGCTCTATTTTTGCATTAACTGTTGGCGTCAACCCTGTTTGTCTGTTAGCAAAATATCTCATGAACCAGGGAACAGATTGTAATGAAACTCCCAGAACATACATCTACAACTGATTAACGTTTGGAGTCAACCCAATTGAAGATGGGTGTCTCAGCTAAGCAACATTAGCAATCACAAAAATGACTGTAACCCAGTCACTTTTACTGATATTGAGCTAAAACTTTGAGTGGAAGTAGCCGAGAGTCATCCACAGCACACAGCCTGAATGCTAACTGATTGTGCCATGAGACATGAGATCACAGCTAATGGTATTTTAAGATTTGACCAAAATGGCTTTGTAAATTATAGCATTTTGACACCATGATGATAATAATTTAGTACATTCATTAATGATTGTCATTTATATAATGTTTAACAGTGTTATAACTTTATTTAAATTGACCTGTAACAAGTTATTCATGGATTTTTTAACTGAACAAGTAAGCAAAACCGTAAACTACATACTGGTGGCACACTCCATACTGAAGTTTTTCATGTTTGTGCTTAAGCAGAAAAGTTTATTTGTGTCTGTAAAGAGTGTTGTGTGTGTGTGTGGGGGGGGGATACATGTGTAGATGTTGGCTTCGACACTTCAGCCGACCTCTGTGAAGAGGTCGAGTTAGTTAGCATAATTGCTTTGCAACTCACTGTTCCGCAATCATCTTTTTATATGTTAAAATACATTTGGGAGATTGGATAATATTGTTCCACCAAAGGGGCAGAGCCTATTTAAATATGAAGGGAGCCTAAAATGTTGGTTCCAACGCCTATGATGTGTTCATTGTTTTGTTTTTTTTTAAATCATTGTGTTGCCGAGCTGTCACTTCCTTCAGTTCCTGTTGAATTTTAAAGCAGAAGTCGTTACATGTTTGTGCAGCGTATTGTACATCTGTCAACCATTGTGTTACCAATAAATGAACACGTTTGTTACATACTGTGTTTCTGTGACTGTACTTAATGCATAATATGAACCAAATTGTTAATATTGTTAAGAAATTCCCAGTGGGAATATATATATAAAATAAAAAAATCTGCTTCACGTTTTTCCAGTATGCTCACCTAAACTGCAGCATCACGGGTCAAACTTCCAGCAGCTGCTGACCCAATTAATGCGGGCGACATGAAAAATGATGACGCCGTCTCTGCACAAGGACACTTGAACATCCTGCCTGTGTGCATGACACCCTTCTCAGTTTATAACAAGTCCTGCTCAGGGGCCCTGTTTGTTTTATGCTGGTGGGAAACCATTGCAGTTTGTTGCATGTTTTCTTCCCCTGGCCAGATTTGTTTATGAGCGTGTCTGCGTGTAAGCGAGTTATAGATCGGAACAAAAATGAGGGAAACCGAAAGCGCCAAGGAGCAAACTGATCCCCCCCCCCCCGTTTGGCGTGAAAAATCTCGAGGATTGACAGCCAAATATTAAAAGGAGAAAGAAGAAGGAACATGTTGTCATCTCTTTTTTTTTTCCTGACCTTTTTTTGTGACATAGGTAGCACTTTGGAGAGCACTGCTTCTTATGATGTCAACAGAATTGTGTATATCTGATCGCCATGAAGATCTCTGCTCCTCTGCGCTAAAAAAAAATGTCAGCTGAGGTGGTGCAGGAGGCTTTCCAGTCACATCTTACGACTCCCATTTCCAGAGACTTTGGGATGTTGTGTAAAATGTAAATAAAATCAAAATGCAATTATTTGCACATCTCATAAAACTATATTGTATTCAGAATGAAAAATGGCAAACATATCAAATGTTTAAACTAAGAAATTGTACCATTTTTAAGAAAGGTTTGGGAGAGGGGCAACAAAAAGCTGTAAGCAACAAGAATCAGCCGGCGAAGCATTTTTCAGCTAATTTGGTTAATTGGCAAAGCTCATTTAAAATAGTCTGTGACATGAACGTGGGGTAATCTTGTCCAGAGAGCGAGACCAAAACCAGACACGGAGACAACAGCTGAAGGTAAGTGTGTTTATTTACAGGGTGACTAATATATATAGTGCGTGCTTCGGGATGGGATCTGGAAAACAAGAGGAACAGGGTGAGTCTCGGGTACCAATCCTACTATCAGCTGAGCACTGCAAGATGGTTTAATGATTGTTCTTTTGATCTTACAGATCCAGGAGGTGTCCAGTGGCGAGGAGGAGATGAAGGAGGCGTTTAGGTGATCCAGGAGTTGGCAAGCCAGTTATCCTGTCCAGGTGAGTATCCAAGTGTCCTGAGGTAAGTACCCGTGAATCCGTAACTCCGTGACGTGGCAAACAATCTATAAACAAGAGGCATAGAGAACGTAGTCAAAAGGTTACCAAACTTGGTTAGAAAACAGTGGCTGCGAATCTAACCCAGGAGGTTCGATGCTCCAGCGAAGGTCTGGTCTCAACTGGAGGCTTAAGTACTGGCAGTCTTCATTATCCTGATCTGGATCACCTGTGAAAGTAGGAACTAGAGGAGCTGCCCCAAGGCGGGGCTAA
>NC_051440.1:9422281-9424235 GCF_001649575.2 Kryptolebias marmoratus | reverse complement strand
AACGCGGGGTAATCTTGTCCAGAGAGCGAGACCAAAACCAGACACGGAGACAACAGCTGAAGGTAAGTGTGTTTATTTACAGGGTGACTAATATATATAGTGCGTGCTTCGGGATGGGATCTGGAAAACAAGAGGAACAGGGTGAGTCTCGGGTACCAATCCTACTATCAGCTGAGCACTGCAAGATGGTTTAATGATTGTTCTTTTGATCTTACAGATCCAGGAGGTGTCCAGTGGCGAGGAGGAGATGAAGGAGGCGTTTAGGTGATCCAGGAGTTGGCAAGCCAGTTATCCTGTCCAGGTGAGTATCCAAGTGTCCTGAGGTAAGTACCCGTGAATCCGTAACTCCGTGACGTGGCAAACAATCTATAAACAAGAGGCATAGAGAACGTAGTCAAAAGGTTACCAAACTTGGTTAGAAAACAGTGGCTGCGAATCTAACCCAGGAGGTCCGATGCTCCAGCAAAGGCCTGGTCTCAACTGGAGGCTTAAGTACTGGCAGTCTTCATTATCCTGATCTGGATCACCTGTGAAAGTAGGAACTAGAGGAGCCGCCCCAGATCCCTACAGTCTGAGGAAAAGTGGAGAACTGTTCTGTGGTTAGATCAATCAATTTTTATTTTTTTTTATTTCTTTGGACACCATAGATGCCACAACCTGCAAACTAAAGAGAAGAGGGACCATTCAGCTTGTTATAAGTTCAAACACCTGCCTCTCTGATGTTATAGGGGTGTATTCGTGTTTGTAGCAGGGGCAGCTTACACATCTGCAAAAAAGACTTTTAAAACAACATACGCTCCCATCCACATGACGTCATTTTCAGAGAAGGCTTTGCATATTTCAGCAAGACAATGCTAAACTCCATATTGGGTTCATTACAGCAGCATGGCTTTGTAGTAGAAGAATCCAGGAGCTGAACTGGCCTGCCTGCCTGTCCAGATCTCTGACCAATTGAAAATATTTGGGGCATCATGAAACGGGGAAAGGTAAAGAAGCCCCAGGTCTGTTGAACAGCTAGAATCCTCCATCAGACAAGAATGGGACAACATTCCCTCCAAAACCTCCAGCAGCTGCTCTCCTCAGGTCTTAGATGTTTACAGACTGTTGATAAAAGACGAGAGGATTGAAACACAGCCTTGTCCTAACTTCTTGAGATGTGTACTTGCCAATAAATTCAAAATTACCTTATTTTTCCTAAAACTGGTTTAATTTCTTAGTTTAAACATTTGATAAGTTTACTAAGTTGCACTGTGAACAAAATATGGGTGTATGACATTTGTAAACCATTTTATTTACAGTTTACACAACATCCCAACTATTATGGAATTAGGGTTGTACTAGAAGGAGACCCTGAGGCACTCCCAGAACTCATGGGATGTATTAAATGTCCTCTCTGAACTGGGAGTGCCTTGGGATCCCCCTAGAAGGGGGTGGACAGTATCGCTGGACCTGTTGCCTCCACATTCAGACCACAAAAAAAGCAGAAGAAAGTAAATTAGTGGTATGGAGTTTACTGACTTGCTTGGCAGAAGCTGGGAGTCTGCTCTGATTGGTCCTTCCGAGAGCTCTTTATACACCGACGCCGTAGCTCAACCTGAAGTGTACCAACAGTACAAAACTATAATGAGGCTTCCAGCTGATAGAGATGGTGTTGACAAGAACAACAGCAGCAAAAAGACATGAGTTGCAGGCACCGTGTTTAAAGTAAAAAAAATCTACAATTCTGATTATTTCTTTGCACGCAAAGTTAGAATGGGTGGGTGAAGTCCTTTTTACGGTGGCCCTGAAGTGCAAACCACAACAACATTAATGAAGCACGCAAACAAAAGACTAAGCACGCAAACAAGAAAGGAAACACACAAACAAAAAACGAAGCACGCAAAAAAAAAAAGACGAAGCACGCAAACAAAAAAGGAAACACACAAACAAAAAACGAAGCACGCAAAAAAATGAC
>NC_051440.1:9412249-9422177 GCF_001649575.2 Kryptolebias marmoratus | reverse complement strand
TTGGACGAAACCACTTTTGAACCGGAAGTTTTTCTGGTTTTAGCTTGTTTGTTGAAAATATTGTAACACTTTCCTGGTTATGCGTTAGCTCACACAACGTTTGTGTTTGTGTGTTTCCTTTTTTGTTTGCGTGCTTCGACTTTTTTTTTTTTGCGTGCTTCGTTTTTTGTTTGTGTGTTTCCTTTCTTGTTTGCGTGCTTAGTCTTTTGTTTGCGTGCTTCATTAATGTTGTTGTGGTTTGCACTTCAGGGCCACCGTACCTTTTACATTTTACTGAAAAAACTCTAAAATACTAAAACCAACACATTCAAAACCCCCTTATTTTATTTTCAAAGGGTGATATACTTCTGTGAATGTGGTGCATAAATCCAAAGAGCATAAAAACATGTTTTATCTCTTATAATATTTAAAAGGCTGAATATAATTGACACGAACTATTGATTGATTGACTCTTTGTGGCGTCTTCAATGGGAAATGGAAATTTTCTTTTGATGAATTGATTCAATCTTTTTTTGTGTGCTGGCTTTAATACATTTAAGGTAATAGGGAGTAAAAGATTGCTTCCTTGTGAAGTTATTAAAATCTCGTAGCTTTATTCAAACTGCGGTGTTGGTAACGAGGTTGGAAATCTGGGATTTGGGATGAAACGAAGGCGTGAGCGTGAAATGACAGGTTTCATCTCTGCAGCAGTCCATCATCAGAAGCCCATCTGCTGGAAGCTGGAGTTGTCTTCTTAGCTCTGATACTTGTTTCACTTTATTGATGTCCAATAGGAGCCGCGGCCAGATGGTGTTTTTTGGTCAAATTAAAGTTAAAAAAGGGAAAAGGCTGACGTGAGAAAACAAGCAGGTGTATAAACACCTGAGGTCTTTTTTCTTTTCCTTCTTTGATTAGAAAAGTAAATCTTATCGCCACGACGTATTGGCTGTTTGACTGAGGCCTCTTCGAAATTTACCATAGAGCTGAGAAATAAGATATTGATCTTTTTTCGGAGGGCTAGGCAGTAATTTACAGTACATATCAAAGCTAGAGTTTAAAAAAAAATGTTTGTGGACCCCAGGAGTCATGTTTTCTTGGTAGCTTTCTTTCTGTTCAAAAAATTTTTTTTTCTCATTTAATCTCAGCTTCAAATTTTCCAGATGCAGACTTGAAAAACCTTGAGTTACTTATTTAGATTTTTATTAGTTATTGTCTAAAGCCGAAAGGCGGGTGATAATGCTTTTGTCTGTCTGTTAGCAAAATATCTCATGAACCAGTTGACAGATTTGAATGAAACTTGCAAAAAGTAATTATTGGATGTATGTCTAAAACTGATTCACTTTTAGGGTCAACCCAATTCAAGAAGGCTGCCACAGCTAATCAACCTTAGAAAACTCAAAAATGTCTGTAATGCAGGCAAATGGGGCAATACTGAGCTAAATTTGGGTGTGGTAGTAGCTGGGACTCATCCCCAGAACATTCTTAAAGCACTAACAAATCATGCAAGTTCTTTCTTTAAACCTTTGCTATTTACTGTTAAAGTCAACTCTCTCTGTCTGTTAGCCAAATATCTTGTGAACCACTGGATGTATTTTATCAATTGTTTACTGAATGCACATCTACAAATGATTAGCTTTTAGAGTCAATGAAATTCAAGATGGCTGTTCCAGCTTATCAACATTAGCCAGCTCAACAAAGGCTATGATTGAGTCAATTTTACAGATATTCAGCTACAATTTGACGTGGTAGTAGTTGAGAGTCATTCACAATATTTGCTTGGAATGTGACATTTCACATTGTTTGAAATTGTCCATTATGTTTAAGGTTTGACCAAAAGGGTTACAACTCCATCATTTCTCATCATAAGAAGCTCTTAGTCTAAAACCTCTGGAACTGAAAGGCTGTGGGCGATATGCATTTCTTTCAGGACTGCTAGGCCTTTAATGAATAAGCCCTTTGCTCCATTCACGTGTGTTCTGTGGTGCGTAGTGAAAGGCAAAAACTAGCTTTGAGTTTTAAAAGAAATCAAATAAAAGAGCACAGTGCTATTGTTTCACCTCCAACTAAAAATAAGACAGGAGAGTTCCCCAGAGAGGCAGAGCTGCAGCTACAGATCAGCTGGAATCTCCTCTGCTGTCTCTGAGCTATCCTCCAATTAGATCAGTGCATCATGTCCTGGCACGGCCCATCACTCTGCGCTGACAGCTCCGTGACTCTCAGAGACCCTGTGAAATTTATCTGTGCAGTCAGTCCCAGCCAGCTCCTGTAGGTTCACACAAACCCCCTCCATGCCCACCCTCCCACCCCCCACTCCGAGCCTCTCGCCAAGCCCGAGATGGTTCCTGTCCCTGGTGGTCACAGGGGACGCGGAATTCATCAGACACTTCCTTCTGCGGGTGTCTGATACCTTCCAGAGGAACGAGTGGCTCGCATAAATCTCCCCACTGCTCACCCGGAGGACTGAATCCCCCAGGCGCGGGTTTGCGATAATAATGTCTGCCTCACTGTTCCTTTGTGGATGAAGGGGATCGAGTTATGCTCTAATTGTTCTCAAGTCGGATCAAATAAAGAGCTGCTTAGTGAATGGCATTAACTACTAAAGGACTTTGCCACACGCACCACAAAACGCAGTGACAAGATCTTTTTTTTTTTTCTGTAGTTTCTTTTTAAATAACCTTTCTCTTCTTGAGCCATGAAGTTTTCCTGATCCTATAGTTAGTTTAAAAAGTCAGCCTAAGTCATGTACCAAAAAATACTGTATGCATTTGAAGAAACTGTGACCTTACAGCTATAGTTCAGATTGTTTTTGAAGATGAATTCTGTAGACAGATGACAAACAATAATTATCCTAACTTCTGAAGATAGCTTTTTGTACTGCGTCAGTTTGAAGAAAACAAACCTTAATTCTGAACGTATTGACAAGCTAACAGCTAATCCAAACAAGGCCAAGACCAAAGCAGATTGCTGCAGTCTTAAAAAGAGCTTCAAACTTAAAATCTTCTCAGTGGTTCATGCAAACATTGAATATAAACTTTTGCACTAATGTTGAAATCACAATATATTGGTACTTATATTGAATTATGTTTATTTGGAAATAACTTCAGTGACCGTGACACCTTTGGCAGAATTATTACTGTTGAAGTAACCGTGTAATGGATAACTGATGGTGTAAGGGCTTAAAAATTAGTGTTTATATGAATGGCAAATAAATTATTGAGATTTAAGTTGTTCCAAAATGGCAACAATTCACTTTGGTCTTGGATCTGCTCAGAGTAGTCATGAGCTCATCAATACAGTCAGAATTAAATGTTTTTTCTTCAAACTGAGGTCATTCAAAGAGCTATCTACAACAAGTAAGATATTTATTAATTATAACTGTTCCACCAAATAGCTCTTTAAAGATCCCTTTTAGGCATTTGAATGATGTATTTAGCAGCCTTCTCATCATACTGAATTTGCGATTTTTGTTGCAGCCAACTATTTAAATCTTGATGTTATCAGAGTGAACGGCTTGAATTCGCCTGATCACAGAGTCGTTCAGATGTTGTTTGGTGAAACTCCCAGCAAGGTTTTATGTGCTTTTAGTGAGAAATGGTTTCTGCCTGCAGCCACTCTGCCAGAAAACCTAAATTAGTGGAGTGTTATGCTGCCAGTTTTTCTCCTGTAATGTTTCATAATCTCCATAAAGAGGTCTGGAGCTATACTTCATAGTGATGTTTGGCTTGCTGGTAACCTGTGTGGTGAGGACTCTTCATCCCTGGTCACTAGTTTCGGTCTGAGCAGCCAGATCGTGGCGATTCTAGTGTTATGAGGATAAGTCATTGTGGAGGTGGGCCTGTTCTGGGCCACTTGGAGACTTGCAGAAACAGAACTGGTGTCATAACATTTGTGCTTAAGAAAGTAATCATTGGGTTCACATCTACAACTGCTTCACATTTGGACTTGATCAGACTTGATTGATTTGAAATGGCTGCCACAGCCAACTGACCGTAGGAAATACAAAAATGGCTACAATTCAGCTGATTTTACAGATGCTGAGCTAAACTTTGGTGTGGTAGTAGCTGAGAGTCATACACGACACATTATCCAAGCACTAACAGATCCTGTGAGATCAGGCAAGCTGTCACACGATCGCAGAAGGTTGCACACAATGTTATTTTCAAGGTTTTTCAAGGCTACAGATCAGTCTCCTCTCAACACAAGATGATCTAGCATAAAGGGGGCGGGTGATATGCATTCCTTCAAGAAATAGGCCTTTAATTTAGTCATGTTCGTAAAAATTGTGATTTAATCTTCATTTCTTACTAAAATACTTGTTAAACATCCTCTTTTCTTGCCTTTGCATCCCTGCCAATTAATATCCTGATTATACAACCTTCTGTTGCAGCCGGAACTAAAACCTGTTCAACTATCAGCTGTGAAAGTTGTTTTCATCACACACACACACACACACACACACACACACACACACACACACACACACATATAAAACCCAACTTTTTTCATCATGTTTTTGGCTGAGGCTTTACGTCTTTGTGTTCAGTCAATCCTGCACGGGTTGTGATAACTGAACTGAAAACTCTCCCTGCAGCAATAAGAGGTAAATGCAATACATTTTTTTCCGAGAAGATTCCCAGCGTTCTGCACGGATGATGACTTTGCTAACTGCACAGATATGAACACTTTGGAATGACTGCATGCTCCAGTTCTCTTTTTGACAGAAATAAAAGGGGGTGGGGGTGGGGAATTGTAATTTCAAAACGAATTTGAGCTATTTGGGGAGTAGATAATGAAGGAAAATGATATGGGGTGTGGGGGATGGGGGGAGTATGAACACCAAACATTGCTAATGCTTGTTATCATTCAAAGTTTTAGTCTCTGCTAAAGTAAAGCTGACCTTTAACTGTGGTCTTATTTCACCAGGCCAAATCACAAGGATCCGCGCGGTCATTAACTGGGAATATATAGGACGGGCACTGAATTGGACTACCTGTGGGTCCTGGCATCTGTTGCCGGGGGTTTAGCCCTGCCATGAACAATTGGACCATTAGAAGCCAGCTGGAGGACCATCCTGCCCTGCTGCACCTCCACTTCCATTCAGGTGCCCACTGGCTTCTTGCCACCTTCAGCAAGAAGCCAGTGGACCAAAGCAGGCAGGCAGCAGGCGGCCATTCCAAACTGGCCACTGCCTCTTCCAGCTGAACGCAAACTTCAAGTCCTGATGAACTAAAATGAATAGTTTTTGGGTCAATGGAGGCACGGGCAAAGAACAAGTGAACGGGGAGTATGTTTGTCAATCTAAGTAGCTCCAAGGAAAAGTCAGAAATCAATGACTTTAACAGCGATGTGAAGCCATCTCCGGGCTGAACTCATTTGTCACAGAGCAGATAGTTGATTATATTAAAAGCTTTAGAAGCTCTACAGTGATGCGAGTATTACCAGCATCTCCTGAGGCGCAGGACAAAGCAAGCGAGGAGAGGAGTCTGGTGTCCTGCTCTGGAGACTCATAAATAGATCTGAAAGGGAGTTTAATACAAGGGATCGTATTTAGAAATGAACAAAATGTAGTATATTGCAAAAGTATGACTTGAAGCATTTATGTACCTCTGTAATAAAAGTAAAATGAAGCTATAACTCTTAGTATTATAAGTTAAGCTGGAATCCAGAAACAATAATTGCCTGAATTGAATGATAGTAAACAATATCAAATATTAATGAGTGTTTTGTTTTTGCACACAATAAAATCAAACAAATACCACACGAACACAAGCTACGCTTAATTGTAAATGGAAATACTTTATTTCACCGTAACACTATAACAAGCTCGAGGGGAAAAAAAGAACATACAAAAAGGAAAAAATTGAACAAAATGCAACGAAGCACCACATAATACAGACGACTTATAAAGTGGCAACAGAACCTTATGCTAACTGCCTTCACTCTATCTAAGGTTTCATTATCATCATTTATAATATAGAAATCAGCAAAAATGTCTGGACATCAAGCACAGTCATGCCAGTAATAGTAATATCTTACAGATTCATGTAGCGATGACTCGGAAGTGGGGGAACTGATCCTCAAAAGATCAGTCTAAGTGGTGAGACAGAACAGGGAGAGTGGAGCTGAAGTCCATCATCTGTTTGGTATGAATCCGGTTTGCATTTGGTTTAAAGGATCTGAGGAGGCAGGAGCGGGTCACAGACTGTTTGCAAGTTGCTTTTAATACCTAACGTGCAAAAGATACCAGATGGGTGAAGTTGGCTGTTTAAAAACATACAGTAAAGAGCTAGAAAACGGCGGACGATTGGATGACATGGTACCTGAATGTTAAAGAATGTCTGTGGTTTCTGACAGCGTGTGACCTGAACTTTAACCTCCAATCATCTGGTTCAACCCTAACGGTGCAAACACTATTTGACCCAGGCCTGTGAAGAGGACGGTGAGGAGACACGGGGGGGTGGTGTGACGTCTTCTTTACATGGAGAACTCTGTACAGGTGCCTTCAGATCCGCCGGGACTAAAGGCACATGGGGTCCACTGAGCAACAGATGTGTCCATTCTGGAAATGAAAGGAAAGAGACGTAAACCGGGGAGAGGAGGCGATACTGGCATCATTTAACCTTGGGCAAACTTAAATCCAGCAGATGGTATTTCCAAGTAATGCTGGCGGAAAACATTTAGAGCTCTTCTTTGTATCATTTCACCAACAAATGATCCAAGTGGTGTATTTTCTTTAAGCAAATATGAATGGTCACTGAAATCAAAACTCCAGGACAATTCAAAAAAATCCATCCATGCATGAAAATTAAATCTAAATCTGTTTTTGAAAAGACTTCACGTAAGAATGACTGTGATTTCCTTTGTCCGTGAAATTGAGATCATTGTCAGGTAAGTCGGAATAGAAGTTGTTATCTTAGAAACTCAGAAAAGGGACTTAGTCTTAGTGGATTACCTCTGAAGCTGATGCAAACAAATCCCATTCACATTTGGAAGCAAAGAGGATATTGCCTGCATAGTTTACTGTCTAAACTACTGCTCAGTCCGACTACAACAAGGTTATTTAGAAAGCAGCGTTCTCCATCCTGATTTACCGTGTGTTTACTTCAGTTCCTCATACGAGGCTCCATTAGTTGCGAAAACTGCTTTGTGCAAACACGTCTGGTCGTTTAACACAGCCCAAAGGAGAGGTCTCACTGTGAATTCCTGCTGTAAAGGAGTCAAAGGCTACCAGATGAGAACCTGACAGATGTTCTCACATCTTTTTTTTTTTTTTCCTTTTTATTATTATTTTTTATTGTTTTACTTCCTATCTGCAACTTTGGCTCATTCTTATTTGAAGATACGGTTAAAGAAAATTTCTTTGGGGTGGGAAAGGCTCATTAAAACTTAAAGCGTATAGGCTGAAAACAAGGATTCTGTCATCACTGAGATGTTGCCAGGCAACCAGCGGAGACTTCAGCAACCCGACCGAAGCTCTGCAGAGCACATAACCCCATGAAACTGCAATGTGATATTTTAACTTTAATAAAAAGTTAATTAAAAATGTAAAAGCTTTAGAAGTGCCGGTAGTTTACCTTTGTTACCCCCTTATGCAGCCATGCTAGTTGTTTACACTGTTTAAATGGATAACTCAAATCTTTTGCAGTAGAGTTCTGTGGGACTATTTTAAACAATTATTATCTTACCTGTTGTAGACAGCTTTTGGAACAACCTCAGAAGGGGAACTATTTATTTGTTGGCAAGCGAACAGCTAGTTTGAGCAGGGCCAAGACCAAAGTGGATTGGTGCCACCTTAAAACGACTCCAGTTTAAAATAATTTCACAGAGGTTTGTGTGAACAATTCTCTATAACAGTAGCGCTCGACTGGTCTGGCTTCGGGAACTTTCATTGACAAGCCGTGACCCAAATCGAGGAAAATTTTCAGCTTCTCAAATTTATTGAATGAAAAGATGGAGCAGTTTGAACCTGAGATAGTAGAAAAGAATATCACAGTATGCCAACACACAAAACAAGTTTAATGATAAACTAAAACGACCAGCATGTGGCGATGCTAGAGAGGGACTCTTAATTAGCTGCATTTTAAATAAAACCAAGACTCTTCACTTCAGTAACTTCAGGCTTTTTTTTTAACAAGCTCAACAGTAATTACACACAAACATGAAATAAAAAAAGTCCAACTACTGAAAAGTAATTTCCAAAGGACTCAAAATGTGTAGCATTAGCTGAGTACCCATCCAAGATATAGAGGATACAACAAACAATGTCTTGTTAAAACTCAGCAAAGAAAAAACTCAGTTAAAACTTTATACTGCTGTCAATTTTACATTACATGGTTATTCCAGCAGACATATTATTATGTCCCTGCCGAACAGGAGGTGCTACAGCTAGCTTCTGCTGCTGGCATTTGAGCTAGCAAATAACTATGGAGTTCTACATAAATAACCATGTCATCTGAAATGTGAGGGTTTATGAAACAGAGTTGGCATGAACAGCTATGTAATTTTGAAATTTTAAGGCAGCAGTAATCCACTTTAGTCTTATCCCCAATCTTCCTCCAAACTGGGGTCGTTCAAAAAGGTTTTTTAACAACTAGTAAGAAGATTTTAATTGTTTATAACCATTTCACAGAACCCCATTTGAACTGCTGTTTTAGGCTAACCTAATCTAAGTTAGTGGCTGAGATCTTTTCATCATATGTAGAAAGAATGACAATACTAGCAGGGATGCATCCAGAATGTGTTCAAAGTGGTGGCCAGATGGGGACCACTGATAATCTTGGTGTGGCACACCAAAACCAAAATCAATAACATAATTTTAGGACTTTTATTAGGCTGTTCTCATTTTTTGGCTTTTGGAAAAATGCAGCAATATGGGAATTACAGAATATTATATTCCGACATCAGTTTTATATTTTACAGTTACTGAGAACAGGAAGCCTATCCTCTTCTCTCTTAAATTCATATTCATAGAAGATATTATTCATACTGTAGCCATTGGGGTCCCAGTGAGGGGGGGGCGGCAAATTTAATGGGGTGGCCATTGCCCCCCTGGCTCCCCCTTGATGGCACCCCTGCATGTTAGACATTTGCATTTAAAGAACACATTTATAATAAGCAGTACTGGCACACAACTATCTTTAAGTAAAAATTAAAAAGGAAAGACATCCCAAACTGAGATGTGCTTCATACCTTTTCTGTTTTTCTTATTTCCCCTTCCTACAATCACTATGTACATCTTGATTTGCAGAGGACCTTAGGAGGCACTCTTTCTATTTTTTGCATCCCTTTCTAAAAATGTGTAAATGAGTTTTGCTTACATTTGTGAGCCAGTTGACCTAAAGCTGTAATGATGTTGTAAAGATGCACATATTGCCTTCATGGTGTCAAAACTGCACCACAGTGTACCATATTCCCCACTCTACAAAACAATTTTTAATTTCTTTTTTTTACCGTCTCCTCTGCAACTGGGAAAAAAATAAAATAAAGAAAGAAAACAAAGTCATTTGTCGTTGTGACGCTGTTGTCTTTGCTGGCGGCTTACCTTGCACTGGCACAGGGTGCACTCTGTGCCGTGTTTAATCCAGGAGGAGCCACTGAAGCGTGAGATGTTGTGCTCGTCCGTGCACGTCTTGGTGATGTCATTGCGGATGGTGTCGGCCTGGCAGGGGTCAGTGACACAGCGGGGACAGCACTCGCCCTCAGGCACCACGGTGAACTCACAGTCCACGGGCGGGCACGGCAGAGGCCAGCAGTCCACCTGCCCCTGCTGTGAGGGAGGGGGGCAAAAGAGAGTTTCAGTTGGTTTAGACAGAAAAGGAGAAAGAAAAAAAAAAGTCTACGCAATATGTAGCAATTTTTCACATCTAAACAAGTTATTAATGAAAACATGCATATTTCTCCTGACGCTGTGTATTAGCAAGCCAGAGGGGTCGTCTCTGTTTGATGAGGG
>NC_051440.1:9366847-9412231 GCF_001649575.2 Kryptolebias marmoratus | reverse complement strand
GGGGGGGGGGGGGGGGAGTTGTTAAGGTACCTAGAAAATATAGATGAGTGCCGCAGTCTTCCACCAAAGTCAGCAGTTTCTGCAGACCGAAGAAGTAAATGCTGCAGCTTTCTAATTGTCTTATTGTTGCTCCCGTATTAATCTCACAGCAAAACTTTCAGCCACCAAAGCCTTATTGGATTTTTCCTGCTGCTTTTCTTTTTTTTTTGACTGGCCTGGGAAAACGGATAATTTATTTTGACTGTCTTTGCAAACCCCCACCCCCCCACCCTCCTATCCGGTACCTGCATGTCCTGCATCTGTCTGGCCTGACCCACTTCTGCTTCCACGGCCATCAGTGACACGATGTGTGTGCAGTCACTTATTGGTAAAGATGTATGACTTTAGAATGTGTGTGTTTTTAAGCCCCAACAGAGGATACAAGAAGCTAGCGCACACGTGAAGTTTTGAAGCCTGGCTGCAAGTGTCCCACTGGGGATATTTAATATTGCCGAAAAAATGTCTGGCTCAGCGTTTCAGGAGAGTTGTAGTAAATTAGGCTGGCTGCGAAGCACACAGACTCCCACAGCACTAATGCCCACTCCTTGTTTCAGTATACTGTGTAAACACCCCCCACACCCCCCTCCCTGAGTGGCATCCTTTACGCACAGCCAGGTATCTGCTCCTCACTGCCATAGAACCATAGACCCTCATCTGCCTATGTAAATATGATCACAGAGAAAAAAGAGATTTCCGTTAAAAAAGTGTGAAAACTTTTCTTTTTTTTCTTCCATACTTAAACTGAGGCCTGCCTTTGATTTCCCTGCAACACAATAAAGACTGGGCTGTTGTTTTAATCTGTCTTTTCATTCAGCGTTCTTGGTATCTCGCTGGGTTTTTAATCTCCTCGCTCTTACGCAGAACCCTTTTCACCATGTGCAAGACTGAATGCTGGTAAAATGCCTCCAGGAGATTAAAACTGGTGACATTTATCTTTGCCTGGAAATTAGCCTCAAACAATCACTGCCCCACCACCCCCACCATTTTTTTTTTCTTTTCTTCTTCGTTTCATGTGCTTCGACCTTAAGTACAACTTACATGCATGGTAATGGAAATTAGTGCTCCCTTGATATTCTGGCAAATTAACAAGATAGAGCATCACTTGAGGCCTGTGTGTGTGTGCACAGCCTCCAAAAAGGCCACATTCTTGATTTACAGCAGGGAAAGATTCCCATCTTGGTCCTGCGTACATGCTTTGCCCATCTGCCTGCTGTCACTGTGTATTTTAAGTCCCCCGCTGAGCTTTGGACAGCCGTTGCTCTGCTAAGTGTGGCAGCATTCAAGGTTCATTTCACGTCTCTGTCACGCTACCGGAGCAGCGGTAAGGGGGTTCACAGGCGCTGCCTGCTCCTTCAAGAGCCGCTTTTTACTCTTGAGTGCTGGTGGCCCTTAGCTAAACCTGCACATCTGGGTAACTTTAATTGAGCGTCTTTAATGCTCCTCTCTGAGCGTGTGTTCTTGGACGTCTGCGTGTGACATGCGAGGCGACATTTCCGAGCATGTGCACCCCATGTACATACTCAGGTTTACACTATAAGGGAGCTCTGTTGTTGTGACGGGCGCGTCAGCCTCCTCAAAAGTGTTTGTGTCAACATGTATAAGTGCCTGCAGTGAGCACGGCGGCGGCGAGAGCGAAGCAGAGCGATCTCATTTTCAGCCGGCTGCGCTTCCCCGCTGCCTCTCAGCTGAGCTGTGATTTTCAAGCTCGCCTATAATGGCGCGCTGTAAGAAATCCAAAGAGCAGCCCCGAGGTCCAGGCAGCAGGACATTATTACAATGGCGGGAGATGACTTTGGAAGGGGAGGGTGGAGAAGGGGGAGATTGCTGCTGCTGCTGCTGCTCAGAGCGTAAATCTGTCAGGCTGGAGTCACAGTATCTAGGCTACAAGCATGGCAGATATTTAAAAGCAACAAAGAGTGGGTGAAAAGAGAGGAAACGGAGATGTGGAGTACTTCTCTGCGACTCCTAGTGTGGACGCTTTGTGAGTAAATGAACGGAAAAAATCTCACCAGTGTGGGTGGGAGCTGCAGCTCGCAAAAGTGCGAGAAGGATGCAAAGCGAGTCGTTTGCATTTAATCCACATTTGCTTATGAGGTAAAACTGGCGTCACAGGTGGAAAGATTTATTGACTTTGTCGGATTTATGGGGAGAAACTTGCAAAATGTTTCCCTGTTGCTTGAACAACGGCGCTGTGCATAAACCTTGGGAAAGGTCAGCACAGCAGAAGGCGTGAACACTAAAGTAAACAGTGGAGGTGTCTCACTGAGGAAGATTCATGAGGTGAACGCAGTGTTATTCTGTTTGGCATGGAGAATAAGGTTGCAGTCCCAGCAGAGGACATTGGAAAATATCAGAAACCCAAATGCAACATCAGTCAAAACAAGTAGATACTGTTCACACTTGCATTAAACGCACAAAAATACTCAGTTACACCCTTTAAAGGTGGATGCACACACATCCTCTCCTTGTTCTCCCTACCTTGAAAGAAGCTTGTAAAAAAAAAAAGTGTAATTCCATCACCGAAAAAACCTGTTCTTTGAATTTTTTTACAAATCAAAGTAATCACTCGTGCTCTTTCTTTTTGTTGCACCAGACAAAAAAAAAACAATCTTTCTTTTTTTTTCACTCCTCTCTGCAACCTTGCCATTCACCTCCTAATCACTCCTGCTCTCTTACCGCAAAATATTTCTCCTTGACTTTTTTCTTTTTTTTTTTTTTTTTTTTTTTGCACTGCACATCTCTCCTTGATCAGCATTTCCATGGAGACCGGGGTATTTTGTTACATTACTTGTGTGGGCGCTGCAGCACGGCTATAAATGCTTATGATGTTGTCACTATCACTCTAAGTGGCTTCGGACAAAAGCGGCAAATTCCTGCGTCGTAAAATTTTTATTAACAAGCTAGTGGAGAGTTAATTTTTGCCGTTTTTTTTTTGTTTGTTTGTTTTGTTTTGTTGTGTTGTGTTGTTTACCTACCAGACACTGGCACTGCTGGCAGTTCTCCACCCACGTGTCACCGCTGCCGTAGGTAAGCAGGCCGTTCTGGTGCAGGCACTGGCTGCTCAGGCGGGGGTCGCACTCGGGGCAGCAGAACAGGTCAGCGTTGGGGTTGTCGCAGTCGCACACCATCCTGCGGCACATCACTTGGCCGGCCTGGGTGGTTGGAGAACAATTAAACATTGAACGCACCGAGCGCACGCGGGCGTGACCAAACACTCACATGCGAACGACAAAGCCATTTGCATGATGGAGTCATTAAAAATGGATGTCCGTAATAAATAATGAAATAAAGGTTTTGAAGCCCGAGCCTTGTCAAGCTGTGAGTTTATGGCTCAAACTGTTGGCAAGACACGTCTGACTGAAATTAATTTAATGATTGTCTTTACTTCCTGTTCATCACCTCAGCTGTCTCAGTGTTTTATGTTGCTTTCCAACTGTCTAAATATATTACCTTTGACAAATGACTCACTCTCTTTTATAAACATGCATCTAAAATGCTGGAAGATTTCATCTGGGTATACTTTTGGCCAGAGGAACGAAATAAATTAGTCCGTAAACTAAAGTCTTTGATTGTTAGAACTATAATTCAGCAACTGTTTTGATCAACATTCAAGGTTTTCCTGTTTTAACTCCTACCTTTTTGTGTCTTTCAGCTCATGGTCACGGAAGAAAACACTCCCTTTTTTAAAGATTTTGAGAAACTTTAATTAAAACTGGAACTTTATTTGCCAAAGTTTTACTGAGTGATCAGAAAAAATGCATTTTAGATTGACAATGAAAGAAATGATTACCTGCGGTCTACATGCACATCCATCGGAAAACAAGCTGCTTATAGAAATAATATGTGCACTGCTGTGTAACTCACATTTCTTTATACTTCACATTTTTTATGATCCTTTGAAGGTTTTGTAAAAAAAACTTATTTAGACTTTAGATGCTTTTTCAGTCATTTTCAGTTCACAAATGTTTCATTTATTTACTTTTTTATTGAGCCACTTCAGACAACTTAACAGCCTGATACTGTTCATCTGATGTAGACAGTTTTTTTGTTTTTTTCAAACCTGAAACTTTTGTCCTTAATTTGTCCAATACCCTAATTTCTTAAAGCACATACTAGACAATGTGCTGTCACAGTCAGATACTGGACTGCAAATGAGTGAAAAAGCAGCCAAATGTCTGAACAAAAAACTTTGAACAACCTAAAAAAAGCCTGAAGAAAATACTGAACAAGACCACTTTAAATATTACAAAAAAAAGACTGGCTGCTTGGAAGTAAAACACAAAAAAGGCGTGGTTTAAAGTAAAGTACTATGCTGTTTCTCATTGAGGTTAATACTGGTACAAAAAGCAATCGGCAGAATTTCGAGCCATCTGCATCTCTAATAAAGTTGAAACAATAAACTACTTACACGTTGGACAACTTCTGTCTCAGTACATCCTGGTATTTATCCTGTCTGTGGTGTTTGACCTTGATTTTCCCCATCAGTTAGTTGTGCTTCTAATACCCAGCTGTGTCCACCCACCTCCAAAACAATAACATGTTTACCTCTGCTCCTCAAACAGCTCAATACAATTAATTTTGACAGACAGCTCTTCAATCTCCTGAATCAATTAATATGACTCATTTAATTAGAGAGCCATTTCTGTCCTGCTTCTTTGTGATCAAATGAATAATTCGCTGCTTGATCATTCAGTACCGACACTAATCCACCGTAATCACCTTCCACTACTGCCAGACACTTGGTATTAGATTTGAGTAAAATGCTGAAATGCAAAGTATGACTGCTGCGTGACCTGATAATCATGAAACAAAATGACAGAATGATTTTTCTGCACCAGATGCTCCCAGGTGCTTTGCCACCTGGGTATCACATATCGATGAAAACAACAAAACCAGAAGTCTTATTCCAAAATAACAACGTGCGACGACGCTCTCGCATCGCTGTCACGTCCTGTCAATCGCTTTCGTTTACAGAGGATCAAAATTCATTTAGAAAATTAGCATAATCATAAATAAAAAGGTTATTTTTATCGCTTTGTTGAGATATCTTTATTAAACATCAAACTCTGAAAGCCACAGACATCAGCCAAGGAATGGAGTTTCCTTCTTTGTGACACTTTTTCCACCCAGCTGTCTTTGGTTGACCTATTGTGATTCTTTTGGCTTTCAGCTTTATCTCTAACAAGTTAAACCCAGCTTTTTAGATTAAGATCAAAGGCCTTATATATAAAACAAGTACAACACAAGTTACACACATCAGTTTTTCTTTCTGTTTATGGTCCATCTACGTTTCAATCATAACCTACTACCCAGTGATTTGGATCATGACTAAAAGAATAAGATAACAGGTACAAGCATTTAAACTGTGGTTCCTTTTGGAGGGTGTTTGGATTTAAGCCAGTGTCTCAATGGGCTGTGACTACTGGCAACAAATTGCAGGCAATCTTTGCAAGGCAGTTTCCAAAATGTCCACAAAAGTTTGCAGAGGTTCTCAATTTTCTTGCCTATGTCACAGGATCTGGCTCTAGTGTTTTGGAAATTTCAAATGTGTAAAACCAACAACAACAACAACAAAAATTGCTGAAAAATTTTTCTCTCAAAATAGTCACAGAGTCATTGTTGGCAATGCAAAACCTTCTCAGTTTATTTTCTGTGAGTCAGAAAGTGCAATAAATGTGAGACAACTTTGGAAGGTTGGTGATCTATGAAGTTAAGCTGTGCCTGACTGAAGACAAAAAAAATGCAATCAAATCAAGACATTTAATACACTAATTAAAGTGTATTTCTGACTAAATTACACTAAAAACATGTGCATGTTTTTTTCAGAAATGCAGCAACTTATCTGCAGTATGCAAAAGTCTTGTAAATACCAATTCTGTGTGATTCCAAGTGAAATCACACAGAAACAAACACTCAGACAAAAACGAATGGAAACCAGTTTTCACTCAGACTTCAGAACTTAAAAAAAAATCAATATAGAATGAAAGAAGAGGAAACTACAGGTTATAAATTAGTCCTGAGGTGGTGCACTCTCGTCAGTGTCAATCTATAAAGCACAGGCTCATCCCAGGCATCTCCAAAAGAATGTTTCTGCTTCAATTACTCTCATGTCTATGAAAAATCACATTTATGTAATCAAACAGTGTTAATTAACCATTTGCAACTTTTGGTTTCATTTTTTTTAAAAACAACATATTTTGGCATTGTTATATCCAATAAATGGTTAAGCTACCACAAGCTATAACAATATGTATGGTTGAGTACAAAACTCTTTTTTGATTCAGTGCAAATGAGTAACATTACAGAAACAATTTTGTTCTGTGAGTCAGAAGAGAAGTTGATTAGGCCGTGAGACCTCCGCAGACGCAGCCGGTTCTGGTTGGACCATTCTGTCAGCTGCTGTGGAGATATTGACCTCACTGTTGGTCATCGTGTCCTTCTGCCTCCCACGCTACATGACTCAGTTGGACTGGGGGTGGTCTGTCTCTGGCACCAGACTCTCCTGTTTCAGCTTCACAGTCTATGACAATAATCACTATTACATTGTGTTACTGTGCCCAGCCTGCTTAATTTATTTATTTTTAAATACCTGCTAGTGTGGCGCTGTGACACTACTTATTTTCTCATTTTCTGTTAGTTATTGATCCCACAGGGGGGATATAGGGTATCATTGGAGGAAACCCAGCATCTTCACCATAGCAGCTTACAGTGAGGTCCCAGGAGAACTTTATGTGTCCCGAATCCTGACTATAAAGGGGCTCTGGAGACAACCGTGCTAGAGTCACAGAACAAAATTATTGCCATTATGAAACTCATTTGCAACATATTAAGGATGATAAATTGCCTGCTTGGTGACATGAATTGTTTGTTAAATAAACTGGTTAAAACATCCTTACAGTACAAGAAACTGGGAAGTCTGAACTGTAAAAGCTGCAAATGGTTTGTTTTCTCTGCAAACTGGAAACGATGATGCTAAATGGGCTACAGGCTTTCTGACGTTAAACATAATCATCATAAATGATCAGGCTAAGCCATTTACTTACATGATTGTGGTATTTCACAGACAGTAACTTTAATGAAAGCCATTTGTTGGCAACTTCAGTAATGAGACGGTGATTTGTAATAACATGATGCTGGCAACTGACAGAATCCAGACTGTCTGTGGGATGGTTCACACATTTTGTTTTTTTGTTTCTTTCTTTCCTCTCCATCCCAGAATATGTAAGTTATTGGTTCTGTGATCCTTTTTCTTAAGATTTATTTTTAGTTTACTTAAGGACGACTTTTTCACAGTCATTGATCACAAGAGTTTTAAAATTCAAATAGATTCTGAAGTTACACGTGCTTAAATAATTGGGGAAGCAGCAGAAGAAAGGCAAATCAATAAAAACAGCTCTGGTATCAACTTTCAAATTGCACTTGGATCCTTAAAAACAAGCCACGAATCCCAAAAGTCTTGTCAAAATTCTCTGTAATTCATGCCATCCATCTTTTCTTTAACTCTGACCAGTTCTCCAGTCTCTGCTGATGGAAAACAAACAAACAAACAAAAATGTCCACAGCATGATGCTGCCACCAATATGCTTCACTGCGGGCATTTTCTCAGCATAAATAGAGGTGCTGTCCCCAAAAAGTTCAAGTTTCATTTGATCACAGCAACTTTTTTCACGTTTTGAATATTATTTGTCCTTCTGATTGCATAAAGTTGATATAAAAACCACAGGATGAAGTTTTTAAACATTGCTTTTAAGCATCTTGCACAAGGTGACATTAAAGATGTTTTTGTCATTATATCTCTGGCCATCTGGATGAAACTTATTTTTGCTTCTTTTACCTACAATTTAGTCCAAGCTATCTCCGAATATAGCTTTTCCAGCTACCAAATGTCCCACTAAATACCAGAGGGATTGGCAAAGTTAGCTGTTAATTTTGTGGGTTTGTAACTACAAACACATTACATAAAACTCATTTTACCCACTGGTGATATAAATTATTTATCTGTGCAGCTTTATGAACACGCAGTTCCACTATCCTTTCAATTATTTACTGTGACTGAGTGCAAACTACAGTAAACTTTTCTTCTTTGTACAGAGGCAGTGGATTAAACATAATTTGCAACAACGATCTAAGTTTTTTTTAGCATCTTTTAAGGGTCAAACATGAGTATGTTTGCACGTCAAAGTTATGAAATATTAGTGGAAGGGCTTTGCCATTTTTGGCCCATAATGATATCAGCCTGGAGGTGTCATATTGTTAGTACTTTACAAGTTATTACACATCTCATTTGATTAAAAACAAACTAAAACGTTCATTAATTTTCTCAATTTGTTCTAAAATGTCAGACACTTGCTGGAGAGGAGTGGTGTGGTTCTTCAACAGAGAAAGGTGACATTTGTTGCTGATTGGCTCTGTGGGGGACGGCATCGCTCAAACAAAAGAGCAGGTTTACACTTGTTTAGTTATTCTTTGTTTAGACATTTGGAAAATGGAGATCAGCTGGATGCACAAACAGGACAAATGAGAGGAAGGGGGCGAGCATCAACAGTAAACCGCTGCTGTGAACAGATGTCCCGTGTCTGCTTGTTTTGGTTTAAGCGGATCCATCGTCTCACCTGTTTCAGTTCATTTGTCTCCCCGAGTGATGCTCTCGGTTTCTTACCTGGCAGGAGCACACCGAGCACCTATCGCTGTCCAGCACCCAGATCTGCCCGCTGTGCTTGACCTTGTTGTCATGGATACAGTCGCCGGTGCAGTTGTGCCCGTGGGGGCACCGGCAGTCGTAGCCTCCCTCCAGGTTGAAGCACACTGTGTCGTTGGCACAGGTGTTCCTCCCCGTCTTGCATTCATTAATATCTGCGGGGAGCACAAGAAAAATGACATCGTACATATGCTCAGTGCAGGTGACGCCGTTTCTATGCACGGGCTGTGAAAAATGTCCATTAGAAAAGCCATTAATGCTGCTTTGCTGCAGAATGCAATGCAAAAAACCAAACAAAACTGAAGCAACACACACACGTACATGTTTCAAATCCAGAGGGAAACAGACAGTGTGCAACTGTATTGTAACCCAGAAACCCACTTATGGCCCAATTCAAACTTTCCGAGGTGCAGACGGGTTATTATTCTGTTATTTATTTATTTATTTGAGAGTGCCTTTAATGTGCTTTTTTTTTTGTCTCTCTTGCCTCCTTCAGCTCAAGCTGACAACTCAGACGGGGTCAAACAGCGGAGCAGCGGCAGCACTATTGTTACAGGCTTTGCTTCCATGTTAGTGTTGATTGAGGGTTTCTGTTCTGACAGCTCTGACATGTCTTCCGACACGCCGAATCAGAGACAATGTTCCAAAAAATGAACAAGCTGCAGAAAAAGCAAAGTGACATTTTGGGAAAGAGAAAAAAAAAACGAAAGAAAGAAAGAAAACAATACACACGTACGGTGACGTACCTCTCTAATTAAATTCTGTATCGGAAAAAAAAAAAAAAAATCTAACAAGTTGAGTGAGCCTCTGACCAACATATTTTTTATTCATTAAGTTTACACACTTTACACCTAAATAAAGGGATAGCTCAGATCTTATGAAGTGGGGTTCTGTGGAAAGGTTATGAACAATCTTACATGTTGTAGATGGCTCGTTGGAGGAAAAGAGAAAAAGGTTTGTATTGGCGAAAATGACAAGCTAACAGCTAAACTGAGTGGGTCAAAGACCAAAGTGGATTGCTGCTGTCTAAAAACAACTCAAATATCAAAAATGTCATAGTGGCTCATGCAAATGCTACTTTATTAACCTTTATATTTCTGTTAATTTTGCTTTACATGGTCATTCTTGCAGAAATGTTGGGATGTTCCTGCCTGAGGTGCCCCAGGCTAAACCGGATCACTGCAGCTTCTGGTGCTGCTGTTTCCACTAGCAAATAACCCTGGAAATCCATGGAAATAAATGTGCAAGGTAACACTGGCAAGAAAATAAAGGTTAAGCAAGTACTGTTCGCATGGAGCGCTATAAAATTTCTTTGGATTTGTGTTGTTTTAACTCCACTTTAGGCTTTGCTTCTCTCAGACTACTCAGACCAGGTTCGTTGATCTGGTCAAAATTAATTTCTCCATTAATTTCTCCAAACCAAAGCTGTTCAAAGAGCAATTTACTAAAAGTAAGGTGAAATGTTTATAACCTCTTCATGGATTCCCACTTCATAAGGTCTGAATTATCATTCAATCACAAAAGTTTAACATCAAAGATAATGTTAAATGGATAATCTGGTCATTTTTGAAGTCATGTTCTGTCAAATTAACTTTTGCAGACTATAGAGAAAAAGGCAGGAATCTTTATCCAGGCTAGGCTAATGAGTACCATGTTTTTATTGTTTTTTTTTTTTAGGCTTCTAAAACAACTTTTACTCAAAACATCATACCAATGTGAAAGAATGCACTACTGTCTAAAAATAAACCTCCGCCCATTCTGTTGACCAAAACTTTAATTTCAAAACATCTAGACTTGTTTTGTATTTTGAGAAGTATTGGTAAAGTATCTTTTTTTTTAAATGTGTGAATAAATATGTGTATGTGTATACTTTTTTTTCCTGCAGATGTATTTTACATGTTTGTGGCAGTTAACATATTGACATTACCACCAAACTTTGTTTATAGTAGTGTCAAGAAAGTGATGGTGGTTAACTCACCCACGCATGATTCCCCATTGGCGGAAAACAAGCCGTTGTCATGGTAGCCATCACGACACTCGCAGTGGTACCAGCCGGGCAAGTTGACACAAGTGGATTTACTATCACACTCGACAAAGCCGTCCGCACACTCGTTGATATCTGAAGAAGAGGAGCGACACCCGAGATGTACATCGGATTTTAAAATATGCTTTTTTTTTTTTTTTCCAGTGACTGAGACACTGAGCTCCATCGTTGCCTCTTGGGCATTTTTTAACACTGACTGATTCATAATTAATGAAACAACATGTGTAGTCTTTGTGAGACCAAAGGCTTTATTGATCAAACTTTGTTTCACAGCCGGAGAATGACATCTGTATCAATAAAAGATAGCAGGGAATAAATAAATCTAATCTGAGAAGCTTATTCTTACAAGAGCGAGCTCGTGTTTTGAAACCCGGTGCCAGTAAAACTCTTCGTAGTGTACAGACATGCAGGTAAACAAATTATTTCCAACGTGAGTGCACTGTTTTTAATTCGTTTTGCCCAGACGAGACTCGCGGCAACGATGTGAAAAGACACTCAGCAAATGGCTCTGGGTGGGTGTCAATAAATGGAGCTGATGTTTATTTTCGCAGAGCACCACTTAGAAAAATCCTTGCCTCTGCCTCCTCTTACAGCTCTTGTCTTTAATGCAAGACTGAGATTAAGTGCTCTGACTCTCTCCTCCCCGTATTTGTCTCCCTGTCATTCTCCGTTTGACTTTTTATTCTTTTGCTTTGTTTTGCTTCTCTTTTTTTTTTTTACTCTCTCTCTCTCCCACTCTCTCGTTCTGGCTTTCATTACAGTGAGCCGCCCAGCGAACATCAACCAAGAAAAATCCAATTCACTTGTTAACAATGAGCATAATGCACACAGAGAGACAGATTGCTCTGATATTCCAGCTAACATTTAATTAAACCAAGGCCCCAGACCCACATGAAAGGGGGAAAAAAAACCAACCCGTTATTATGCAGCAGGGCTAAATATGTTTAGGTCTGGACATGCACCGTGATTAAATGCGTCTGCATGGCCAGTGATGGCTTTTTTTATGATTACGCATGATGCACGATGCTCCGCTCTCATTATGAAAATGGCAGTGTGCTGTGTATGACCTTCTTCACATCTGTATGGCATCAGTATCCCCCACAGAGCGACAGGCAGACGGGCACATGGGTCTCCCAACCCCACCCCCCCACTACCACCACCCAGGCTGTAATAGGATTAAGATCTATCGGCTAATGAGCCCTGAGCCTTTAAATAGAATTTCTGCAGCAGATTAACCGTTGATCAAATGTCCCACAGATTAGGGTTTTATCTGTCGGGAAGGTGGGGGGATAAAAATGACTCACATTTGTCTGAGTTTGCTGGTAATTTGCTTAAAAAAAAAAAAAAAGAAAAAAAAAAAAGAGCATTCCTTGAAGGAATATGTCACCCGCCACCTTTTTGTTATGTGCAGTCTCATGTGATAATGTGAGATCTTGCAAGAAAATAGAGCTCGGAGTATGTGTTAGGAATGACTTTTATCTGTACATTTGACTGTGTTCTAGCCATTTTTGTGTTTGCTAATGTCAAATAGCAGTGGTCTGTGTGGGGGCAACTTGAATTAGGGTGACTCCAAAAGTTAATCAGTTGTAGATTTACATCCAGTGGTTACTTTCTGGGAGATTCATTAAAATCCGTCCAGTGCCTTTTTAATTTATTTTTGTTGACAGACAGCGAGTTGACGCCAAATTTTAACGGAAAAATTTTAACAGCAAAATTTTAACAAAGATTTGTTGTAACATGTTAGTGTTCAGAACATTTGATTGGCATTCATCTCAGGTACCACGACATAAAATCCTTGCTCAAAATCTATATAATGGACTGAGATATAGTCTTTTTTTAGTGGTTTGAAAAGCTGTGGCAGTCATCTTCAATCTGCATGACTCCAAAAGTTTATCAGTTGTAGATGTACTTTAAGATTGCTTTCAGAAAGTTTCATTAAGATCTGTTTATTAGTTCATGAAATATTTAATGAAAAGATTTGGCCCCAATCGTTAATGGCAAATTTGTACGATCCGTTATGTGTTGGGCAGAACTCGCAGCTGCTACCACACCCAATTTTAGCTCAACATCTGAAAACTGATTGAGTTATGTTGATTTCTGTGTTTGCTAAGGTTTCTCAGCTGTGGTGGCCATCTTGAATTGGATTGACTCCAAAAGTGAATCAGTTGTAGACATACAATGTAGGATTAGCTTCTGACAGCTTCAATAAAATGTGTCCACTGGTTCATGAGATACTTCAGGTAACAGTTCAGATGAACACACAGACACAGGTGAAAACATGATCACCTCTTGACCTTTGGAGGCTCGGGATAAAAACCCACACATTCCTTTTTTTTCCTTTCTTTTTTCCCTATATTTGACAGGTTCAGGGAGGTGCTTCAGGTGGGTCACTGTTCCATCTAACTAATCTGTAATTTGGTGAAAGCAGAACAGCTCGTTTTCTCCCATTAGGGTCAGCTTAAAGGCACACAGCTTGAAATCACAAGCCTGCATCAAATAAAATAACCAGCCAATCTTTGACAGTGATTCTAAATTCTCCACACTCTCTGAATAGAAGTCTCCACGGCTCTTTGTTGCCTGTGAGTTTCACCATGATAGGGAGCTTTTAAGAAAGGAGAAAATGCATGAAGTGTAATGCCAGTACATGGGTGGTAAAAAAAAAACAAAGTTACTCTAAAATTGCTTGAATCAGCCTCCCCATTATGTCTGTATGAAACAGCTCTGAGTACAACCGAGCAGTCAGACACTATTTATATCACACAGCGGTGATGAAGTAAGTCTAAAATTATTCAAATGGGTTATTTTCAGCCAGTTTCATTCAAGTATTTAAATGTCTGCTGATAACAACAGAGATTTGTCCCGTTCCCTTTCATCCCGAGCAAACCTGTCAGCTGCCATTATGGGGCGATGCTTCTCAACCTGCTGCCAAATCAACTTTTTTTTTTTAGGCGCTTCAGCATTTTAGGTTTTGGTACAACTCAACCGCATCTTTTGTAGATTGAAAGTCTGATACACGGTACAACATCGCCCGCTAAAACATTGCCCTCTCCTTTATCTTCTTTCATAAATGAGAAAGGAAGATCACCGTAATTAAATCATCAAGACTGACAGTCAGACAAGCACGCTGCTGAGAGAAGCTGTCCCCGTTGAATCACGGGGCTTTTGTTCAACCGTTCAGTATTTTCACTTGTTAAATAATTCTCTCTCCTTACTGAGATTTTGAAAAATACCCAATAAAAGCTAAATAAAATCTGTTTCTGTCTCCTGGTAAGGTCAAGGCTACGCTACGGCGGTTACCCTGGTGATGGAAAGACACATGATGACAAAAAAATAACCTCCAGTGTACGGAGAGAGGAGGATGTTGAGTAAATATGGAAGGGAATTAAAGGGTTTGTATTCCTTGAAGGAATGCGTAAGGCCCACCATGTTTCATGCCAGAGTTCAAGGTGATCAAGTTCATTCAAGATGGTCGCCACAGTCATATCATGTGAGATGTGTTAATGCTCGTAAATATGGGTTGAGGATGACGACCACATAAATTCACCTGATTCAGAGGTTAAATTACCTCTTCTTGTTCTGCAGAAGCCTGTTAATCACCCATTGATTCAAATCAGCTGTGTTGGAGCAGAGAAACAAGGAAAACATGCAGGATGGTGGCCCTCGAGGACCAGGATTGCCCACCCCTGTTTCAGATGTTTCCCTGCTCTTCAGCAGGTCTTCAGGTCCTGCAGAAGCCTGGTAATTACTCAGTAATTCAAATCAGGTGTGTCGAAGCAGAGAAACACTTAAAACATGCAGGACAGCGGCCCTCCTGGACCAGGATTGGACACCCCTGACATAAATTTTACCTAAGCATCTGTAGTTTTGCGTAAGTTCTCGCCTTTTTTATGCTGACAAAAGTAGATTAGCTGTTGCAGCCATCTTGATTTGGGTTGACAGGTGTCAGTAGGTGTACATCTGAAGATCACTTTCTGAACGTTTTAATAAAATCCATTCAATGGTTCATGATTCAGTGTCATGATGTGTGTGACATGATTCTCAATGTCCAAAGACTTAGATGAGTTATAGCCACTACATGATATATTTTGCTAACAAAAAAACACAATTGACTACATCAGAGTAAAAGTTTTAAAAACACACCTAATTTGATCAGTAAACTCTTAAGGTACATGTTAGGGATGAGTCTCACATACTACCACACCAAATTTGAGCTCAATATCTGTAAACTTGACTGAGTCTTAGCTGTGGTGGCCATTTTGGATGGGGTTGCCTCTAAACGTTAAGCAGTTGTAGACGCACACCCAATGATTACTTTCTGAGAGTTCCATTAAAATCTGCCCACTGGCCCATGAGATATTTTGCTAAGGGTACAGACTAACACCTGGAGAGGTCAAGGCTACAGCAGTTACCCTGGTGATGGAAAGACACAGAAACTGACAAGAAGAAACACCTCCAGTGTGCGGAGAGAGGAGGATGAGGATGACACGGAATAAAACCCGAAGAGGAAAAGGAAGAAGTCAGGAGGAGGAGGAGGAGGAGGAGGAAAAGTCAAAGAAAGAGAACAGGCCAGAATAAGACAGACTGCAATTATTCTTCTCGTTATCCTGAGTGGCAGGCCGGAAACAAGGGCTCTATTAAAGCCTCTCTCGAAGGACGAGGTGAAAAAAAAAAAAAAAGGCGACCAGTCTTTTTTTTTCCTCCTGAGCTTGTTATGCCTCTTCACCAGGAACCTGCCTCCTTCCCGTTTTTATTCATCCACTGCCTTCACCTTCCCAGGTGTTCCTTTTTTCCCCTCGTCTACCTCAAAGCAGACGAAAGAAGCAGAGGTGCTCTCATTATTACCTTTGCCGGAGCCTGCAGTTTGCTGCCTCTTTGAGCCCAGAAGGGCAGAATAGAGAGCTGAATTTTGTCTGCCCTCGTCATGGCTTCTGTTCATCGCCCCTGCTCCTGATAACCTCTTCACTTCATTCTTTTTCATTTCGACTTTCTCCGATCTTGGACAAGAGCAGCTCGTTGCCTTCCTCTTTCTATAACGCTCTCTTTCTTTTAAGCCAACAGACAGCCCTAGGGGTGGAAGACAGTTATGCGCCATTGCATCACTCTGTGTCAGAATTGTTATTGCTGTCACTTGTACATTTCTAATATGGTAGCATAATTACTGGCCGCCACCGTAGAGGCGAAGGTGGATAATGTTTGTGCCCGTGTATGTGTGTGCACGTGGTTTTTGTCTGTTAATGAATCTGTCAGAAAGTAATCATTAAATGTACATCTACAGCTGATTCACTTTTGGAGTCAACCAGAGTCAAGATGGCCGTCATACTTAATCAACCTTAGCAAACATGAAAAGGGCTATAAACCGGTCAATTTTACAGACACTAAGTTAAAACTTGGTGTTGTAGCTGAAACTGATCCCCAGTACATATTCTGAGTGCTAACAGACTGCATGAGATCTTTGCTTTAAACTTTAGCATTAACTGTTGTAGTCAACCCTTTTTGTCTGTTAGCAAAATATTTCATAAACCACTGTTCTAATTTTAATGAAACTTACTTGAATTTATCAGTGGATGTACGTCTTCAACTGCTCAGCATTTGGAGTCAACCTGATTCAAGATGGCCATCACAACTAATAAGCCTTATCTGGCCAAAAAATGGCTACATCTCAGTTTTACAAATTTTAAGCTAAAATTTGATATGGTAGTAGCTGAGAGTCATTCCCAACACAGCACTAGCAAATTACACAAGAGCTTGTGAGATTGCATGTAATCGTGCACAACATAGTTTTCAAAATTTTACCAAAACGGCTATAACTCTATCATTTCTGAATGCAAGATTACCTTAGTTCAAAACTCTGGCCTGAAAGGCAGAGAGGGATGTTTATTACTTCAAGGAATGCCTTTAATTCCAGATAATTTGCATTTCCTTAAAAGTCTACCTGAAAATCTTAAATTTGTTTATTCCCAGATCTCAACTCCTGCACCTCAGTCAGATCCGAACAGAAGTGGATTTCAAAATAAGTCAAATTTGTTGTGTCGGATCAAAAATCCATGGAGAAAAGACTGCGGAGCCTTTCATTTGATGGTAAAATGCCCCTTCTGTTTATTTACAGTACGGCGTAACTACTTGAGAGCAGTTCCTGGTCTTCATTAAAAAATAAATAAAATAAAATAAAGGAGTGCATTCAAATAATCATCCAATCATCGTGAAACCCTAGGCAAACGGAGCTGCACGCACAGTTCCTGAAGATGAAACAGACACTGAAATGCAAATCCATATCTGCAAGCACTTGAGTGGGAGAGTGGATGAGTAATCACGGAAAATTGGAAACAAGTCGTGTGAACAATCGGTGGCTGCAAGCACACTCAAAATGCAATCACTCCGTATGTAATTCCCTCATTTCTGACAGAATAGCTGAATGCACAGTTTGTCGATGGCAATTTGTAATAACAAAAACATACAAAATACTGTGGAGGTGAACAACAGAAGAAGGGCTTTTCTTTTTAAAAATGTAAGGCGAAAAGGTGTTGTCTGTTTTAAAAAAATTGTTCTTTTAGTCTTCAGGTTTATGAGCGGGAGGATAGATGTCTGTGACTGACAGCTGAGCCAACTGGAGGGAAATACACAACCTTCTGTGCTGCTAAGTGCTACCCAATAACTCACACAGCACAAAAACAAAGGTTTAACATGAAAACTTGTTCAGACGTTGCCACCAACTGACTTCATGTAGACTTCATGTAGTTAAGCATCACTTCAAAAACCCCATCCTTGTTCAAGCACGGTAGTGACAGTATCATTTTTGTTTCCGCAACAAGAATTGAGTGACGAGTCAGACTAAATCGACAATCAGAGTATCTATTAAATCTAAAAGTAATCTAGTGTAATTTTATTTTAAAGTTCTACTAAACACTATTTTAATGATTTCTATATCATATTATTTCTGTTTCCGATACGCTTAATATGTTCCGATTTGCTACACGTTCATGCAGAACGTATTGCAACATGTCCCAATGTGTAAAGAACTACAAACATCCATGTAATTAACAGTTTGATGCAAAAGAAATGTGCTGTAAAAGTTGATAAGATACCGTTCACGAAGACCACTATAACACTGTTGAGGTTTGAGTTGTTCTACATTAAATAAATGTACTCTGGAACTGACCTAATTTAAGTTAGCTTGACTTGTCTGACTTGAACATTTCTCTCTAATTCTTCAAAATAAGATCACTGCTGTATACTGTGGGCAAGATACTAACGGCTGATACCTATTCCACAGAACTCCACTTCAAAAACATTCAAACTATTCATTTAAGATGATAATGGGAGTCCAAAGTAAAGCAAAATGTGGTTCTCTCTAATCCTTCTGTCATTCTGGTAAACCCAGAAGTTAGTAGTACTATAGGAAGCTAAACGCAGCGTATCTGTCCAAATGTTATAAAAAATGTTTAAGTTCAATATAACATTTTTCATCATAATGAACCAACCGAAAATGATTCTGGAATATTTTTTCCACCAGCTTTTGTTAGGGATTTAGCATCTTAGGTGTGTGTTCTTCCGGAATTCACAACTTTGCTGTTTTGGTCCAGTTTTGTCAGGCTCAGAGAGGTCATTATCAGCCCCAGGAGGCAGCTGTATCTAAAAACAGCTTTGTTAGCTCACAAAGCATTTGCTGACCCACTCTGAACAGAAGAGGAGATCATACGTTAGCTGCTGGTCAACTAGCTTGAACAAAACACAGCAATTAGCAATTAAAAGGGTGGAAATGAATCCTGAAAGTTGTCTAGGACCAACAGAAACAATGCGTCCAGTTTGTACTTGGAAGTCAGAGTTTTCACCTCCTGAGGACCGAATTATGTCTCAGGAAGTCAGAGGTCCCTGACCAGCCGTGACTTTAAAATCTGATAGGACTGCCTTCCTCTGAGAAAGCTGTGATAACTGCAGTACTAATTTTTTTATTTTCACTTCTGACAGTTTGTGTGTAAACAAATAAGCCACACATATTACTTTATGAGCTCTGTTAGTGAACATGCTGCACGTAGAATACAAAGAAATACTGACTTGTGTCGCTAATAGCTCAACAATTAGCAAATGCTGCTGGTTTTCCGATTTGCAACCATAACGGGGTTAAGTTGTATGCGCTGTCCATCCAAGATCCGAGTTCCAACTTTTAAGGTAAATAAAACACAGAATAACAGCAGACTGGAGTGTGAGTTTACCTAGAATGTATAATAGCTGTATGCAGCAGTGGATAAAAGCGAACACATTAATTCTGCTGCTCTTTAGAGGGCTGTATCTGTCCTGTGCCCAAGTGCAGTTTGCCGCACACCAGCAGCTACAGTATCAACCTATCCCTGGGAGACGTGTCATTTAGGCAGAAGCAGCAGGTTGCTCCCAGCTAAACGACAGCTCCGGCCATTAGCAAGGCCTAATTAAGACACACTAATTATGGGTGATGGAGTGAGTGCTATGTAAAGGCGTCTCTAAATAAATAATGAATATGTAATCATCGCGCTTAAACAGACACAGGCCTGCAGGCCGTGTGGGTAAACCGAGGAGCAAAGGCGGGACAGCTGGAGTAATGCATCATGGGAGCTGTCGCAGAGCGAAAATATGAACATGGTTTTTATTATTCACTACCTGTGCCTGAGTGCTGGGTGGGAGGTGACCAGGGGACACTTTAGATTAAATGAAACTGAGATGTAATGTTTATGTCAAACAATGTGGGCACACTGTGGCCCTCGGTCATTGAAGTTATGTAACATCAACAACTTCGATACCTGCTAGATGCTTCTCTGTCGTATCCTTTCAGTTAATAATAATCTGGTCATTTGTGAAGTGATGTTTTGTCAAAAAGTTATCAGTCGCTGACACCTTATTGGAATCAGCGAGACATCAGTCAGAGCATAGAGAAGGAGGCAAAAGTCTTCATCCAGGCTAGGCTAATGGCCCACTTTATAACATTTTTCAAGATTTAAAGCAACTCTTTTCCCAAAAACGACATACTGGGGTGACACTCTGCATTAGCTCATATGAAACCTCTACACGTTTGTATTGCACTGTCTTTTTAGCTTCTCTGTGTTGTATATGTATATGTGTATGTGCTGAGCATAAACTGTTGAGTGTATCTGTCGGATAGGAGTTCAGTGAACATTTGAACATTTGACTGGATGTGCTGAACAGGTGGAGTGCCATAGAAAAGTGTAGAGGCTAACTATCAGCTAATGTAGCGATCCTTCACCTCAGGCATGTTGATTTTGAGAAAGAGTTGCTACCATCCGCTTCTCCTTTCTGGGTTGTGGGGGGACATTGATGCAACCTGGACAGATTGCAAGTCCATCACAGGGACACAACCATTCACCCTCTCACTTAGGGACAATTTTAGATTTACCAATTAACCTAACATGCATGTGTTTGGTCTGTGGGAGGAAACCGGAGTACCCGGAGTAAACCCACGTGAGCACAGGGAGAACATGCAAACTCCACCAAGATAGGCCCGAGATCAGGAAGCGATCCTGCAACCTTCTTGCTGGGAGGCAACAGCTCTAACCACTGCGTCACCTTTTGTTTCCAAACCCTGAAAAACAATGTGAAAGATACCCTTGTTTGGCTAGTTATTAGTCTAGCCTGGAGGAAGGCTGTTGGCCTTTTCGTCCTACACGGTGCTCTGTGACTGATGTGGCTGATAAGAACAACTGATAACAATTTGACAGAACATTGCTTCAAAAATTACCAGACTACCCCCAAAATACACCTTTTTCCATGTATGTGGAACCTGCATCCTTCTCTCTGTTTACTTGAATTTCTCATCTGTGAATCTTTTGTTTTTGGGTTCCTTCCTTTTTTGTTTTTCTTGATGTTTGCTGCCTTTGAAAGTGCTCTTCTAAGTTTTTCTACCTCTAGTCCGTCACGTTGTGCCAAACTCTGCCAACCAACCTGAAGCTCTGAGAACAATTTGTTTGCGTGACCCTGTTCTTTTCTCGGTCCTTTTCAATATGTCAGTATGACCTCTGCACTCCGCCCCTCACCGCTCAGACTTTATGGTTTCCACATAAAGTCTCGGTCATCTCCTCGTCTCCTGCCGACCTCACTCGCTCTTTTGATTGCTGCTTTTCTTCTCCCAGTTTTACATGCTGTCATGAAACACTACTTTTTTTACACCTCGCTCTTTTCCTCTCACGTACCAAAGTCAGATATGGCTCGACAATAAATAGCCTATCATTTTTTTAAAAATTACAACCGTCCACACGTGTCCTTGTCAATATTGTCATCTCCTCCGCCTTTCCTGGCAGCAGGAAACCGTGTAGTTTCTTCTGTGCGTGTGTGTTTGAATGTTAGCAAAATATCTCATGAATGACTGGGCAGTTTTTAATGAAATTAATAAGAAAGTAATAATTTATTTTCAACTGATTTGCTTTTGGACCACCACAGTTAATCGATCTTAGAAGACACTTAAATGGCTTTAACTTGAACTTTTTCAGAAACTGGGCTAGACTTTTGAGTAGTAGCAGCTGAAAATCATTTCTAACAGATCATGGAAGATCTTTGTTGACAAACTTGACATGTGAGGCAGCAGGTGATACACTTTACTTCAAGGAATGCTCGCTAAATATATTTTGGTTTCCCTTACTTCTTTTCATTTTTTTCCTCAAGACAGTGCTTAAATATATATATATATATATATATATATATATATATATATATATAAACAACATTTTAAAAAGCTACAAAATAGTTTCTCTTTGAAACAAACAATAGGGGAAATAGGGTCTAGAAGTCGTAGAGAGTCACGACGTGAGTAACTGAGCTTTTCCTTCCTTCCTATAAAACGTCAATTTACAGAGTAGGAGTAAAGCACCACAGCTGATGGAGCACTTGAACGTAACTCTCCTGAAGTGTTAGGGAGTCACGAGTCGAAACTGCGCCATTAATATTGGACATAAAAATCTTTTATCTCTTTCTCCTTGTCCTTAAAGAACACAGTTGATGCTAAACTAGACCCTGTGCAGTTCAGTGCGGCTGATTAAAAAGTGCCCACAAGAACATGAGACTGCAGATACAATGAAAAATGAAAAGGCCGAGGTGTGCATTCTCAGCATCTGATCAAATTAGACTTCAGCAGTCCACAGCGTCCCTTAAGAAAACCGGCAAGAAACCTGACCGGCAGAGATGGCCATTAGCTGCAGAGCTGACAGCACAGTGACAGAAAATTTGAACCGTCGGCCGGGCATTCTAATAAACTTAGCAGGAGCTGAAAGGAGAAGATAATGAGCTGAAAAATAAAGGAAATGCAACAGACACTGCCTTATTCATCTCACAGGACCAGTTCAGTAGTTCAGTCAATAAACACACATCGGAGACCTGAACAAACAGAGGCTGTACACAAAAGTCCAATTATTTCATGCAGAGACTCTCCACTGTTATAAAAGACAAAAACTTTACAGTCCTTGGTGCTGATTTCCTAAAAGCATCTCATAGAAACCTGTTTTCAAAGCCCCGTGTTGTGAATTGGACTACATGAGGACTATTTTTAAATGTTTCATACCAAACATGCAGTGGGACTCATTGTGTGGGTGAGTCCAGCAAGCCTATTTTTAGTTAGAAGACTTCATACATACCAGTGGGACAAACATGATTTGTTTCAGATACTTGAGTTTATTTTTCAATTAAATCATTTAGTCAGTGCTTTTGATAAGAATACTGCTATTCCTGGCATTAAACGTGATGCATTGTACTGAGGATCTTAAAGAGCAACCATTAAAACGTGCAGTTTTGCTGCACATTAAATGGCCATGAACTGTGTATTAAAGCTCAATTATTAATTAAATATGAAAGTTTGTTCGAGTCATGATAGATAACCAATCGATAACTAATTATCTGCCAAAGTTACCAATCCCAGCTGACACAGCTGGACAGGCTTGACTCAATTTGAAAGCAGCTTTCATCAGAGCAGCAGTTGGATGCTTTAAGAATAGCATGATTTAAAAATCAAGTATCGTGCAATTAAAAAAAAAAAAACAGAACTGAATTATATAACCTGTATAACCAAAATCAAGCACGCAGAACAAAGTTGGACTAAAATTGAAGTTATTGATTTTTTTTTTAACCAATACAAAATGCAAAGAAGAATTACTAAGACAAAATTGTTTGAAAAGACAATAAAGAAGCAATTACATAAAGAGACAAGGTAATGCTGGTTGCTATGCAACAGTGAAAGGAAGGATGTCGTTGCTGTACATGAAGATCTTTAGAGCATGTGAGGAGTCTGTGACAGTGTTCTTCAGAGTCAGGGTTCAGCAGCACTGCAGCTTATGAGAACTTGGACACAGTGATGAATACTTCTTATTACAGCTTATAGTTACTTATCAGCTGCTAGTTCCCTACAGCGGTGAAATGCTTAATTTTGTATGTTTTGAAGAAGCAGTTTTTGTGCCAAACACTACAAGCGTTGGGTTGAAAATGACTCTGCAACATGCACACTGTATATTCTCATGTTTTGAAGTCATATGCTGTTTTTTCTCATAAAAACAGAATTAAAGGAGTTATTTGTTATGGGGGCAGCCAATGAAACAACATGCAACCTCACCAACTGATCTTTGAAAAATGAGATACTTGAACTTCATCTTTTAATTGTCAACAATAATCTAACCTTGAATCTTGCTTATACATGCCTTGACTTATAAATTTCAGTGGGTTATAGGCGCCCCTTTATAATCCCCTCTTTCCTCTTTCTTTTTATTGTTTACTTGTCCATGCTATATTTATTGTCAGCAAACACAGAACCATTGACATACTTTGTTTTGCTTGACAGCTTTAAAGTTATAATCCATTTTCATTTGCTTAATAATTCAAAGTTTGCTTGTATGTGTGTTCTGTATTATATGTTATAATGGTTTTTTATAATATATACAGAGGCTGAAAAGATGCGTAGATTTTTTTTTGTTCTTGAGTGCTGGTTTACTAAAATGCATGGAATAAAGTACGGCTTTCAGGGATTGGCTTATAGATCTTCATGTTCACATATATAAAGTGGATTTATAAGGTAAACAAGGCCGGAGATGAATACCCTAATTTGTTTAGTGAGCAGCGTCGCCTCTCTGCACTTTACTATCATGAGAGATAAAAAGGCTTGCTGGTTTAATGCAAACGAAAAGGAAAAACATACAGCCACAAAGAGCACAGAAGCTTAAAGTTGTATACAGTAGCTACATTTCCAAAATGCACATAAACTGATTTTATTGCTTCACATGAGTGAGAAAAACACAAATTACAAGCAAAGTAATAAAAAGATTTTTCTGCTGTGAAATAATGCACTCTGGGCGGGGTGGGGGAGCATACATATAAAGTCTAACTGTGCAAACTCTTAGGAGCTACGGTTGCACATTATTCTTTTAAATTTCTCCAATAAACCTAATATTTCCACATTTGCCCGTCCCTTACTAAAGACAAATATGATAACGTGTTAGCCTGGGGCTCCCAAAGCGACCATGCAGCACGTTGGGGGGCAAACATTACATGGCTGTCCTTGCGTACATTTATATCCACGACTGAAGTGGATGTGCTCGGCCGCAGCTGTATCCTGCATAATTCATGACATGTCAGAGTTCTCCTCTTGCTGCTGCCTGTCTGTCAGTACTATGTGTCCCCTGTCCCCCACAACGCACTCCTCGTTCCCACTGAACGGTAACTACATAGACGGGAGGTGCACACACTGTCACGAGCACTGCAAACAAAGGCACACAGAACGTGAACGAGACTGTTCTTCGTACTTGTAGGATTACCACTAATGTGCACCAGGACACACACCAGGCAATCTGAACGGCCGAGTGCAAAGCCCTAGCGTCTCCGAGGTGTGCGCGCGTTCTCCTGCTCCTCCTTGTTCGGTAGCTTGTGACAGGCTGTCAGTCTGACGCTGCAGCAGCAGAAGTGTTAGAGTCCCCGGGGAGGCCTTTAAAAGCTCACAGGGTTCTGCGGGTGGGGAGCCCGAACCCAGTGAAAGCTTTTCCGTGTTCATCCACACAGCTCTGCTTCTCCTCCTCCAGCAGCCTCATTCTGCATCCAAATGCAGTGGAAAAAAAAAGATAGAAAAATAAAACTCACTACCCCCCCCCCACACACACACACACACACACACACACACCATAACCACTCATCCCTCCCCTTGCATCTGTCAGTTTTTTTCCAACATCTTTGTATCTCTCCATTCCACCTCACCTCCTTTTACCCCTTTCCAACTCATTTCCCCTCTGTCCTCCCCTTCCCTGAATTTCGCATCTGTCAATCTCCCTCGTACATCCTCATCTTTTCTCTGCCCCCTCCCCAGGGCTGCATATCCAACAGAATATTAACCCCTATGCATTCTTGTGAGCAGGAGACACGCCCCTCACTAGATGCTCCTGCCTGTCATGCCGAAGGAGGCGGTAAGTAGAATCCCCCTCCTTTCAGAGTGTATGACTGATGGAGTCCCTGAACAGCGCCAGAGGGCTTAGCCTCGTTGAATGGAGACCCCCAATAGTGGTCTTGGACTTTAAAAAGTACAACTGCAGAACATCAGGATCGTGGTTGTCACAGGGCTGACTCAGATGTGACGAGACAGTAGAGGGATGCACACGGGAGCAGCTGTGTTGACAAACAGTGTGTCGCTTTAAGGCATGAAAAGCACAGAAAGAGTTATGATGCGAGTTCCACACCATAAAACAAGCAAAAATTCTACCTAAAATTAATACTTAATCTACCAATTTTTTACTAGGTAAATTTAGTAAAATGGCTTTCCTGGATTGGTGTAAAAGTAAGAAAATTAAACAACTTGAAAAGTATTCCCACTAATATATTTTTCCACTTTGCATCTTGTTTGTTTAGACACTTTTTTTAATGGATGTCTTTTCTATATTATCACCTGTCACCATGTATGGCAGACAATCGTGTGTGTGTATGTGAAGGAATACATCTTTTGAACCATTAGTTGGATTTTAATGAAACTCTCAGAATGTAACCATTGGATGTCTATCTACAGGTGATTAACTTGGAGTCGATTTGATTCAAGCTGGCCACCAAAGCTTATTGACCTTAACCAACACAAAAATGTATATCAAGTAGTCAAATTTTACAGATATTGAGGTAAAATTTGGTGTGGTGGTAGCTGAGAGTGATTCCATATATATATATATAGTTATTTTCAAGAATTTACCAAAATGGCTAGAACTTTGTCATTTTTCAACGGGCAATATGCATTTATTTAGAAATACATTTTTTATATTATTATTATTATCTAGAGGCAGTTTTCATGGATTCTTAAAAAGGATTATTGGGGCACACTATTTTAAAGGTGAGAAATCACCCTTGTGCTGAGTAACCATGAAACAAACAAAGCAATGTGAAAATCTCATTTGCATCTATATGTACAGGGTAATTATGTGAAAGTTTGGTTATGGTAAATTGTTAGAGTGATAGCCAGTATATGTAAAATTATAAATAAATAATACAAATAAATAAACAGGGCATCCTCGACAAATACACTGGTGTGCCACCTAAAATCAGACAGAGAGATTGCATCAGATTTCTATGGTTCAGTGTATCAGGATTTCTTAAATTGACAAGGAACAGTGCTGCATGTTTTTCCATATTGGTAAGAATACCAAAATGGAGGTGTGTGTGTGTGTTTGGGGGGGTTATTTCAGAAAATAAATGTGTCACAAATGTAACAAAATTTTAAAAAGCTGAATGGATGCTTTTGGACAAAAATTCAGACTAAGCGAGACATTGCATTGACACTTTTATGTGGACCTTTGTAAATGTTCCTATACTTTACTTTTTTAATGCACTGCTTTCATAAACTACACAACATATCTGAAACAATGACAAATGGACCATGGATAACTGAATTTTAGGAGATACTTTAACTCATAAAAATGTTCAGTATCCATAGACTGATTGTTTCCATACTTTTGAAACTTTGGTTTGTTTGCATAAATCAGGGGTAGGCAACCCTGGTCCTGGAGAGCCGCTATCCTGCATGTTTTACTTGTTTCCCTGCTCCAACACACCTGATTTGAATCAGTGGGTGATTAACAGGCTTCTGCAGAACATGAAGAGGTAATTTAACCACTGAATCAGGTGTTTTGGAGCAGGGAAACAATTAAAACATGCAGGATAGTGGCTCTCCAGGACCAGGGTTGCCTACCCCTGGCATGAACCAAAGACACTTATTTGTGTGAATGCTTATTAAGCATTCACACAATTTAAGTGGCAATTAAACAATGAAATATTTACTTAAGGTCAATATGTCTCCTGCTACCAGACACACTTACAACTTCATCACTCAGCAAACATTTAGCTATAAAGCGATGGTCCTTAGGTTGCAGACCAGCACAAAAAATCTTATTAAAAATAATCTTTGAATTTTTTTGTATATCAGTTGCTGTGTCGTTTTCATTAAATAAAATGAAACTGAAGCACCGGGACTATCATTGTTATGGTGAGTCAAAGCTATTTTGTCCCAAGAAAACATGCTTAGAGTCAGAATGTCTACCTGTGTTGTGAAAGTATTCTCATTTGTGAGGACAATGTCTATGTGCAATGTTGTCCTAACTGTCCAATTGTGCTGCCTTAGAAATGACTAAGAAATATCATTGTTACTACTTTCAGGATAAGACATCCATATTACAAGACTATCTGAACCCTGTGAATTGTAAAATTCCTCATTGTCAATGTGTATCTTCTCTAATTAGGAAGTGAAACACACACAACTTTAAGATTAGTTTAGCTGAAAACTAACCTTTTGTACTGTAAACAGATTTTAGCTGAACAAAAATGTTTCAAGCAAACTAACAAAAATCCCCAGATCCATAACTATTTTCATACTCTTGGTGCAGAGCAGTCAAAAACAGTTTTAAAGAGCATGCTGAATGCGACAAAGATGAAAAAGCAGAGATCTAAACTACTATAGGAGGTAATGAAATGTGTGATTGGCTGGAATGTGCCATTACAAAGGGATGAAGTTCCTGAAACCTCTTTTATCTAAAAGCTAGGGAGGGAGAAGAGAAGCCATTATGCCCAGACAAAACTCTCATACACACACTCTTCTTGCTTACTATCTCAGATCAGACCTACAAAGCAATTCATTTACTTTAAGGCACCATTCTGGAAAAAAAAGGTTCTTAATCAATATCTAAACCAAAGAAAAAGCAGAAAAGCTCAGGTTGTTGCATTAAAACACAACCATAGACTGAGAGAACTGGTGTGACTTTCTATTAACAGGGACGCTTTTCTCCCAAAGGAGACACCATTAAAGTTTGTGAAAGGTGCTGCTGCTATGGATTGGATATAGTGTATACTACATTTAGTACAGCCATGAGGATTAAAAGTCTGTTGTGGTTTTCCGACATTGTACAGAGGGAGACACTATTATGTCAGCTGAGTCTTATCAAGAGATGGTGTTTGACATATTTCCATTAACAAGAACGGTATGGGCTTCACTATAAACACTAGCTGACTTATTACTTTGTTGAGCTATCATGGCCTATCAGTTTCTGTGCATCAGAAGTTGTAAGGGAGATAAAGGAGGTATCATATGAGGAGAATGTCACGCTGATTATTAAGGGCTGTGATATGGGATAACTCCCATTCGGCTCCAATTGCAGTACAAATCCTCCATCGGGCCCTTGGAAAAAAGGTGCAAGCACATCTGTCTTTATGAGTCTGAAATACAAATGGACACATCCATCCATCCATTCATCCATCCATTTTCTTTTGCTTATCTTAATTGGGTCACAGTGGTAACAAGTCCAGGGGGAAACCCAGATATTCCCCTCCCCAGAGACACTCTCCATCTCCTCCTGGATGATCCTAAGGCCCTAAAGAGTCTCTTTCTAGTGGGATGTGCCCAGACAAACCTTCCAGCGGGATGCCCATGAGGCATCCTAATCGGTTGCCTGAACCACCTCAGCTGGCTCTTTTTGATGTGGAAGAGCAACAGATCTACTCCGAGATCTTCCTGGAACATTGAGCTTTTCGCTGTATCTCTAAGACTGAGTCTGGCCACCCTACGGAGGAAGCTCATTTCAGCTGCTTGTATCTGGGATCTCGTTATTTCGGTCCCAATCCATACCTCGTTACCAAATGTGAGGGTTAGAATGTAGATGAGCCCAATAAATTAAGCTATGTCTGTGTAGATTCTCAGTCATCCAAGACATGGCAAATCCTGAAAGTTTAAATTTAAAACAACTGAACTTCTGTTTTGTAGATGAAGAAGTTTGTACTGCCAAACAAACAACAAGCATCTCATGCAGTTTAAAGCTCTTTACTCTCCAGCTCCTCGTATGGGAAGCAAAATGTCATCAGCTATAGAAAAGAAGCTCAGTTGCTTTGGTTTTAAACCTCAAGGATCAGTAAATCAAGAATTTCACCTTTCATCAGAGCTCCTTCTTTCCCATGACAGAAACAACATCTTGGAAGAGGCTCCAATCTATCAATCCATTTCCTGTCAACCCACATCTGAACAAGACTCACAGAAACTTGAATTATTTCGCTTGAAGCTAAGACTCACGCCCAACAAACATGTCCAGATACTCTTAACATACAGCTCTGCATGTACTGATCACCTTTTTGTTATTGTGTCTTCTTACTACATTCCTCTGTGTATTCCCTCGTAAGCCTTTAACCTTTTTTCTTTCTTCTCAGGAAAGCCGGACAGAAATAAAGCAATGAAAGTGAAATAAAATCTTACCGGTTTCACACCTCTCCCCTGTAAATCCTTGCTGGCAAACACAGTTGTTAGGTGAGACGCAGGTTCCCCCATTCTGGCACAGTCCGTCACACATTGCTGGAGATAAACCAGAGGGGAAGAGCTATTACTCACTAAGATGAATGAGCATTAACTGTGTAATTAGACCAGCAGCACCACAAGTATTTGCATACAGAATAAGAGCTAATTTGGTGATGTGATTCATTACAAGCCTCCACGATATTACTTCACGTGATTAATACACCGCGCCAAGGTTAATTCCAAAATGTTCATCATCCGTGCCTAGACTGTTAGTTAATGTGTCCCCAAAACACAGAGAGGTCATTTATGTTGACAGAGTGAAATTTAAGTAATTGTTGTATTTACACAAATCCAACCACGATTAATTGAGTAAGAAGAGCCAAAAAACAAAGGGAGTTCTACCGAGCAACAGATGTACCAGCGAGTACTTCACATTGGGGGAAGAAAGCAGGTTACACTTCCATTTTGTTGGGTGATTCATAACAGAAAGACTTTAATGGGACAAATAAAACTAATGAACAAAGGTTCTGATGGCTGTGTTTGGCATAATGTCACCAAGAACAACATTTTTTCAATCAGTCAATTACTGCAACTGACAAACAAATAATTGAAAATGATCATACAAATCAATGAATAAAGATCATATGAGTTTGAAATTTTAAGCCATAATAACAATTCTTAAAAAAACAACCTTGTCTTTACAATCTTTAATATTTTTTATGCTTTAAACTGCAAATGATAATAATAATAAAAAAGCTTTGTTTTTCCCACATTGTCTGAACGCTTACTATAAATAGTCCCTAATTAATGTGTGAAATCAGTGCAGTTTCCCCCTAAATAGATTTTTAATCAAGGAATCGATTGCTCAGCTCAGGCCAGATCAATTCTCTAGTGAGGGCATGGATTACAAACAGAACAGCAAACAGAAAGAGGCACTCATTAAATCTGGTCACAGAGAGTTCTTCAGCGGGTACTGGAGGATGTAGAACCACGTGCTAGATTACAGGGACCATGTGACAAAAAAAGAGCCTTTTTTCTTGTAGTTTGAAAGGATGTATTTAAATGTCTGTGGTAAGTATTGTGTCAGGATTTGGGTATCTTTGGGTTTATTGTTTCATCTTTCTTTTATTCCCTGTGTTTAATTTATTTCTCCAGTGTTTAGTATGTTTTCTTTTGTAGTTCTGCTCCCTGTGTTCCTTGTCCTATCACTCACTCTCCCTCAGTGGTTCTGTCAACCTGCCTCACCAGCCACACTGTCCCTTGTTAGTAGTGATGGTAGTCTGAATCCAAAGTTTCAAAACATGCATCTAACCGTGAAGTAAAATTACATCGGACCACTGCTTCAGAGCCTGTTTTAGTCCGGAAGCAGTCATGTGACACGTGACGTCCGAAACACAAACTGTTTCCTTGTCGGAATGAATCGCTTGACTGGTTTGCGGTCCAATCAGTTGATTCTGTGGCACCGCCTCGTCTCCATTCTGACAGTTGACAGATTGAGATGGTTTTTCACAGGATTTTTGGCTTTGTCATTTCATTGTTATTTTTAAGGATGATAAAGACTGACTGAACAAGCACAATACCATTGCAACATTTCCATTAAATCTCCTCAATACACATTTATCAATCTTGATTTGAAAACAGGATGTGCAATCATAAATACATTTTCAAACCAGATATCATAGAAAGTTGCTGAATTAAAAATTCTTTAACACGAGTCATTTAAGTTCTTGGGTGTGTGCCTAATTTGACAGCAGCATTGCAAATTGCCACAAGAGGTCACTGTAACTGAAGCTTCAACAAATGAACCAATTTTTGAAACATTTGGCCCAGCTGGTTCAGTGCTTCATAAAAGCTTCATTTGCTCATCACTACTTGTTAGTAATCCGTCACCTGTTTCCACTTACTCATTACCCTCAGTCTTTAAAACCTGGTCATCTTCTTCACTTACTCACTGGTTCATTTTTACTTCCATGTGCTGTCTGGTTTTCCATGTGTCTCGCACTCATGTCTCTGCAACCCTGGGTTTTAGTAAGCTTTTGTTATTTAATTTTCTGTTGCTGCCACATCAACCATTTGTTTTGTTCCTTTGTAAATAAATTAGTTTTACTGTAAGTTCCTCCGTGTCTGCCTGCGTTTTGGGTTCAACCAACTCCCCCTAAACCATGACATACTGACTCAAAAATCTAGATGACTTACAATCCTGAGACTTCGTGCTCTAGTCAGGTTTGAAAGTGTGGAATTTAGTAGGATGTTCAGGTTTGCAGGGAATTAGTACATCAAAGAACAAACCTGGAGTAAAATTTCTAGCTTCAAAATATTCAGCTTAGATTTCAAATCATGCTGCGTTCGCTGAACCTCGGTAAGCTAAATTTGAAACTCATTTGCCCTTTGATTTCTTTGCTAGAAATAGCGACTTCTCATATAGTTTACTCGAGAAATAAATGAGCTAAAAATGCTACCCAATCTAACTTCTAATTCCCTTGATCGTTTCCCAACTCTGAAAAGTTGGAAAATTTGTCATTGAATACATTACAATTAGTGATGGTGCTCCAAAATCAACAAGTGTGAAAAGTAACACAGATAGAGTGGTTCTTCATACTAGTTTCAAGAGCCACAATAGAACACAGATGACTGGATCAACACTGAAGCTTAGAAATGATAAAGAAATGTATGGGACAGATGAAATGCAATGTGATTCTTTCTCCTAGATGTTTAATACATGTGCAGAATGATAACACACTCAATGACTATCAGAGGTCACATTGAAGCTGCCTTTTACTAGTGAATATGCATTTATAGTTTGTTTTTTTTTTGCAAACGTAATCACTCAATACAATGGGACTAATGAGCAGATGTAGCATCCTAAATCAAATTTTATGTGCAAACAGGAGCGCAGAGTTAAAAATAAAGCCAGACTGGGAGCTACAAGGCAGGTGAAACAGTCCTTTTGCTCTGTGTGTGCGACACAGATTGGTGACATACTATGGAAGTAAACTTCTTGTTTCGCTGATGTTTACAATGATTTTTAAAGAAATATCAAATGTTGCACTTTTACATTTCCAACCAGAAGTGATGAACTCGCCTTTTATTTTTTCATTGTTTCAGAGTGAAGAAAAAAAAAAATCAATGACAAAAAGTTCTGAATTATCAAAGAACAAGCTGTTGTACTGACTCATAATGACTTTTATTCTACACTTACCCTGTCTGCCTGAAGTGCAGACACAATAAGTAGAAGCACTTAAGAATGAAACTGCTAGTAAATACCTTTTTCAACAGGTAGGAGCGTGCTAGTGTTAACTCTCGTGCTACTTCCTATATGCTCTTCAATCAAGTAATAACCTGGTTCAAGCACTACTGAGTGCACATTATGTCCAAATTTAAGTTTACATGGTAGTTTAAAGCTGTAGAGCCCACCTCAACTGAAAGAAAGAAAGAAATGGGCAGAGTCAAGCCAACGCAGTCCAAAGAACCAGCTGCTATGAGAAGAGCTGGAAATACATGGCTCTAAAGGGAGCTGTTGTACTACATCTTTGTGTTATTTTCATTACAGGATGTCACAGTTACAAGAGTTCACAGATGACCTGATAAAATCTTGGAAAAACTGTTTCAGCTTTTGAAAAAATAAACAACATAACATGTTTTTTTTTTTAAAGAATATACTGTATTCTATCAAGGGTTCACTAAACATTGACACATTTGCACATAGTGTTTTTCTGCTTTTGGTTTATAACTAGTGTTGTGCTTCTTTTAGCTTTAACGACTCAGTTTTAGCTTCTTCAGCAAATTTCAGCATTTTCACAGAAAACACACTTGCTTTATTATTATTATTATTATTTTGTTTTTTGTAAAAGCATCGCAACATCCACAAGGCACAGCATTCATTTTATTGTCTAGTATGGCTTGAACTGGAACAACACCAATAATTGAAAAGCATCTTATAGCGCTACAGATTTATGCTAAGCAGGATTTGAGTCAAGGACGATGAAAGCAGCGACTCACCTTTGCAGACCGTTCCGTTGCCCGTGTAGCCCGGCTTACAGGAGCAGCTGTGGCCTCCAACCATGTTGAAGCACAGAGCATTCTCATCGCAGTTGTTTAGCCCGCTGAGGCACTCGTCATGCTCTAAAAACAGGGAAACACGACAGAGGTCAATCTCTGCAGGATCTCTGGTAATCCATGCTAATTTATAACACCTAACATCTTTATCTCCTGTATCTGATAAGAGGGGAAGAAAATGCAGCAATAATCAGTTCAGGCATCATCCTGGCATCTGCAAACAACTACCGCGAGAGAGAAAATAATCCTTGATTAAAGAGCGGCAAACGTAAGGAATGAATGCAGCAAGCTGGTAATTCATTTTAATATCCATTAAGAATAAATGCCTCGACAGTTCGACAGCTGTGAGTCTAAGATATGAGTCTGGAATGAGTCATTTCTCTGTCTCTTGTCTTGATATGCCATAAAAATGTTCCAAGATGTTTATGCTGTCATTAGTCGTGCTTGTGTGGCACGTTTTGAGCTTTGGGAAAGTTTGAGCACCTTAATAACCAAAACTAAACAGCTTCCTTTGCAAATATACATTAATGGGGTGCCAACTTATTATATATTTGTCTGGCATCCAATATAATCCGCTGGCCTTTAATTTAGATGACATAAATTTCCACTGTTGGCGGGTTCAGCTCCCACAGGAGATGTTTCCTGCAGGTTTCACACAAGCAGCAAGATGTCCTCCTAAAACCATAGCTCCTCATCTCCTGTCACTGTGGATTTATTTATACGTTGTGTTAAAGGTCACTGACATGGCAGACTAATGGCCACAGACCATGACAATGTACTGTATCCATGCAACTAATAAATCTTTTCTCCCCGATGCAGAGAACGTCAGGACACTTAACCCTCTCAGGCTCAAATTAAGTTTTAGTAACAGGAAAAATCAGATATGTTGTTGCAACACCTGCCTTGAGAGGGTAAAGAGACATAATACAATACAACAAAAACACGAGAGAAAAATGTTTGACTCAGTTCAGTTCATTTATACAAAACCAATTCACAACAATTAATAACAGGCACTGTATAAAAGGCAAAGTATAAAAAAGTAAGAAGTCCAGATCAGAGCAAATTACATCAATTATATCAATTCATATTAATTTCAAGGTTTCATTTCTTGCCTTCTGTATTCTCTGCAATGCCATGGCTTTAGTGTATGTTTCAGACCATAAGGGGAACCATTTCCTGGGGTCTAATGTATAAATGAAGGGACAAAATGAAGAGAACGGTTGGACCAAAGTTTTAGTCAGACCACATAAAGACACATTCTCTAGGATTCATGTGTGAAAACAACTGATCAATAAGTACATGTTGCACCAGAGACGATCTCAGTAACCCTAAACTGAATTCTTTTCAACACAACATACACATCTAACTATTCTTTCACTAAATAAAATAAACTAATGTTTATTAAATAAATGATGAAAGTGGGTAAAACATATAAGAAATGAATAAGTATGTGGTGGCCTATAGAAAACAGAAAATACGACCAGTTCAATATGCACTCATTCTTGTTAAAAAAAAAAAGTAAAGACTTATTTTTTATGTACTGCAGAGTTGAAACATGTACTTTTACTGTGTGAACTGAGTGGCTTTATGTCACAAAACTTCTATTGTTTGTTAACCTGGGCTAATAAAATGGAAATGGAATTAAAATCGAGCTGAAAGTGTTCTTTACCCACTTTTTTTGATAAGTTGCAAGAAATGTCTCTGTAAAGTGGTATGTTTGTACCCACAGAAAGGCATACAAAAAAAGTTGTATTTCAGAAATTCACAGATGGCCTTGCCTTTTTCCCAAAATCTTATTTTTCCTGTTTACAATCTCTTGCTTCTCGATATTCTCCGAAATGATGCAAAACAGAAAGAGGTCAAGACAAGTCCAGCGTTTGCAGCAGTGTTTGAAAAAACCATTCAGCAAAAGATTCTGTTCGCTTTTGGTCTTTTTTTCCTAAATTGTCATGCGTTTATAGTGCTGACATCACTTTTTGCAGCTGCTAAAAGGACAAGCAGCTAATTAAATCTTTTAGAAAATGTTGGGACACTTGACAAACTTAAAGAGTTATATTTTAATTTGGAAGAGACAGTTTTTTTAGTTTAGAGCGAGGGGGCACATCAAACCCAGCAGGGGGCAGAAATTATTCTTTTTTATTTTTCTTTTCTTAACTCATTTTGTTCATGCATCAAGACCAAGGTTTTCAGTCAAAGAGATACAATGTTTTCTTGTGCAGTAGCACCTATTTGCATGCTTTTATTTGGTCACAGGTTTGAGCTTTGTCAAGTTCAAAAAGACGATTGAGCGATAGCGTCTGAAGAGAGCGGGAATCCGAAATGTGAGTGCTTGTTTCATTCACCTGAGCTGCGTCATCCAATCCATTACACCCCCTGAACAGACCGTGGGTTCATCCAAATTGAAAGTGACATTGTGATGAGCTCCTCCATCGAGGATTTGATGTATGTGTGCAAGAGGGTGTGAGATGGATTGAAGGGCACTCAGGATGAAGGGGTGGGTCCACTGCTCTGCTCTTTTTTCCTACACACACAAGCACATGTAACTAGTGTGTGTGTGTGTGTGTGGGGGGGGGGGGGGGGGGGGGCAGGGCTGAAGTACCTGCTTATGTCCATTTAAAAACAGTAATAAAACAGCTCGGGGGAGAGAAAAGCAAATTAAGGGGTTCTTCTTTTTTCTTTTCAAGGTCCCATCTGTCAGAGCTGCAAACACCAAGCAGAGACGGGCCACAAACGGACTGTGTGTGTGTGTGCATGCGGGTTATTTAGGAATTTAGACTTATTACACTCCTGCACTCTGTGTAAACGACTCCCAGTTTTATCGCAGACAAAATCCCTACACTGTGAGGATGTGTGTTGGTGTGAGGGAGGCATTACCTCGCTGACTGCTGCTGCTGCTCAGGTTGCAGACAGATAAACAATCAATTATGTACAGGCTGTCATCTGGGATCTCTTACTATAGCTGCCTGTTTCTCCCAGCGCTTGTTTCCCCTCCACCTTCTGCCAAAACAACACGAGCCTCAGCAACGTCTGACCCCAGGCTGCTTTCATCAAAACAATGTTACCTCAAATTTCATTTTACACGCTTGAAAAGACAGGGATCTTGTGATGTGTGTGTCGAGGAAAATAAAACCCTCCTGCGCTTTGTAAGTTTAGTCCGCCAGTGTGTGTAAATGAGGGTTAAAAAAGGAAACGCTCTTTTTGCTAAAGCTGAACGTTTCCCTTTGGCTTTTTTAATGTGAAATTAAAAGCAGTTTTCCTCAAGGCATTTCAAGGTACATCATTTAGCCTGTTAGTGCTTCTTTAATATAAATTCAGATAAATTCAGATGGAGTTGCCCAAAATACCAAGAACCAAAAAGCTAGACATTTTTAGCAAACATTGTTTTGCTTTAGAAACAAGAAATGTACATTATTTCTTTAGCACAAACACAAGATAATAGTTAAGGAGTAATTACCAAAATATATAATTTTTTTTAAGTGAAGTTTATTTATGGTAAAACAGACTGCATGATGATCAACTGGGAAGAAAGAAATGTGCTGGAGATGCAGTCGATTTTCTACACAATCAATAAGAAAGAATGTTAGAAAATATAATGGGTAAAGACATAATAATGTAAAACCAAAAGGTTCTTGTGGGATTCAGGCAGGCTACTTGGAGGAGAATTATTTTTTATACATTAATCTCTAATTTGTTTGCATCCTGTAACCAACATGAGGACACACAGCACATATTGTTGCTACTGGGCAGAAACCGTCTATCTCCAACAACATGAATTTTCAGAAAAAGGGACAACAAACAACAACATGATTTTTAAAAACTAAAGTCACAGTTAAATGGCTGCCTGCTGCTCCACTTGTGTGTATCTCACATGTGTGATGGGTCAAATCCAAATGGAAATTTTGTCAAAGCATGTAAACATGCAATGATGACAACATGTAACATTTCCTGACTTAACTTGTGGCCCAAGTACCAATTCAGTGTGATTCCAAGTGAAAATGTGCATATTTCCATACAATTCTGTGTCACCAACTAGTTGCAGCTCAGTGAGATACAGGCTTAATAAATCTAGTCTGTGTCCATAAATGCCTTTTTACCCCTGAAGCAAAGCACATTTAGATGGTGGCTTTAAGAGTTCCAGATCAGTTGCAGATTTATGAACATCATCGAGATGTTCTGCAATTTGCCTGAAGATCCAGACAATGACTGTTTGAAGATGGCATCACACATGCAGGCCAAAATTGTGAAAATAAAGCAGTCAGTTGCTGATTAATAAATAGTTTAAATTATTTAAATTTTTTACCTTACCTATATAAAATTTGACAAAAATCAATCTGAAACACTTTTGCACAAACTAATTAGGACTTAAATTATTGTATGTGATCCTAAGAGTTGTCGTCATGATTTCTTATTTAAAATTGAACTTTGTGCGCTAAGCAGAAATCCTTTTGACAAGCAAGGACAGACTTCATAATGCAACACCAAGAAGAGAAAAAAAAGAAGATCAGCAAACAAGCACGTTCAGAAATAACCCAAATCGTCCCGACCTGATAGACAGATAAAGTTCTGTGAAGACAACGTGTCTCGTTCAACTTCAGGGCTCGAATAAACAATTTCTCAATAAAACCTTTGTGTTGCCTGCTCCTCCCTGAAGATGCGCCTCATAAAGAATCACTTCAAGGGTGAATGGATCTGATCTCAAACAGGAAAAGATTTGTGAAAAGCGAAAAAAGGGAAAAAAAACTTTCCTGACTTTTGACTGGTAAATGAATCCCAATCAGCCCTGGTGGGGTTTCTCAGCAATAAGAACTCCGCGGGGCACCTATAAAATTAACATTTACAGTATTTTACCCATCTAGTGAAATGAAAAACTTTCTTCTAGCCAACATGGGATTCCAGTTTTTAACAAGAATACATAGAACAAACACACACAAAAAAATATAAGAAATCTGTTTGTCCTCGGCTGCAAGGCCCTTTGACTTGTTAGATTTTTCTCATCTCTGTTGTTGACAAACCCCCTGCTTCACCTCCGGCCTCTGTCCATTCCTCGCCTCCCCTCTCTGCCCATCCTTCCATCAGTTCCTCAGCCCGCAGGAGCCCAGGTCTGGTTATCACAGGATTAGAACAAGGACACACACTTTGGGAAGGAGCAAAAGCAACGCACTGTGGCATACACTGACTGCACACACACACACCTCAGAGCAACCTTTTTTAATAGTATTCAGACAGAGAGCACAGCCAATGCGCTACCTTTCATGGATTTGCTGCTAATCTAACAGAGTGAGGACCACCTTGGGCACTTAGAGGGGAAAGACAAAGAGTGGAGAGGAAGGAAGAGGAAGAACGCTGACCTTCAGGATCAATAATTACATCCTTGTTAAATAAAGAAGTGTTAGAAAGTTGGGAATAACTCTGTTGCGAAAGCCTCCAGCTGAAATAGAGCTTTCATCGGGACATGACGAAATTTCGTTTAAACAAGCGAGGGACTTCCACAGGTTCCCGTCTCCCACCAGCTGGGACTCGGAGCTGCTACCTCCCTCGCTGCAGGTTGTCCCGACGTAAAATACAGACTTGCGTCTGAGCTCGCCGAACCCCCGACAGGCTGAGGAGAAATAAAACCAGGGCTCCACGCTGTTTCTCCCAGGCTTAACTCTCCAGATCAGCCCTATAATACTGTTCTGCACATAAACACTGAGCCATGAAATGAGCTCGGGTCAACTTAATCCTCTCTACTTGGGAGACGGGTCCACATGCTGCATGGTAATGCATGTGGAAATATGGCTATCAATACCGGGAGCATTGTTTCTGCTGAGGTAGCTGTTAGTTAATTGGCGAAAGTCATTGCAGATGATTAAGGGGTACGTAAATCATGAGAATGTACAATGCCGATACTTTCTGAAGGGGGTGTTTTAATGTTTCCTTCTGCTGTAATATTTCTTCTGTGGACAAATTAGACGGATCCGCAGTCCCGATGGACTCTTCAAACACGAGCAGATGTTTTATTGCTACAACTTTCTTCCATTTCTTGTGTCAATTACTGCACCACCGCCAGGACTACAGAGAAGATGCCACACTCTGCATAAAGGCATATATTAATGTGTTTGCCTCTGTGGATTTTATATACTTATTTTTTTTATTACACAATAATCCGTTTCTCTGATAGAGTCTGATAAGTGAAATGTTGCTGCGGTGAAGGTTGTGTTCATTGTCAGAGATCTTAGTTCAATAACTCAGCTGGAGGTGTGCAGCAACAATTCAGCTGCAGCAGAGGGAAAAAGGTAATTGGATAAAGTTTTCACAAAATCCTCAGGTAAATCACCAAAATGGACTTTTATAAAGAGACACGTAGCTGTGTATTTCACTACAGTGACGTGAAGGCACTTTAATGGGAAGCCATATAAAATGCTGCGGCACAATTTAATCCTCTGGGTTTGGGTGAATTAATCTTCATCGCGAAATGGGGAAGGGAGCACACAGCTGAAGAAAGACAAATGATTAAAACAATAAAAGTTACACACAGCTCAAAGGAGCTGAGAAAACAAGGCAAGTGAAATCACATGAGACACAATCATTACTTACAGTTTAAATAGGAAAGGTCGGAGTAAATAGGAAAGGCATCACTCTTTAAATAAATGCCAAGAGCTGAAGAAAAGAAAGAAATGTGTGCTAATACTTTGAAAAACTATATGTCTCTGTTTAGATTCTAAGTTGTGTTTGCATTTTAGAAGCTTGCTCTGAGAAGGAGTCACAAATCCTAAACTTTGCTTTATCACTTTTTTGATTTTTATTGAAATCAGAGGGAAGAAACTCTACAGGGGAGGGCAGATCGAGCAGGAAATGGGAGTTTGCGGCGATGTTTGTCATGTTGTAGAGTTTTATGACTTTAATTCAAACTCCAATAGAACGGCAGGAGGCTGCAGGCCTAAATCCTCCAGCACTGAACACGGTTCCTTCACTGCGCTGCCGCTGAGTTAGACTGCATTGGTGTAAATTGCTTTTTTAATTACAGGCGCAGAGGGAGCACAGCGTGTCGCCCCCTCCTCGGAGATGATTCACACAGGGAGCTACTTAGCATCGTGTTTCACAAGCTGCAAACAGCTGATGGGGAGCGAGGTAGCTCTGCTCTACTCATCAGTGAGGAATGACATTGTGATGTTCTCCATGAAGGACAGACATGTTATATTATGAAATGATTACTAAATCAGCTATTTTACTCTACTTATGGACATACATTAGACATATTGCAAACAGCCTCATTTCTAATTAGACATACTAGTGACAATATTAGAGCTTTGAGTAACAAAAACAGGTAATTTCTGCATTTGTCTTCGGTATCTGACACTGAAATACATCTCTGACTTTGCAGAGATGTATCATTTCCTTGTCTGACAGACAGCAGATCATATAAATATGCTGCCAGCAGCTTACATTTGGTTCTCACTTAATGCCTGCGGAAATATTTGGTTCAGTTTACACAGCTTTTCGAGGCTGGGTGTTGGGGTAAAGATAAATAAATAAATCAAACATTAGTCATATCAGTTTACACCAATATAAATTATCCAGTGGTAAATAAAACTAGCTGTCGAGCTTCTAAGTAGCATGGCAAAACCAGCAAGTGAGACACAAAACCCCAGCTTGGTGAGTTTTTATAAATTTAATATCAAAATGTCGGACTGGTCCAAGTATTTACTCTCGAAATGACGTTTGAGGGCGTATGGGAGTTTTTCCAAGCATTCTTTATGTGTTTACGTCACTTGGAGAAGGCTTGACTGTGCCCCTCAAGGTGTCCTGTGGGGGGTTACTTCAGGGGTATGGAGTTTTGAGCTTACTACTAAGGGCCACTCAGTTTCTATACATGTATTGTAAAAATGTAGATTACATTGCCAGTAATAAGTCAGACTTGTTTGCAGTGAGTAATGGAAAATACCAGATTTGCTATTTATCTCTGATTCTATTCATAACTTTTATGGAAAGAATTTCTAGGCACAGTCAAATGGAGCAAGGGGTCTCCAATCTGAGGGGACTTTGGATTGAATTGCTGCCTTTTGTGGATGATGTGGTCCTTCCGGCCCCATCATGCCAGGACCTCCAGCAGGTATTGGAGCAATTTGAAGTCAAGTGTGAAACAGCTGGGCTCAAGGTAAGCCCTTACAAGTATAACTTTCACAGGACTCAATTAGAAAAGGGTGGACTGCCAACTTTAGGTTAGTAGTGAACGGCTGCCCCAAGTGAAGGAGTTCAAATATCTCAGGGTCTTGTTTACAAGTGGGGGTAGACCATAATGGGAGACTGATATGCAGACTGGGGTGGCAGTGATATGGATATTGCACTGATTTCTTGCAGTGAAGTGAGAGGTTAGCCAAAAAGCAAAACTCTAAATTTATCAATCAATCTACATTGCAACCCTCACCTATGGTCATAAATTATGGTTAATGTCAGAAAGAATAAAATCGCAATTACAAGCGGCTAAAATGAGCTTCCTTCACAGAGTGGCTGGACCCACCCTTAGGGATAAGGCAAAGAGTTTAGCTATTTAGGAGGACCATAAAGTAGAGTTAAAGTAAAGAGCCAGTTGTGGTGGTTTGGGCATCTGGTAGGGATGTTGTCTGGATGCCTTCTAAAGGAGGTGCTTCAAAAATGTTCCACTGGGAGGAAGACATAGGGGATAACCAGGAGTTGATGGAGAGACAATAAATTCCTTTCACAGAACACCTCAAGCCAGGACTTAGACAACTTTCGGCCACCTTGTGTGATTTCTGAATGGACCAAGACGGGGGGGGGGTGTCAAAGCCAACCAACCCCCTTTTGCCTTTGTACCTGTAGTAACAAAGCTTTAACGGTCAATGTGTGAAAAGGTAAGCCGGCTTTGCAGCTCAATAATGTGATGAAGTGATGACATATGGTCTCTGCAACCACACAGTCTTGGGATTAAACAACAGCGAACGGATTTAATACACAGAAGATGATGACATACAGCAACAACACTTTTAGTTTTAAAAAATCTATTATTTACAAAGAGAATCGCCAAACTGAGTTCATTTATTGTGCTTTAATAACGATACGAGGTAGGAGTCCGTCACACATTGAAAGTGTTGCGTTCCATATCAACAAAGTCTCTTTTGGTTTCACGAAGCTCACCTCATTTTTGAAAATTCACGCCTATTCGTGACGTGACCAGCTCCATCGTGATTTCTGAACAGCTAGAAGCAGCAAAACGACAGACACTTTGTTGTTATTTTGCTAAACTGTTTTAAGAAAGAGACTTATATTTCAGAGTGGACTTGGGAATGCCTTGAGGTCCCTTCAGATGAGTTGGAAGAAGTAGCTGGTGTAATGGAAAATTTTAATGTTGTTCTTTTTAATAGTAAAATGTATAACAATAATTTAGATTTTTGCCTGCACAAGTAAAGACTTAATGAAGTTATTCTTCTTCTAACTGTTATTTTTCTGTATTCAAGGTTTGAAATGCTTTTGTTCTCTGTTCAATGAGGGAACTGAGAAAGGAATCTGGTCCTCCCATACTTCTTTCGGCAGTGGCCTTGGCTGAGTTGTTCTCAGTGCTTCCTCGCTCCTTGTTATTATCAGATCTTCTTCGTGAGAAACGAAGCTGCTTAGTAACTATGTAAAAGCGTGACTGAAAATGATGTCATGAAGCCTCCCTATAAAAGTGTATGTTGCTTTCTTTCGGGGCTCTTCTCCTGACTGAGTTCAGTGAGTGGGGTCTCTGAATGCCCTTTTGCCTTCCGAATGAAATTCTTTTTCAAAGACAAAGATCGATCTTTCTCTTGATTCTCTGAAACAGACATCTCACTACTTGTTGATTGCCTTTTGTCGTTACACTGGATAAAGGGAGGTTTGGGGATCTCTGCTTAAGATGTTGCCCTAGTGACCCAGTCTTAGATAAGCAATAGAAGACGAATGAATAAATGGAAAACGTTAAACAAACAACATTTTGTCACACCAGGGCAGTAGCCTCCACTAAAGTTATAGAGCTGAATCAGCTGAAAAGGTAGTTTGTTCTGGCTTCTGAATGTGGTTAGTTTTGCATTCTACATGACAATTCTGCAGTATATTGAAGACATGTCACCAAATCAGCACAAAGTTCCCTTAAGGTTTGACGGCAACAACATCTCTCACATCATCAGAAGATGAGAACCTTGTAAATATTTGATTCCTGTATGCATAAAATTCACTAGCATCACATCCAGAGGCTGACCAGGGCTTGAATAATTCTGAGTCTCAGAGTTTACAGTATGTATATAGCATGTATACATATCCCCGGCTTGAATTGGAGTTGAAGAATACAAGCATGAACTGCAATATTTGTTTCCCATCTGCAACTCTCTATACTGCTTGTCCTTTCTAATTAAGACTTAAATATTCATGAATATGCATAACCCAAATTATCTGGGGAGCTTAGGCAACTCAAACAATCCTTACTGAATGTGCATCGCAAAGAAAAGTTGTCCATTCCTTCTGCAAAGAAAACTGCTCAGCCTTGACTTTGATTCACTATTCATCCCTGAAATGATGCAACTTATCTTCTTCTCCAAATGTCTAGTCCTCTCAAATATAAATGCTGCTTTAACTCTTTGTTGTAGCCGAGTGCAAACGTAGCTCTCATTGATGTAACATGGGTCTGTATCTTGTGAACCGGTGCACAACAACTAGTGATAAAAGCTGTCACCACCAGGCAAAACAACATTGTCAATCACCTAAAACACAGCCAGAGAACAAAGACAGTGAATTTTCCAAGAAATCTTTTTAAATCATCTTTTTTTTTCTGTTGTTGTTTTATTTGAAACTGGCTTTAGTTTCAACTTTGATCAGTAACAAATGTGTTTGCCGCCTCCGCTCACACAGGCTCACTGTCTCTCTGGCTCTTGGTCACTTCCTCTCTACGCACACAAACAGACAAGTCCAGACTTTTTTTTTTCACTTCCAAAGAGACCTGGAGTTAATTAAGGTTTTTTTTTCTTCAAAGTGAGAGAGTAAAAACTATATTAGCAATTGAATTCACTTTTAAATAGGTTGGAGTTGAACATGCTAAAAAGGCTCACATGCACCATCACCTTTTATACAATAAATGTTCTTTGTAATCCACACATTTTCTCTTTGTGTTCAACATTTCCTCCTACAGTGTTCACATTGTATGGCTGAACCAAGCAGTAGGGCTGGTACTGATGTGTGCATGTGTGTATGTGTGTGTGTGTGTGTGTTTAATTTTGATGTGGAGCTAGTAATAAGCCAACAAAAAGCAAAGCAATCTCTGACATTCATCCTTACAAATACATAAAATGAGCAGATGATGTATGATGTTAGGATGACAGATTCACGGACATGTGTCTACACTGATGCCATCTGGTGTATGATAGAGAATGCCAAAGGTTTATATCATGTTTCTGCAGATATTTTATGTAAACTATGTCTCTCTGTAATAACATGATGCTTGTATTCACAGCCTCCACATTTTGTCTTCTACTATGATATTAACTCAAAGTGTTAACGTCTAAAAGATCTTTTTTTGCTGCAAAACATCAATAGGAAAGTGCATTCCCTAGTATTTAGATATCCCTAGTATTTAGATAAGAATGTGTCATTATATCAGTCTTCATTTATAAAGCGATGAGAAAAATATTTTCAGTTTAACATATTTGACTTAAATACAGGTGCTGGTCATAAAATTAGAATATCATGAAAAAGTAGATTGATTTCAGTAATTCCATTTAAAAAGTGAAACTTGTATATTATATTCATACATTACATACAAACTCATATATTTCAAATGTTTATTTC